>NW_004444121.1:2479503-2539543 GCF_000243295.1 Trichechus manatus latirostris
TGCGTGTGTGGGGGTGTGTGCGCCTGTGTGTGTGGGCAGGCGTGTGTGCGTGTGTGGGGGTGTGTGCGCCTGTGTGTGTGGGCAGGCGTGTGTGCCTGTGTGGGGGTGAGTGGATGTGCATGTTGCGTGCGTGCATGTGGGAGTGTCACTCTGACCCTGTTGCTTGGAAACGCCGCATCTGCAAGGCCTACAGGGCCAGGACGGCACCTAACGTGCCTCCGGAGCCCTGCCCGGCGTTGGGGCGGGGCCGCTCCATGCAGGTGGGTGGAATAAGCAGGTGAGATGAGTGGGGGCTTCAGTGTCTCACTCACATTCTTGGAGGGCTCCCCCGGGGATGCTCACGTCTGAGCACAGGACCACCACGGTGAGCAAGACAGACAGGCTGATGTCTCCCGCACCCCAGAGCCCAGGTGACCATCACCACCGTCACCCAAGTCACGCTGTGATCAGCACATCACAGTGAGGTCCCAGGGTGTGTTCATGAGCGAGCGCACATGTGTGGGTGTCCGGGAGAGGGGGTGTGTGGGTGGGTAGGGGGCCGAGCCTGGTCCGGGCCTGGCATCCTGATGCCCCTGGCGCCCCGTTCTGGCCTGAGCTGCCTGCTGCCCGCCACTCACCCCCTGCAAGCCCACCTCCCTCCCCTACAGGCCCGGGAAAGCCATCGTCATGCTAACACACGGACACCCGTGTAGCGTCCCTCTGCTTGGGATTTCGGGGACACCTGGTGGCCCTGTGCTGGGAAGAGCTCCTGGCCAGTTCTGCCCCTTCCTTGGCACCGGGACCTTGCAGGGGGCACTGCCCTGTCAGCAGCCTATGTCAGCACCTGCAGTCCCACCGTCTGTGCCCCCCAGCCCCCGTGAGGTAAGCACCCCCCTCCCCCCCGACTTGGCTACTGAGGAAGGAAGAAAGTGTGTTTGAGACGTCTCCCTGCCGGGGCTCGAAGGGACAAAGGGACCCTGTGAGCTGGGCGGTGCTGTGAGCTGAGAGGGCTCTTACCCACCCTGTGCGCCTCTGAGCAGCCTCAGTCCCCCCGTCTGAACGTGAGAGCAGCGTGGACCACCGCCCAGCCCCTCCGGCTCTGACATTCCGGAGTCCCATCTTCCTCAAATGTCGGGGAGGAAATGAAAACTTGGCGTGCAGGGTCTTAGCAGGACTTATTAGACCACATACAGTTTAATAAGAGGCGGCGGCGGGAAGGTCACGCGCTGCTGGCCAGTGCGCCTCATAAATTAGGCATCAGATGTTCGCCAAGGTGTCTTTGAGTAAATAGAATTACCTTGTTGGACGAAGGGCCTGTGTCTGTGGGCCAGGCAGCGAGTCCCGGGGAGGAGGCAGGGGTGACGGAGACCCTCCTGCCGCTGGACGCCAGGCCTCAAGGGCCGTGCCGTGGAGCAGAGGGCCAGCGGCAGGTCTGCTGTGTGGCCTTGGGTGAGTTACTGCACCGCTCTGTGCCTCAGTTTCCTCCGCTGAGGTCTCTCCGCCCCTCCCGGCCCACTCCACGCCTCCTCCTCAGGCCCAGCCAGGGTCCCCCACACAGTGGGCCCTCAGTTCATGTGGGGTCGCTTCTGTCAGACCTAAACCCTGGGCTTGTCTCCCTCCCTCCTCCATTCCAAGGGCCGATCCAGCCTCCCGGTGTGGTGGGGTGTGGCATCCTCCTCCCCTGTAAGTATCGCTGGCCCACAGGCGTCCACCCTCTGTCGTCCTCCTCCACCGGGGCCCTGGGTCCCCCCTGACATACACAGAGTGCCGGGCACCCTTGCAGTGGGAGATCGCTTCGTTCTCTAGGGGTTCCTGTGTCCTGACTTGTGAGGGACCCCCTGGGCGGGCTTTTGTCTCCGGCGGTAGCCAGAGGCGGCTGTGGAGTGGGGTGATCCAGCAGGACATACCCCAGCAGGCAGAGGCGCCCTCCGGAGACCAGAGAGAAGAAGTAAGGCCAGGGAGGGAGTGCTGGGGTGGTCCCAGGAAAGGGAGGGTGAGGTCAGGGGTGGAGAGGAGGGATGGTGAGGTCAGGGGTGGGGTGTGGGGATGGTGAGGTCAAGGGTGAGGAGGGGGTGGTGGGTAGGATATGGGAAGGGTGAGGTCAGAGGCAGGGAGGGGGTGGTGGCCGGGGTGTGGAGAGGGAAAGGCTGAAGCGGGGCCTCAGAAGCCTAAATGAGGGGTGGGGTAGGGTCCAGGCAGGTCTGGGCATGCACGGCTGTCCTGAGCTCAGCCTCATGCTTGTGTTCCCATCTATGTGATGGGGAGCTAGGACCCCGTGCAAACCTCCTCCCTCATCTGCCATGTGGGATTCTGGGAACCCTCACTCCGCTGACCCTCGCTAGGGGCTCTTGGCCCCACCAGGAGAAGGCCTGATCCTGCCAGTGTCAGCGTTGGTGAAAACTAGGCCCCTCCCCCCTCCCCCACCCGGGATCCGTGGGGTCCTCGTGTCACCCAGAGGTCGGCTCTGTGCCCCTCCCCCACCTGGGGTCAATGCGGGGGTCCTCCTGTCACCAAGAGGTCGGCTCTGTGCCCCTCCCCCACCTGGGGTCAATGGGGGGTCCTCCTGTCACCCAGTGGTCGGCTCTGTGCCCCTCCCCCACCTGGGGTCTGCAGGGTCCTCCTGTCACCCAGAGGTCAGCTCCGTGGCCCCGTGGAGGCAGGGCAGGTGTTGCTTACACTACCTTCTAAGCACCTCATTTGTCTCCATGAGCGGCTCCCTAACTCAGCCCGGAAGGCCGATGGGTGATTTTAATAAGCCAGCCTCTGGCCTGAATCACTGTAACCGCAGCTGCCGGCAGATTTACCCTGCTGTCCTCCCGGGCGCACGGGCAGGCAGCCTTCTCGTTGGAAGACAATTTGTTGCTCTGGGTTGTTCTGGGTTTTTAATTGGAGGTCTGGGATTGGGGTTGTCAGGAGCAGGGATGGGGCTGGTGGCTCCCATGCCTCTCAGACTGTTGGGGGGGGCCTGGAGCTGGAGACCAGCGTCCCAGGCCACCTCATCCCGTGTGGGCTGGGTTTCGAGGACCTGGCCAGCTTTTCCTGCCCTGGGCTGGATGCACGGACGCTGGCACCCCTGGACTGTGGGTGTCACCAACCCCCTGGACTGTGGGTGTTACCGACCCTATCCTGGTGGGTGGTAGAATGTGCCAGCCCTGTGCCCTTCACTTCCGGGGACTGGGCACAGCCCACAAAAAAGTGTGCACCTGGATGAGGCCTGGGCACCAAGGGATCGCCGAAAACTTTGAGGTGCTAGGCCTCTGCCTCAGTTTCCCTGCTCGCCCCTCGGCTCCCCCTTGGGACTGAAACATTTGTCTGAAGTCAGCCTGATTGATGTGCCGAAGCCTTGGGTAAGTCTCCTTTCTACCTGGGCTTCAGTTTCCTGATCCATAAAACAGGCCGTAGGCGTTTCTCCAGTGCAACTCTCAGGACTGTTGGGGACCCAGTGGGGCAGTGGGGGTGGGTATGCTTACAGGTGGAGGCGTGGGTAGGCTTACAGGTGGAGGTATGGTATGCTTACAGGTGGAGGCGTGGGTAGGCTTACAGGTGGAGGTATGGTATGCTTACAGGTTGGAGGTATGGTATGCTTACAGGTGGAGGCGTGGGTAGGCTTACAGGTGGAGGAGTGGATAAGTATACAGGTGGGTGTGTTATGCTTACAGGTGGAGGTGTGAGTATGTTTACAGGTGGAGGTGTGATGTACTTACAGGTGGAGGTGTGGGTATGTTTACAGGTGGAGGAGTGATGTGCTTACAGGTAGAGGTGTGGGTATGTTCACAGGTGGAGGTGTGATGTGCTCGCAGGTGGAGGTATGGGTATGTTCACAGGTCGAGGTGTGATGTGCTCACAGGTGGAAGTGTGGGTATGTTCACAGGTGGAGGTGTGATGTGCTCACAGGTGGAGGTGTGATGTGCTCACAGGTGGAGGTGTGGGCACGCTTACAGCAGGACAACCAAGGCCGAGGAAGATATGGGCACTGACGGAGGCATGGACCCCCGCCCCCACACCGTCAGTGACCCCGTCAGGGTCCTGGAGGACCCTGGTCCCGTGCTGTGCACTCATGACCTCCTGGTAGCCACACTGCCCTGGACAGCTCTGATGAGCTGTCTTCCTCCTCCAGATCAAAGTCAGAGCTGCCCCTCAGCCTCCAGCCCCTGTAATGGCCCCCACTGATCGGTTGCTGCCCTTGAGCCCGTAGGACACAGCTGTCCTTCCTCGGCCAGCAGTCAGTCCACTTGCTCTTGACTGTGCCACCTTAGAATGACCTCCTGGGTTTCGTCTCCCTGTCCTCTCTCCAGGGGAGACCGGAGCCTGTCTTGGCGTCCATGTTCCTGTCACCTCCACCCACCCCCCTGACCTCTCTTTCTTCTGCCTGGGTTCCCGTCAGCCCCCACCTTCTCCTCAGAGCTCACCTCCTGTGTCTTCCCAGCCTCCTGCTCCCTCCCTAGAGACCACCCTTTCTGGATCCAGGCCCTGGGCAGGCTCGGGCCCAGCCCATGGGGACAGAGGAGCAGGTTGTTCCCCAGAAGCAGCTAGATTTGGCTCCCCATGGACCATGGCCTGTTCCTGACTCTGCTTTCTGCCCCCAGGCCTGCCTGGAGATTTCACCCATGGGACCTTTGGGTGCCCCTCACCCTGGCCAACCCTCAACCTTCCTGGACTCCCATCAGCCAGTTTGGTCACCGCGTCCCTGGTCCTGGGCTTGCTGAACTTACCTCACATGGGAACATGAGGGACCAGCAGCCTGGAGCTGGCCTTTGCTGTCTGTGCTAGGTGAAGACATTCTACAAGCACACAAAGATGAGTAGAGAAACAGTAACATCAGCCGTGACCACAGGGGGCAGCTCCCAGCTCTTCCAGAGACACGGGTGGGCATGGCCTTGGGGCCTCTCACTGCACGTGTCTCCTTCAGGGACTCTGTGGCCTGGCTTCTCTGGGGCTTAGTCCCTCATGGGAAATCTGGGGACAATGGAGGTAAGTAGCTCGTGGATACCGTGGAGAGGAGGAAGGAGATGTCCTAACACCCAACTCTTGGTGACCAGTTGCTATTGAGTTGATTCTGACTCATGGCAACCCCTCATGTGTCAGCGCAGAACTGTGCTTCATGGGATTTTCAGTGGCTGATATTTTGGGAGTAGGTGGTTTGGCCTTTCTCCCACAGCATCTCTGGGTGGACTTGAATCCCCAACCTTCCAGTTAGCAGCCAAGTGCATTAACTGCAGCCCCAGGGACTTCACAGGTGTATAACCAGGTGCCACTGGGTTGACTCCAACTTATGGCAACCCCACATGTGTTAAAGCAGAACTGTGCTCTGTAGAGTTTTCAATGGCTGATATTTTGGAAGTAGATAGCCAGACCTTTCTTCCGAGGTGCCTCTGGGTGGACTCAAATCGCCAAGCTTTCGATTAGCATCCTAGCACATTAACCATTTGCACCACCCAGGGACTCCCATGAAAGTGAGTTTCCACCACTGTTGTTGCCTTGAACACTTTATTGACCCTTTTCACAGTGCTGAAGACAGAGAGATGAAAGTGTGTGCCCCAAGCCACACTTGAAAGATGGGCAGGGCTGGGGGTGACCTTACCCTTTCCGATGGCCTTGTCTACCCATCACGGCAGGGTGTGAACGAGGGTGGCGCCGGGCCTCCCCACCTTCCCGGGGCCCGCTGGGGAGCCGTCTCCTCCCTGGCTCCCTGTCCCTGCTTAGTACCATCTCTGGATCCCAGGGGGCGCTGTTGTCCTGCTGCTGGCTCCCTGCCTTGAGGAACGCAGAAAAATGCAACTTGTGATGTGCAAACTCGTGGGCTCTGTGTGTTTTTCCAGTCAATAGAAGACGCTCAGTCCCTGAGATGTCGCTGCCAGAGTCTTCACACATCTGCATCGGAAGGATTCCAAATGAAGTCTTTTCCTGTTGGGGGAAAGAATGTAAAAAAAGGAGAAGGAGAGAATTTGCCTGACAGATTAGAAAATTTTCCACTTTCCAGTATTTGAACAAAGTCTTTGTGCTGCTCATGCCCGATTACCCAGGCCACAAGAGGGGAGAGGCGGCTGTCAGCTCTCAGCTGCGGCATGGCTATTGATCTGGCCGAGGGACCGGTGAGCATCGTGGCTGAGGCAGTGGGGATGGACCAGAGGCAGAAAGACGGTTCTGGTCCCAGCCCTGCCTTCCATCACGTTTGACCTTGGAAGGGTCACCCGGCCCTCTGAGCCCGGCTCTCTCAGCTCTTAAATGATTTTGCTAAGTTGACATCACAGGGCTACTAAAGGACAAAGCGTTTGATCCGACAGAAAGTGGAACACCTACAGATAAAATTGATTAACGTTTTTATACCAATTTAGCGTCTTCAAAGCAATTCTGAAGTCAGCATCTTTCCTGATTCCCTGATCAGCTCTACGGGTGGGGGTGTGCCATGCTTAGAGCAGCAGGGACTGGGAGTCATGGGGCAGGGGGTCTAAAGCCACCAGTTTCCAGGCAGCACAGAGGCGACTGGGCAGGGCTGGCCCTCCTCAGAGAGACTCCTTGTACTCATCTGGAAGGACTGTGTGAGGAGATGGCTCAGGGACCTGGGGCACAGAGGTGGAGCCAGCCTTAGGGACGTGGGGTGCAGAGGTGGATCCAGCCTTGGGGACCTGGGGCACAGAGGTGGAGCCAGCTTAGGGACCTGAGTGCAGAGGTGGAGCCAGCTTAGGGACCTGAGTGCAGAGGCGGACCCTGCCTGGGGCTGCCAGCCCAGCAGAGGGGCCTTCTCTTCATCAGGCTCTGGCGCGGGGCCTGACCTGGCGCCTGCCCATCGTGAACTGCAGCAGCTTGTAGTGGCTGAGTTTCCGAATGGAGCTGGAGGCCATGGGCGGCCATCACCACTTGAGACCTGGGCTTCCAGGGCAAGGGTGTGGGGATCGGTTTCTATCCCTGGACCAATAAGCAACATCATGGTAAACAGAGAAAAGATTGAAGCTGCCAAGGATTTCATTTTACTTAGATCCGCAATCAATGCCCATAGAAGCAACAGTCAAGAAATCAAACGATGTAGTGTATTGGGCAAATCTGCTGCAAAAGACCTCTTTAAAGTATTAAAAAGCAAAGATGTCACCTGGAGGACAAAGGTGGGTGTGACCCAAGCCATGGTATTTTCAATTGCCTCATATGCATGTGAAAGCTGAATGATGAATAAGGGAGATTGAAGAATTGATGCCTTTGAATTATGGTGTTGGTGAAGAATATTGAATATGCCAGAGACTGCCAGAACAGCAAACAAATCTGTTGGAAGAAGTACAGCCAGAATGCACCTTAGAAGTGGGGATGACGAGACTTCATCTCACGTACTCTGGACATGTTATCAGGAGGGACATCATGCTTGGTAAAGTAAGAGGGTCAGCAAAAAAGAGGAAGACCCTCAACGAGATGGACTGACACAGTGGCTGTAACAATGGGCTCAAGCAGAACAATGATTGTGAGGATGGCGCAGGACTGGGCAGTGTTTCGTCCTGTTGTACACAGGGTCGCTATGAATTAACTCAATGGCACCTAACCACAACGACATAGAGAGAAACTGACTTTCTAGAAGAGTCCTTTCTAAGACTTTACATTTTCAAAATGGAGTTCATTGCGTTCTCTGGAAGCCCCTCTCACTTTCAAAGACAGTGTGTCTGACAGCCTCGCCTCCCCTTCCCCCCACCTCGGACAGCACCTGCCCTGCTCCCAGAAGGCCCCGCAGGAGGGAGGGGAGTCCCACAGCAGGGCGAGGCCTGTGCCTGTCCTTCCTCTGGCTCAGCTCGGCCATGTGTGGGCCATGATATCTCCCCCCATGCCACGAGGACCCGCGCCATTATCCCTACCTCTCCCCAAGTCATCAGGGCCCTGGCGTTTCCGGGTGCCAGTTCCTGCCCACTGGGGACATGAGCTCTGTTTGTATGTTTCACGGTGTTTGAGTTATCTAGTGCTGCTATACCAGAAATACCACAAGTGATTGGCTTTGACAAACGGAAGTCCAAATTCAGGGTGCAGGCTCTAGGAGGAGGCTTTCTTTCTCTGTTGGCTCTGGAGGAAGGTCCTTTTCTCTTTTGAGTTTCTGCTCTTGGGTGATTTTCATGTGGCTTGGCATCTCTCTTCCCCAATCTCTCCTTTGCTCCCTTGCTTAATCTCTTTTATATCTCAAAAGACATTGACTCAAGATACACCCGATACTAATCCTTTCCCATTAACGTAACAAAGACAACCCATTCCCAAATGGAATTATAACCAAAAGCATAGAGGTGAGGATTTACAACACATATTTTTGGGGGATATAATTTAATCCATAACATTCCACCCTTTGCCCCCAAAATTTATGTCCTTGCCACATGCAAAACACATTCACCTCATCACATCATCCCAAAAGTCGTAAATCAACTCCAAGTCCAAAATCTCAACTTCTGAATCATCTAAATCAAATACAGGTGAGACTGTAGGCATATTCTATCCTGGGGCAAAATTCCTTTTCATCTCTGAGCCTGTGAGATCTAGAATGCAAGTTACCTGTTTTCAAAGTACAAGGTGGAACAGGCACAAGGTAGACATTTCCCTTACAAATGGGAGAAATTGGAAAGAAAGAAGGGATAACGGCACCAAGCAAGTCCAAAACCCAGCAAAGCAAACTACATTAGCTCTCAAGGCTTGAAAATAATCCTCTCTTCTCTGAGATCATCTGGGCAATGGCTGAGCCCTCCAGACTCTGGGTGTTGGCTACACTTTCCAGATGCTGGGTGGAGGCCCCTGTGACCTGGGATTCAGCTCCACCATTCAGGCTCTCTGGAATGACAACTCTGCTCCCTTGGCTTTAGGTGGCCCCATTCTTCTAGTCCTTCTGAGTGGCAATCCCTCCCCCTCAGCCTTGGCAGGCCCTGTTCTTCTGCCCCTTGGGCATGGCAAACCTGCCCTCTCAGCTTTGGGTGGTGGCCCCACCACCCTGGCACACCTTAAGGGCAACCCCACACTCCCAAATGAGTTGGTTAAGATCCTACTCTTTGAAACCCAGGAGGCTGTGGTCCCATCCTTTGAGATCCAGGAGACTATGGCCCCACCCTTTGAAACTGAGAAGGCCCAGCTTCCTGTGCTTCTTCCAACAGTTCTGCTGATCTCTGAGCTGCTCCAGGGATGGTCTTTTTCTTTTCTTGGAGGACAACAGATGTAGCTCCTTTGGCCTGTTTCCTGCCTGTAGAATTCCAAGAGGCAGACAGCTTTCTCTTCTTTCGTTATTTCTCTGTCCCCTTCAGTCTAAGCTGATGGGTTTTCTGCTGTGGCATTTGGTTAGATCCATCAGTCACAGGCTCTTTAACAAACGATTGTGCAGCCACATCCTTGGCGAACAGTCTAGGACACACGTCCTTACTTTGTATGACAAAATTTTCCAAATGTTTAAGTTTTGTTTTCACTTTGCACAGTTCATTTTTAAGTCCATCTCTTTCCTCTTGCATATTATTATAACCAGCAAGGAGAAATGACACAGCCCTTTTAAGATGTTGCTTAGAAATCTCATCAGCCAGATATCCAAGTTCATCACTTACAAGTTCTACCTTCTAGGAAACATTTGAACATAACTCAGACAAGCTCTTTGCCACTGCATAGAAAGCATCGCCCTTCCTCCATTGTCCAATCATGTGTTCATCATTTTCTTTTAAAGCCTCACCAGAAGCACATTTAACATCCACATTTCTAGAACATTCTGTTGCTGGTGCCATATGTATTCTCTCAGATGATAGAGACTTTCTTTATAGCTCTCCTCACTTCCTTCTGAGCCCTCACCAGAATTGCCTTTGATGTTCATAATTCTACCAACAGTCCCTTCAAGTCACTCTTAAAAGCCTCCACCCATTTCCCAGTTCCAACACCATTGCCACATTTTAGGTATTTGTTAGAGCAACACTCCCACTTCTTGGTATCAAATTCTGTCTTAGTTATCTAATGCTGCTATAAAAGAAATAGCACCAATGGATGGCTTTAACAAACAGAAATTTATTTTCTCACAGTTTAGGAGGCTAGAAGTCCAAATTCAGGGTGCTAGCTCCAGGGGAAGGCTTTCTCTCTCTGTCAGCTCTGGAAGAAGATCCTTGTTTCTTTTGAGCTTCTGCTCCCAGGCGATCTTCATGCAGTTTGTCATCTCTCTTCCCCTAACTCTCCTCTGCTCTTTGTTTAATATCTTTTATATCTCAAAAGAGATTGACTCAAGACACACCCTACACTAATCCTTCCTCATTAACTTAAGTAAGACAACCCATTTCCAAATGAGGTTATAACCACAGAGATAGAGCTTAGGGTTTACAACACATATTTTTGGGAGACATAATTCAATCAATAGCATATGGAATTCGGCTGAGCCTGGATTTCATGGGTGAGTGAGTGACCCTGGGGCTCCTCTGTCCTGGCCAGTCCTTTGAGGAGCCTGAGGCTGTCACTCTCCGCAGAAGTGGGCAGAGCACCCCCCCCCCGACACACACACACACACACATACACACACACACACACACACCTTCTCTTCCCTGGGGAACTCCCAGCTGGAGCCAGAGCCATCGCTTCTCTGGAAGGGATGGTTTTAAAGTGACTCATCACCTACAAGTAGCGGCAAATTTCTAGAGGCTCTCAGGGGAGCCCAGGGAGACTAATTTTGGGATTTCTTCACAGCCCAGCCTGAAGCCAAGCCTCAGAAAGCCTCGTTTCTCCACCTGTAATACGAGGACCATGATACTAATGGGCGCAGGCTTGCCAGAGTTGTTGGATGGCAGGTACGTGTGGGTGCTCCGCATCCTATTCAACCTATTGGACCCAACCCGCAGGGATGCCAGACCAGTTCCGGATCTGGGGCCTGGCTTACCCCCAGCTCCATCCAGGGGGTGTCCTTCCCTGGCTCTCACTGTCCCGTGGCCTCCACTTCCTGACCTTCTGTGCCAGCTACCTGTGCCTATTGGGGTCCTCATCGTTTACCCACCTGTGTACTGCCTGCTCAAACCATCCGCCACAGCCACAATGGACAGGAGACCCCAACAGTGAGATCATAAACCCACCCCCTGAACACCCCAGGCTCTGCAGCACCAAGGGTGGGGCTCTGACTCCCATCACTCCCATCTCATGGCTTCCCTCCTTGCTCCTTCCTCTGCTCCTCCTCTCCCTCCCCTTCCTTCCCCTCCCTCTCCTCTTCCTCCTTCTCCCTCTTCTCCCCCTCCCCCTCCTCTCCCTCCTCCCCTTGCCCCCTCCTCCCTCCCCCTCCAGCTGGAGTCCCAGCTCTCCTCTTTTGTTTCCATGGGGAGTGACTCACACATCTGCCTCCCACCCGCACTGCACTGCTGGCTCCGAAGTCTTTATTCCAAAGGTTGCTGTGTGAGCAGATTCCAGCCTGAGCACCCCAGGAAGTGACAGGCCATGGAGGGGTCTCCCTGTTCTCTTCCTGCCCTGGCTTGGAGACTTCTGTCTCTCCTGGGGCCAAAGGAGAGCCTCCAGCTGGGTCTCTGGTCCTGACACCCTATGTGGCCTTGGCTGGCCTCCTTCCTGTCTGCGTGGCCTTGGCCAGCCCCCTTCCTGTCTGTGTGGCCTTGCCCAGGCTCCTTCCTGTCTGCGTGGGGGCTTGGCCGGCCTCCTTCCTGTCTGCGTGGCCTTGGCCGGCCTCCTTCCTGACTGGCCTCCCTTCCTCAGTATGAGAGGCATGAGGCTGAAGCTGGAGTCCCCCATTCCCTTTCCAATAACACCTAGAGTGTTGAGTTGCCCACCACCCCTTCTTTTGAATTGAATGCATCCCTTTGGGGTGGGCTAGGGAAGGAGTGTGGGGAGAAGGGGGGTGGGGGACAGCCTTAGGGCAGCAGGAAGTCACAGGAAGGGGTGTGGAGGGGAGGGGGACAGGTTAGAGCCTTTCTGGGGGGCTGGGGGACTCAGGGGACAGTGGTGAGCACCGAGGGGAGAGGGCAGCCTTCTCCTCCAGCACTTTGGGGGAAAAAGAGGACTTTATTTTTTGGCACCCACCATCCTCTCACCTGGCACCAGGTAAATGCTCCTTGGCTTCCCTCCCCCACTCCCAGACCTTGCGATGCCCCTCCAGAACATGTGACGCAGGCTTCAGCCAATCACAGCATTATGTTCCCATGGCCACAGTGATTGGTTGAGGGGTGGGCACATGACCTGATGAGAACTAATGAGCAGCAGTGAGCTCTGGTTGGGGCTGGGAGAGGAAGCTGCTCCCTTCTCCCTTGAATTTAAGATGGCTCCCTCTCCCACACTGCCTCCGCATAATGTAAAGGGGTGTCTTAACCTCATCTACCAACCAGGAAACCAAGGCAGATTGGACTTTGTTTCTCGCTGTTGTTAGTTGATCATCCACTATTGTATGATTGCAATTTCTCTGCATATATTATCACACAGGTCTCATAACGAGTTGCAGGGTAGGTATTAGTACCCCATTCTATAGGATGAGGCCACCATCCGTCAGTCTGTGTCCTGTGCTAGCTTGTGTATTGCTGTAATGCTAGAAGCCATTTTAAATACTAGCAGGCTCACCCAGGGTGGATAAGCTTCAGTGGAGCTTCCAGACTAAGACTAGGAAGAAAGGTCTGGCAATCTACTTCTAAAAATAAGCCAGTGAAAACGCTATAGATCACAACAGGTCATTGTCTGATACAGTGCTGAAAGATAAGCCCCTAGATTAGAAGGCACTCAAAATACACAGTGGCCACAACAACGGATTTGAACGTACCAGCAATTGTGAAGATGGTGCAGGACTGTGCGAGGTTTCGGTCTGTTGTCTATGGGGTCACCATGAGTTGGAGCAGACTTAACATCAGCTAACAACAACACAACAACAACAGGGGCCTTCCGGAGATAGGTGCACTTCAACTGAGTTACGATATTTTATTTAAGGAAGCCCTGGGTGATGCAAATTGTTAATGCGCTCTGCTGCTAACCAAAAGGTTGGAGGTTCTGGTTCACCCAGAGGTGCCTCAGAAGAAAGCCCTGGTGATCTACTTCTGAAAAAGCAGCCACTGAAAGCCCTGTGGAGCTCAGTTCGACTCTGACACATGTGCAGTCGCCGGGAGTTGGAAACGACTCGATAGCAACTGGTTTTGTTGGTTCAAAGATGTGGGCTCCAGGTCTTGCTTTGCCAGGAGCTTTTGCCCTGTCCTTTGGGAGGTCATAGCCTCCCATTGGCCTCGGTTTCCTCATCTGTCGGCTGAGGAGGCCGGACTGGCACCTTCCAAGCCCTCTGTGATCCCTCCCAGCCCTGCCAGAGGGCACAGAGCGGAGCGTCACCACCCGGGGACTGTGGGCCAGCAGCGAGCAGCCCAAGTCTGAGAGCTGCGGCGCGTCACCAGCCCCCGCCCTTCTCTGCGTCTCTGCGCCCAGGAAGGCTGGAGACAGAGAGCTGGGGGACAGCCACACTGTTCCCGTTGGATTATGTTCCCCGATTAATCCCTCTTCATGAAAAACCCACTGCTGATCCTCTTTAAGCGTTTGTGGGGTGGATGGGATAGAAGGCAAGGCAGGGGGAGCCAGGCTGAGCCGCCTCCTGGGGGAAGCGGCCCGGATGATTTACATATTTATGAAATCTTTTCCATTTTGCCCAGGCCCCATGTGCACTAAGAAATGTCACATCTCATTTTAAGCTGGGGATCTGTGCGCCAGGAGTGACAGCTCCCACCGCTGCCGGGGCCGTGTGGGAGTATGGAGGTGAGGGGACAGCCTGGACAGCTTCCTACCCAGCGCTGCAGTGACAGGCTGTGCCACCTTGGGCAGGCTGCTTGACCTCTCTGGGCCTCAGTTTCCCCATGTGTGAAATGAGGATACACGATAGCAGACAGCTTCTGATGTGGTACCCGGTAATCTCCACCCAAAGTCATCTAATTGTACCCTGGCAGCTGGTGCTGAGCCCTGGAACAGCAGACGCTTGGGAGATACTTGGGGTGAGGATAAGCCAGCAGCTGGTCTAAGATTTTAGCCCAAACCCAGATGATTTTCTCTGAAGGTGGGTTAAAAGTGTCTCCTAAAATATTCCTCTTGTCCTGTCAGTGCCTAAGACGACTTCCCTTAAAGTGTCTTTTTGGTTTAGTATCAAAATGCCCCGTTAAGAAGGCAAATGTACTAACTGAATGTGGCTAACATACCCTTCCACCGATGGTCATTAATAACCCATTGCCATCAGGGTGATTCGGACTCAGAGCGACCCTATAGCACCGTGGAAATTGGTTCCTAGTTAGGGTAAAACCCCAAACCAAACCTTTTGCTGTTAAATCAATTCTGACTAATGGAGACCCCATGTGTGTCAGAGCAGAGCTGTACTCCGTAGGGTTTTCTTGGCTGTAATCTTTATGGAAGCAAACTGCCAAGGCTTCCTTCTGGGGCACCGCTGAGTGGGTTCAAACCACCAACCTTTAGGCTAGTAATCGAGTGCACCTCGTTAAGGTAACTGGTAAAAAGGAAGGCCCTCGGCGACTGAGAGATGGCCTTGGGGCGTTCTGCAGAGACAGGCAATGCCTCATGGTTCCCAGGGAGCCATATTGAAAGCATCCAGGCCCTGCTCAACTCCTGCCTTCTCTTGAACACCCTGAGACTTTGGACAAGTGGAGAACACTTGACCAAATGTGCCCAGGCTCCCTCTGAGCAAGGAGGAGGCCTGGGGTCCACATGGCAGAGGTGGGAATCCTCTGTGGAGAGTCTACAACCATGCTGTCCAATAGAAATTTCTGGAATAACGAGAACGTTCTACATCTGCTCTGTCCAGTATGGTAGCCATACGCCACCTGTGATTGTTGAGGACTTGAACGGTGGATGCTGCAACTGAGGAACTGGATTTTTAGTTTTACTTATTTTTACTTTAAATTTAAATGCAGATAGGCCCGTGTGGCTAGTGGCCCCTTAGGGGAAAGCGCAGTCTGAAACAAAGAGCTCGCTAGTGAGCACACTGGGCCCCATCATTCTTTAGGTCTGCGATTGGCTCTTTCCAAGAACACTAAAAATAACCCTCAAAAAAAAGAAATCACACCGAGAGAGGGAAAGAGAGAGAAGGCTGAGTCTTGCCGGGGGGTGAGGAGCTGGGGCGGAGCCGAAGGAACGTCTCATCCATCAGGGTTTCGCCATCTGCCCAGCAGACTTTGCTTGAGGGGAAAGAAGATTCTGTCTCATCCCTATTTTTAACAGTGTTTATCTTTGGATCTGTGAGACTATAAGGAATAGAACTGAGGGAACCCCCCGCCCTATTGCTCCGGGGGAGGGGGCGCGATTCCACCAGCTGGCACTTAGGTGGCTTCAAAGTCAGTGGCCAAGGACCCTTCTGGATACTTCTGGATGCAAAGAGGACTGTGGGGCAGGGAGTCGCCTTTGCCCGTTCAGTAAACATGGACCGAAGACCTGGCCCCGAAACGCCCGCAGTGTCGCACTGCCAATCTTGCTGCCACTGGCCACTCCATCACCAAGACCAGCTCCTTTGTCCCAGTGTTCACGGTTATCCCAAACCAAAATCCTCTCCGTCCGTCATTTACACCACCTGTACTGCGGCCCCTGCCATCATCACAACACCCTCACCATTGTCACTAGTGTTGCGGGCTCAGCACCTTCTGAGTCCCTTGGTTCAGGACAGCAACTGGCTTGAAACAGCTCCAGCCAGATGCCAGGCCACCTATCACTCTCCGGGACTCCTCTGGAGTCGGGCATGTCCCTTGGGTCCCAGTCTTACAGGCCAGCCCAGACCCTGGGAGGAGTGGTGTGTCCCTCCTGACATGGGCGGCTTGGCTCCCCGAGCTTCTGGTATCTGGCCCTTCCTGCCCTCCTCAGCTGCCACACCAGGTGTCCTAAGTGCTCTCAGAAGTCCCTCACGCTACCCCATAAAGTGAGAATCTCTGTCACCACAGCACAGGCCCTGAGGGAGCGGGCAGAAGGGCACGGTTGGTGGGGTGGGCAACTGGGCAATAGGTAGACTCGGGCCTCCTGACTCTTGGGCAGTGGCCTCAGTCACTTCTGCCTCCGCCGGGCCCCACTGCCCCCAGGAGTGCTGCACTGCTCCCTGCCCGAGCTGAGCCCACGTGGGAGCGCTCGAGCGGAGAGGTTAGATGTGGGGCAGGACTCTCGGTTACTGGGGAGAGGTGCCCTCATGAAGCTGGTTGGAGCAATGCAGAACTCATGGACTCACGTGGCTGAAAGGTCCTGGCGAGTGGGGGGAAGGGGCCTCTGGAGCCTGGAGGCAGGGCTCAGGGTGGCAATTCTGCTCTGCCCAGCCCTCCAGCCCTCCCCTGTGCCTGAGTGCTGTCGGGCTGCCTTCACAAAACACCACAAAGTGGTGGCTGTAAAGAATAGAGCTTTATTGTCTCCCAGTCCTGGAAGCTGGGAGTCAGGATCAGGGTGTTGGAGGACCATACTGTCTCCGAAGGCTCTGGGGAGGACCCTTCCTTGTCTCCTCCAGTCTCTGGGGGTACTGCACCCTGCTCTCTGGGTTTGGAAGGTGCTCCTGGGCCAGCGCTGGCTCTGTCCTCAAGGTCAGCTCTAAGCCAGCCCACCTGGCCACCCCAATGCTTCAACCCATGCAGCGGCCCCTCCCCTCTCACCCCCCAGGGGTCTGCCTTGCCCATCGTCCAGGTTCCTCCCGAGCACCCCCTCTCCTAAGGACCCACCAATACTAGCTCCAACCCAGGAATTAGACTGACCGCCACTGCATCTTTTGTCTCTGGGTGCGAATGGCACGATTCGGGGGTGACAGCTGCAGGCAGCAGCCACTCGGCCACGTGCGTACAGGCAGCAGCTCAGACCCTTAGCCTCTGGAGGGGGAGCGAGCGGTGACCCCAGGCCCTTGTGACAATGACATTCGGGAGTCTGCCATCATCCTCCGCAGCCCCATAAGCGCCAGGCTTTGATGCATAATTGCCGGTTTCCTGCCTGGCAACCACTTAAAGAAGGAAAAAGAAAGCCTCCTTCATTTTCTCCCGGGAGGGCGGTGCGGCAGCGCGCTCTAGGCCCCCCATGGGCTGTAGACTTTTCCGAGACCATTGTGCCGGCTCTGCAATTAGACCCCAGCCCGGAGGCACCGTCAGTTACTACAGCGCTTGCACAGGCTGGCGGCCGCACTCTTCAAGGCTGGAGAAAAGCCTCTCCAGTGGGGCCCTGCCATTCCAGAGGCGGTGTTCTGGAGGGCAGGGGATGGGCCGGACCCTCAGCAGAAGGACCTGGCAGGAGGGGTCTTCAGGCCCTGGGACGGGACAGACACACTGCTGGGCTGGTCTTCAGACCGCCTCCACCCTCATCACCCCAGGGGTCTCGTCAAAACTCAGGGCTTTGAGCACATGCTGTGAGTTGGAATCCACTTGCCGGCAAGGGTTTTTTTTGTTTTTTTGTTTTTAATGTGCCTGTTGTGGGCTGAATTGTGTTTCTGAAAAAGATATATTGAAGTCCTACCCCTCATACCTGGGCTTCCCAGGGACGGTGACATCCCCACAAGTCTGAGAAGGTGCAGTGGGGAGGGTGTCCACGGCAGAAGCAGGAGGTTGGGTGCAGCAGGCTGGTGTTGGTGAGAGGGTGGTGGGAAGCAGTCACGGTGGGCGTTGAAAGTGGGCAGGAGCTGGTCATGGTGGGCCTCGTGTGTTGGCTTCTGGGCAGCGGCTAAAGAATAAGTTCAACCTCTTGTCGGAAAAGAAATGCAGAAGAGTGAACAGAGCTGAAGCCACAGGTGTACGATGCTCAGGTTCAGAATCAGGCAGTGGGGCCTGGACACTCGCTCCTATAGGCAGTGAAAGTGCTTCACACACTCTGAGGCTGGAGCCAGACTCGGGCTCGAAGCCAGGGATCCCCCGTCCCCGCTCCCCCCCCCCCCGGTAAAACAAACAAACACAACACTACCAGCTGTGACCAAGGGGGCAACAAGGAGAAAGATGCAGGGAGAGACTCTCCTCCAGGATCTGAGCCAAGTGCCAGATCTTTGATAGGGTCTGAGGACAGGAGCCCCCACTGTCGACCGTCCTGGGTACTGGCTTCGGATGGAGGCACAGAGGGCTGGGAAGAGGCACCCAGAAAACTAGATAGAGAGAAAGAGGAAAGAAAACAACAATGAAAAACAAGACCCCTGCTACTCCGTATGAGCCTACAAAGCAGAATTCCAAAAAGTCAGAAGAACTGCAAGCCAAAGAAAAGCAGCTATGGAACAAGAGCGGCTTTGGACAGATACAGACAATAGGCACGATAGTAGGAAATGCAGACGCTAAGAAAGAGGCGATGGAAAATTGGAGTAGAGAGAGCAGAGCAGTGGATTAGAGACATATTTGGGAGGCAGAATCAACAGAGCTTGGTGACTGAGGAGAAAGGAAAGGGGACACTCATGGAGGACTCCTGGGTGGCCTGCTTGCTGGTGAGAGAGGGCAGTGAAGGAGGACCAGGTTTGAGTGGTGTCTTAGTCATCTAGAACTGCTGTAATAGAAACAAAGATAAATTTATTCTCTCCCAGTCTAGGAGGCTACAAGTTTGCATTCGGGGTGCTAGCTCCAGGTGAAGGCTTTCTCTCTCTGTTGGCTCTAGGGGAAGGTCCTTGTCATTAATCTTTCCCTGGTCCAGGTGCTTCTCAGTGCAGGGACCCCAGGTCCAAAGGATGTGCTATTCTCCTGGCTCTTGTTTCTTGGTGGTATGAGGTCCCCCGTCTCTCTGCTTACTTCTTTCTTTTATATCTCAAAATAGATTGACTCAAGATACAACCTAATCTTGTAGATTGAATCCTGCCTCCTTAATATAACTGCCTCTGATCCTGCCTCATTAACATCATAGAGGCAGGATTTACAACACATAGGAAAATCACATCAAATGACAAGATGGTGGACAATCAAACATTACTGGGAATCTAGCCTAGCCAAGTTGACACACATTTTTGGGGAACACAATTCAATCCATAACAAGTGGGAAGGCGTGGTGATCTCCCTGAGTTAAGCATTCCCAGGGCAGCGTGCCAGAGAGGAGAACAGAGAGGGGAGCCTGGAGAACTGCAGGGGCCCGCTGAGGATTCAGCTTGGTACTGATTATCACAAATGTATGAGGAAAGAAACCGAGGCTGGAGAAACACCTGAAAAGATGAGATGAAACAGTGCCTGATGTCCACAGAGGGCCTGGGATACTGCTTGTTCCTGCCGGTAAGACTGGAAAACCTCATGATTTGTGGGGTACCTGTAGAGTGCACAGACAGGTCTTGCTTCAGGAGTAGGGGCATGATTAACCTTACATTGAGGACTTCTTTGATATTGACCCAAAAATTTAAAAAACAAGACCTAAAAGGATCAATCTATTTCCAAGTAATTTAACTGTATTCCAGAACAAAGCTCAAAAATATTTATGGGGATGCAAAAATATCCAACACCTAACAAAGTAAAATTCACAATGTCCAGCACACACACAAAATTACCAAGCACGAAAAGAATCAGAAAAATACAACCCATAACGAGGAGAAAACTTCATCAATTAAAATTGGTCTAGAGCACAGATATTAGAATTGGCATACAAGGATGTGAAAACACAAGTTCAAAAAGTTAAGTAGAAATAGAACTAATAAATAAAACTTTAAGAAAAGGAACATAAAAGTTAAGTAAAGACATAGAAGATATTTTAAGAAAAGTCCCAAATCAAACTTCTACATATGAAAACTACAATGGGTGAGATATTAATACACTGGATGTGATGAATGGCAAATTTGTCATTGTCAAAGAAAAAGTTAGTGAACTGGAAGACATAGCAATAGAAACCATTCAAAATGAAACAGAAAGAGAAAAGAGAATTTAAAAAGATGAACAGAACATAATTGGGCTGTTGAACAACTTTAAGTAACCTAATACATGCATAATTTATGTCCCCAAAAGGGGGAGGGCAGTAAAAGTATTTGAAGAATTAATGGCCTCCCAAATTTCCAAATGGATGGAAACTGTAAAACCACAGATCCAAGAAATTCAACAAACCCCAAGCACAAGAAACAAACATCAAGGCATATCATAATCAATTTGCCCAAAACCAGTGAAAAAGAGAAATCTCTAATGCAACTGGGGGAGACACATTACATGTAGATGAACAATGATGAAGATGACAGCTGATATCTCAGTGGAAAAGGACAATGGAGCAATATCTCAAAAGTACTGAAGGAGGGAAAAAAGCTGTCCATCTTGTATTCTGTACCCTAGTCTATACAGCTTTAGAGTGAAATAAATACTCTAGAGATATACAGAGGCTGAAAGTATTCATCACCAGTAGACTTGCACCATGAGAAATGTTAAAGGAAGTCCCTCAGGGAGAAGGAAAACAATGCCCTATGGAAATAATAATCCACACATGGGACTGAAGAGCCCAGGAAAAGATAAATGACATAAATATATAAATAAGATTCTTCTTCTTATTATTTATATATCCTTAAAAGATAATTGACTGTTTAAAAAAATAACACTGCAGTGTGGGGTTTATGACATGCGTAAAAAAACAAAAAGTATAACAATAGCATAAAGGCTGGGAGGAATTGAAATGGACCAAGAGTAACCAAAGCAACTTTCAAAAAGAACAACCTTGGAGTACTAACAATATATGGTTTCAAGACTTGTTATAAAACTATAGTAATCAAGACAGTGTGGTATTGGAACAAAGATAGACAAATATACCAATGGATCAGAATACAGAGTCAAAAAATATCCACACACGTATGACAAATGATTCTCAACAAAGGTGCAAGAGCAATTCAGTGGAAAAAGGATGGTCTTGTAAACATGATGTTGGAATAATTGGACATCCATATTCATGCATGCAAAAAAAGAGAAAAAAGAGGAACTCCAATCCATCCCTTACAGCGTATACATAATTAGTGCAAAATGGATCATAAATCTAAATGTGAAACCCAAAACTATAAAATTTCTAGAAGAAAACATCTGTAACCTTGAGTTAGGCAAATATTTCTTATATATGACACCAAAAGCATAATAAAAGAACATACTGATAAATTAGACATCATCAAAATTTTAAGTGTCTGCTCTCTGAAAAATACTGTTAAGAGAGTAAAAAGAGAAAGTAAAAAAGGGAATAAAAAGTGGAAAGAAAATTCGCAAAGTACATGTTTTATAAAGGACTTCTATCCACAATATATAAAGAACTCTGAAAAATTTATAATACAAAAACAAAGAACTCAATAAAAAATGGGCAAAAGATTTGAATAGACACTTCATCAAAGTTATATGGATGGCGAGTAAGCACATGGAAAGATGATCAACAGGTCAGTCATTAGGAAAATGTAAATTAAAACCACAGTGAGTTACATCTACACACCTATTAGAATGGCTAAAATTACAAAGACTGACCATACCAAGTGTTGACGAGGATGTGGAGGAACCGGAACTCTCATATGCTGCTGATGGGAATGTTAAAACAGGACAACCGTTCGGAAAACAATTTGACAATTTCTTAAATGTTAAACATATACTTACATATAATTCACCCATTCCACTACTAGGTATTTCCCCAAGAGAAAAGAAAGCTATGTCCACACAAAGACTTGTGTGTGAATGTCCACAGCAGCTTTATTTATATAAGCACCAAACTGAAAATAACCCAACTGTCCATCAACACATAAATGGATGAACACACTGTGGTACATCAATACAATGGAATACTTTTCAGCAATAAAAAAGGAATGGACTATTGATACAAGCAACAACATAGGTGAATAGCAAAATAATTATAATGAGTGAAAGAAGCCAGACAAGAACAAATGCTGGAACTCTCCCACACTGCTGATGGGAGAAGGTGACTTCAATATGTACAATGGACAAAATGTTAGTATCCAAAATATAAAGAGCATCTACAAACCAATAAAAAGAAAAAATATTGCTGATCCTCATTATTCACGGATTCTGAATTTGCAAATTCACCTTCTCCTAATACTTATTTGTAACCCCAAAATCAGTACTCTTGGTGCTTTCCTGGTCATTCTCAGACATGTGCAGAGTGGCACAAACTTGAGTCATCCAATGTACACGGTCCCCAGCTGAGGTTGAACAAGGCTTGTTTGGTATTTTCTAATTAAGTGTTCATGATGACTTTATAGAACATAACTAACTGTGAATAACGAGAATCGACTGTACCTTATAGAAAAATGGGTGAAGAGTTTGAAAAGCCACTTCATAAAAGAGGTAACAAAATGGCAAATACATATATAAGAAGACGATCCATCTCACTCTTACTTGGGGAAAATGCCAATTAATTCAAAGAAATACCAGTTCACACCCAGAAGATTGGCGAAAGCTAAGGAGTTGGCCAGCTCATAAGAGAATGTTGGCCCTATGACTCTGGAAAACAACTTGGCCATGTGTATAGTGGGTAAGGCCTGATGATTCCCAGCAACATCACTTCCAGGGACCTATACCTAGAAAACTCCTCAACAGGTGTCCAAGAATGACCACTGCAGCATTCTTGTATTAGCAAAAAAATGGAAACAACCTGCCTGTCCCTCAACAGGAGGATGGGTAAGTATGTTGCCATGCTTTCAATAAAACTGCCAGTGTGTTGCTGTTTGGTGCCATGGAGTCCGTTCCAACTCATAGTAACCCTACGTACAACACACTGAAACACTGCCCGGTCCTGCGCCATCCTCACAATCATTGTTATACTTAAGCCCATCATTGTAGCCACTATGTCAATCCATCTCCTTGAGGGTCTTCCTCTTTATCATTGACCCTCTACTTTACCAAGCATGATGTCCTTCTCCAGGGACTGGTTTCTCCTCATAACATATCCAAAGTACTTGAGATGAAGTCTCGCCATCCTCGTTTCTAAGGAGCGTTCTGGCTGTACGTCTTCCAAGACAGATTTACTTGTTCTTCTGGCAGTCTGTGGTATATTCAATATTCTTCACCAACACCACCATTCAAAGGCATCAGTTCTTCTTCAGTCTTCCTTATTCATTGTGCAGCTTTCACATGCATATGAAGTGATTGAAAACACCATGGCTTGGGTCAGGCTCACCTTTGTCCTCAAGGTGACATCTTTGCTTTTTAACATTTTAAAGAGGTCTTTTGCGGCAGATTTGCCCAATGCAATGCGTCTTTTGATTTCTTGATTGCTGCTTCTGTAGGTGTTGACTGCAGATCCAAGTAAAATGAAATCCTTGACAAGTTCAATATTTTTTTCCATTTATCATGATGTTGCTTACGGCTCCAGTTGTGAGGATTTTTGTTTTCTTTATGTTGAGGTGTAATCCATACTGAATGCTGTGGTCTTTGATCTTTATCAGTTAGTACTTCAAGTCCTCTTCACTTTCAGCAAGCAAGGTTGTGTCATCTGTATAACGCAGATGTTAGTAAGACTTCCTCCAATCCTGATGTCCCGTTCTTCTTCATATAGTCCAGCTTCTCTGATTATTTGCTCAGCATACAGATTAAGTATGGTGAAAGGATACGACCCTGACGCACACCTTTCCTGACTTTAAACCAAGCAATATCCCCTTGTTCTGTTCCAACAACTGCTTCTTGGTCTATGTACAGGTTCCTCATGAGCACAATTAAGTGTTTTGGAATTCCCGTTCTTTGCAATGTTATCCATAATTTGTTATGATCCACACAGTCCAATGCCTTTGCATAGTCAATAAAACACAGGTAAACATCTTTATGGTGTTCTCTGCTTTCCGCCAAGATCCATCTGACATCAGCATTGATATCTGGTTCCATGTTCTCTTCTGAATCTGGCTTGAATTTCCGGCAGTTCCCTGCTGATGCACTGCTGCAACCATTTTTGAATTATCTTCCACAAAATTTTACTTGCGTGTGATATTAATGACATTGTTTGATAATTTCCATATTCTGTTGGATCACCTTTCTCTGGAATGGGTACAAATATAGATCTCTTCCAGTTGGTTGGCCAGGTAATTGTCTTCCAAATTTCTTGGCATAGATGAGTGAGCACTTCCAGAATTGCATCCGTTTTTTGAAACATCTCAATTAGTTTTCTATCAATTCCTGGAGGCTTGTTTTCGCCAATGGCTTCAGTGCAGCTTGGACTTCTTCCTTCAGTACCATTGGTTCTTGATCACATGCTACCTCCTGAAATGACTGCATTCAATAAAACTGCCAGCGTAGGTGGGTTAAAAATTCAGATTGGACCTGCATTTATCAACATGAATAAATCGCAAAATCTCAATTCTAAGTGAGGACACCTGGTGTAGCATGATGCACATAGCGACATACTATTCATGTAAAACCAAAAACCCTTCAAGAGGACATAATATGCGTTGTTTATGGGAACAGAAAAATGTAGTAAAAGTAGAAAATTCAAGAGAACAAGAGACGTCGAATTCCTGGCAGTGGTTGTCTCTGGAAGGGGTGGGGCGGGTGACGTGCTCAGTGCAGATCACCTGTGCTGGGACAAGGTCAGCACATGGTTCTCGGGGGGCAGGAGCTCTAGACTGGGGTCTGTGGCGCCTCCCGAAGGAGAGGACACCAGCCTGAGTCCTGGAGGAGAAGCTTGATAGGAACCGAGGGAGGGAAGGGCATTGCCTGGAAAAGGGGAACCCTGGGTGGAATGGCCCAGGTGCCGGGAAGCAAGACACTTTGGGGAGAGTGAAGTCATCCCATCCAGTGACAGGGTAGGCATGAGTCAGGAGTCAGGTGGGCAGGGCCACCGAGGGAGTTGGGTTCTGTTCTGAAGACAGGTGGGCCAGGTATCAGGGAGGAGAGGTGTGGAGGGTCTAGGGCAGACCCGAGGCTGGAAGGCTGTGTCTGTCCCTCAGGCCTTTGCAGGAGGCGCAGTGGGGTAGGGGTTCCCCAAAGGGAGGCGAACCCCAGCCTGGCTGGTGGGCTGAGAGTCTTCCCTTCTCCCGCCAGCAGTAGCCGCTGGTGGCTATGCAGGTTGGTCCTCAGCTCCAGGATAAATGCAAACCCGGTTCGAAATTTCCCCAGGGTCTGTGGTGAGCGGCTCCCAAAGGCAGAGTTGCTTCTCCTAATTTACCTGGTTTCAGCGCCTGCCCTGGGCGACGTGCCGAAGGCAGAGCCCCGCTCTGCTGAGATGAACATTTCTCTCTCTTTCTGAAGCCCTTCCCTCGTGCAACAGGCTGGGGCCTGGGAAGCAGAGACCCGGGACAGACATGGGGCGCAGATGCCCGGGACAGACACAGGTCTGGGAAGTAGAGACCTGGGACAGACAAGGAGCGTGGAGACCTGGGACAGACATGGGGCGCAGAGGCCCGGGACAGACATGGGGCGCAGAGACCTGGGACAGACATGGGGTGCAGAGACCTGGGACAGACACGGGGCACAGAGACCCGGGACAGACACAGGTCTGGGAAGCAGAGACCTGGGACAGACAAGGAGCGCGGAGACCCGGGACAGACATGGGGCGCAGAGGCCCGGGACAGACATGGAGTGCAGAGGCCCGGGACAGACACAGGTCTGGGAAGCAGAGACCCGGGACAGACATGGGGTGCAGAGGCCCGGGACAGACATGGGGCGCAGAGGCCCGGGACAGACACAGGTCTGGGAAGCAGAGACCGGGGTTCGAATCCGGCTGGGCTCTGTGACGAGAACCATGTGGCCACTCTTGGCCTCAGCCTCCTCATCTGCTGGGTGGGATTGGCAGGCCCTCCTGGTCCACTGTGCTGGGTGGCCGTGCATCTCAGGCGCGATCACTGATTTGAGAACTCTCAGATCCTCCAGCGTGGCTCAAGAGGTAGGAATCGCTGTGCTGATGACTTTCAGCTTCTCCCACCACCAAGAAGGGCCAATCCCTTCCTCTTCACACACAGTACCCACCTCTTCCCTGCCTCGGCCGTGCCTGGAGGCACCAGACCATCCTCCCTGTTCCCAGCACCGTGAGGACTCACGGGTCTGGTCCTGGCCAGCTTCTCAGCCAACGTGGAGCTGAGGGACCGACTTACTCTCCGGCTGGAACTGTTGTAGCTGTGAAGAACCACAAGAGCTTGGGTTCTGGGTTCTGCACTGTGGGGCTAGGAGGGGCCACAGACGGAAGCCATTTCACTTTTGCCTCATCAGTAGGTGCAAACAACCCATCTCCCCATCTCTTTGCAGCTTTCACCCAGGCCGTCGCTGACTCCCATCCTGGCCCCACAAGCACCTTCTCTAATGGATTTGCTCTGTCCTTAACCTGCAAAACCAAAAGAACCCACTGTCGTCGAATGGATTCCGACTCACAGCAACCCTACAGGACAGGGTAGAACAGTCCCAAAGGGTTTCCAAGGAGTGGCTGGTGGATTCAAACTGCCAACTTGCGGTGAGCAGCCGAGCTCTTAACCACTGCCACCAGGGCTCCCTTAACCCGCAAGACTCCTCAAATGCATGGCCTTGTGCGACTTCCAGTTTTAAATCCGTTTGTCTTCTGACCTCGCCCAGTCGGTGCTGTGTTTAGCTCCCTGCGAGCTGTGATGGACACCCAGCTGCTTGCTTGGTGCTGCTTCTCCGTGTTCACTGCGGGCACCGTCCCCTGCCCGCATTTTACGTTCGCGTTCCTCCAGCGATGGGCGACCTCCGACTCCGGGGCAGATGGAGAATAGCCCCCTTTTCCAGCGCTCCTGCCAGGTGGCCGCGTCCTCTCTGACTCTGGGCTGTGACGTGCTTTGAACAGTGGGTGGCTTGCAGACAGACCTGAGTGGAGGCTGGAAACAAGCGTGTGTGTGTGTGGGTGGGGGTGTGTGTGCGCGCGCTCACTCTTGCCCTCTCCGTCCCTGCGCGGAGGACCTTCCCAGGAGGGGGTGAGAAACTCACAAGCTGGAGCCCAGGCCCCTATCATCCTGACCCAGGCATCCTAGACCAGCCATCAGCCAGCCGACCCACAGACAGGGGTCAAGACTAGCAGAGCCGCCGAGCTGCACCACAGCTGACAGACCGAGTCCAGCTGAAGCCTGTCCACCATGGTGACCCTGCTGGTATTTGAAACACTGGTGGCACAGCTTCCAGCATCACAGCAGCAAGCCGGCCACTGCAGCGCGGCTGACTGACAGACGGTGGGGTGGACTACAGATACCAGGCCGCTTCCAGAGTGAGTCTCCCGGCCCCATTACTGGGGCCCAAAGCCCTGTCTCCCACTCCTTGCCGGCACTTAGCTTCCTCCCCTTCCGAATTATTGCCAGGCTGATGGGAGCGAGTGGTTGATTTAGCGCTTGTTTCTCAAGTTATTGATGAGCTTAATCATGTCTTCACGCGCTCACCGGCCGTGCCTGCGGTAAATGCCCAGACAGAGCCGGCGTGCATTGCTTAACTGTCTCAGTGTCTTGGTTTTACAGGAAGGGCAGCTCAGGCTCCCCAAGGGGCAGGAGTGTGCCAGGGTCACATGGACAATGAAGTGCAGAGCTGAAGCAAGAACCCCAGGATCTGGCCCCCCGTCTCCCCTGCCCCCAGCTGGGGGCCCCCTGGCGTGTCTAACACGGGTCACCCTGGAGCACCGAGCTGGGCTGGTGTGCCCACCTTCTCCGACCTCCTGGCCAGCCAAGGTGCGGTGGGACGTGCTGACTCCTCCTGGGGAGCGTTTTCTGCTGAGCTGTCACTCACGGTATTATCTGTTGTTGCAATATATTATTGCCACAGGTTAGATCTCAGGATCAGCAAAACGAGCAAAGGAAATTCATTTATTATTAACTTTGAGAGATGTAAGACTGATTGCCTTCAGAGGCTGGGCTCCCGGGGACGGTGCAGGAGAAATGGCTACATCCAAGGCCCCCGTTTCCCCCCCGGTCCCTGGCGGGGGCAGCTGCAGGCACATGTATTGAGAAATGACATTCTTATGGCGTCCTCTGGCCTGCACGGCCCTCCAGTGCCTGCCGTCTGATTTTATGTAGATGGCAAAGCTGTGAGATGTGAATGGTGATGTTGATAGTAATCCTGCCCTTCTCCAAAGGAGCCCTGGTGGTGCAGTGGTTAAGCCCTCGGCTGCTAGCCGAAAGGTCAGTGGTTTGAACCCACCAGCCACTCCATAGGAGCAAGATGTGACAGGCTGCTTCGTAAAGAGTTCAGCCTTGGAAACCCTGTGGGGCAGTTCTATTCTGTCTTATAGGGTGGCTATGAGTCGGAATCAACTTGACAGCACACAACAACCCTTCTCCGAGACTCTTGTACAACTATTACTGGGACTCCCCAAGCTTTGGGCATGGTGCTCAGCACTTAATACACACTCTTTATCTGATCTCTGCAACAATCCCAGGGAGTGGGTGCCGTCATCACCCCATTTTACAGATTCCAGAAGTGGAGGGTGCCCAGCTCCTGGCTCAGGTCCCACATCGGTTAGTCCAAAGCTGGAATTCAAACCCAGGACAGCTGCCTCCAAAGAGCACAGCCTCGGGTCCCTGGGACAGGTAACCTTCTTCTCGTTGCTCTTCCACCCATTTCCCAGGCCAGGAAACTGAGGGTTGGAGATGTGCAGAGTCTGGTTCGGGGTCATGTAAGGAGGAACTGGACATACGTCTCCATGTCCACCCCCTTCTCCCTATGGGGCTCATCTTCCAGCACTGTTTCGGACAATGTTCTGTTGTGATACACAGGTTTTCACTGGCTGATTTTCAGAAGTAGATGGCCAGGCCTTTCTTCCTAGTCTATCTTAGTCTGGAAGCTCTGCTGAAACCTGTCCACCATAAGTGACCCTACTGGTATTTGAAATCCAATGGGGCCGAGGTTAGGGTGAGGCAGGTGAGGCGGGTGGTACGAGTGCAGGATCTGATCCTACCTTTATTTAAAATTCTGTTTCATGCATCAGGGATATTTTTGCATTTATTTTGACTTTTTCAAAATCTTACTTGAAAATGTCATTTATCCCCCACCCCCAGGTGGTGAGCACCTCACTCGCCACACCCTAATCCCGGTCCCACGGGTCCAGTCTTTATGTAAAACTTTGGTATTGTGTTCATCTTGGGTATCTTCACATCGACTTCAGTTTTTGTTAAACACTGCATTAAAATAGCATGTATCTTCATGAGATTAAATGGGCAGCTCCTGTCCGGAGGCGAGATGAGAAGGCAGAGAGGGTCAGGAGCTGGTTGAATGGACACAGGAAATCCAGGGTGGAAAGGAGAAGTGTGCTATCACAGTACAGGGAGAGCAACTAGGGTCACAGAGCAATGTGTGTATAGATTTTTGTATGCGAGACTAACTTGAATTGTAAACTTTCACTTGAAGCCCAACGATTAAAAAAAAAAAAAAGAAAACAGCATGTATCTTGATGGCTGAGTATTTGGGGCCCCTTCTTAAGTCGTGCCCCTGAGGTGAGTGCCTCACCTGGAACCTCCTAGTCCTGGCCCTGAGAGGAAGGGTCATGGAGGCACCTGGACAGACGGGCCCTGGAGAAGCCGGAGGTCCTGGTGAGTCCCTCCAGGGGGGCTGGCGACCTGGCCCTGCTGCCTCGCAGCCCGTCCCTACCCCGTGCGGGCCTCCGTCTTCCTGCCTCTGTGCCACATCTGGAAAGAGCCAGGCCTCCCGGCTGCCCTGTCTCAGTGCCTTCGTCCCTTACAGCGCAGGTAAAGGGCGCTTATCATCCTGTAACTGCCTTTCACCCCTCTCCCTCCTGTGCTTGGTCTCTGTCACCTGTGGACCTGTTTGCTGTTGCTGCCATCCCTGCCCCTCAGGTCCTGAGCTCCAGCCACTCTGCAGCCCTGCATCCCGCCCCCAGCCCCTCCGCCCTTGCCCCTGGAGTGCCCCCCGTCCCACCTGCACCTGTGGAAGCCTCCCCCTCTCCGCCGGGAAGGCCGCCCCGGCTGCCTGCTCTCTGCCTCCTTGGCCGATGAATTCATCTCTGTAACAGGTCTTAGCCGAAGCTGACGAGTGTCATGGATATGCCTGACTGCGTCTAATCCTTGTTGAGAGATTTGGAGTTGAATTAAACAGAGCAGATGAATTAGCCAGGAGGCAGGGCAGGGGCTTCGTTTGCATTTGAGAAATGGTGAAACTGAGGCTGGAAGCAAGCACAGGGGCGGGGCCTTGAGCCTGGTTGGAGTCCTGGCCCAGGTCCAGGGCACAGCGTGAGGCACTTGGCTGCACCTGCCACCTGCCTTCTGGCCTGAGACGCAGGAGGGAAGGGGTTAATCAGCCATGCCTTGCCCAAAGCAATGAATTGGAGAATTGGAGAGGCAGGGCCTGGGCAAGTATGTCCTAGACAAGAGAGACCGAGGGAGGCGAGGCTAGTAACTCCAGAGAGCCTCATGATGGGAGATTAATAAGCATTTGGCATTTCAGTGACACGCTGAGGCTCCAGGCAGCTCTGCCATCAAGGCCTCGCTGATAGGCCCTCTGGGAAATTCCCCGGGCACAGGTCAATGTTACTGTGGTTACGGGGGCCGCGGTGATGGCCTGCACACGGGGGAGGCAGGATAGCCCGCTGGGGACTCCCAGGCCAGCCAACCATGCCGGTGGCTTCTCCAGGAGGGGCCGTGGAGGTCTGGGGCTCTCCAAGATGTGGGCCAGACCCAGCCCCCGCTCTCCACCAGGGGAGAAGAAGGATTCTTGGGGAGCATGGCCCGCGCTCGAGTCCCGGCTTTGCTGCTGGTGATCAGGAGCAAGCTAGACTCCCCCGCCCCTTTGCCACGTGGGGACAGAATGCCGGTCAGCAGGGCAGGGTCGTGGGAGAGTGTGGATGAGGGCACGTGGGAGGGTGCCTGGAGCAGAGCAAGGCCCCTGCACTTGCAGCTCCTTCCTTTCTGGCCTTGCTGCCTCCCCAGCTGCTGCACCCTGCACCCCAGGGCGACTCCATCACCAGCCACCCAGCATTGGGGCTTCACCTCAGCCTGGCCACATGGCCCACCCTGTGTGGTTACAGAGCTGTGTCTGAGGCTCCCTCTCCCTGCTAGCCTGCTCTCAGATGGATTGAATAGTGTCTCCCCAAAATATGTGTTGAAGTCCTAACCCCTGTACCCGTGAATTGGACCCTGTTTGGAAATAGGGGTTCTTTTCTGTTGTGTTAATGAGGTTAGGCCAGAGTAGGGTGGGTCCTACACCTAATCCCTTCTGAGTGGTGACTTATAGAAAGAACAGAACAGACAGAGCACACGTGAGACAGACAGATGCCGTGTGCAGATGGAGACAGACCCATCTACAAGCCCAGGAAGGCCAAGGATTGCAGCCACTACCAGGAGCTGAAAGAGACGGTGAAGGCCTGCCCTGGAGGGAGACCTGGAATTCTAACCTCTAGGTCTGGGAGTCTCACTGCGTGTTAGGTCGAAGGCCCTCCTTCTACCTTTCCCACCTCAGCCATTTGGAGCCAACCTCCTCCAGCCCCCCTTCCGGGAAGTTCTTCTTTTCCTCATCCTCACCCTCATCCAGAGTTCAGGGAATTCTACTCAGAGTGGGCTCGGGTTTTCACGGAGAGGGTCAGGGAAGAGGTGAACTCACCCACTCACTCACCCACCCACCCATTCTCTCACCCTCCCACCCACCCACCCACATATCCACCCACTCACTCACTCATTCACTCACTCTTTCACCTACTCACTCACTAACTCATTCACTCACTCACTCATTCTCACTCATTCATTCATTCATTCAGTCACTCACTCACTCACTCACTCAGCCTGTAAGGACTTGAGCTATTGCTGAGGATACTGGTAGACAAGCCCAGGCATGCTCTCATCTGCCTTTATGGAACTTATGTTCGAGACAATGACAACTTAAACATTAACAAACACACATTTGATTGGACTGCGGGTGAGGGGAAGTTCGATGAGAAACCTAAGCCAAGTCAGGGAGAATGGAGGGCAGGCTGTTTGACCAAGGGTGGCCAGGATGGCCCCTGGGAGATGACGTTTGTCCAGACCATGCTGGGATGAGGGAGGAGCATGCACAGAGGGTGGGAGAAAGGAGCCGGCAGGTGGGTTTGGGGCCTTGAGGATGGGCAGAGGGAAGGGGGGAGAGGAGATGATGCCAGAGCCAACCCTGACTCATGGCGACCCCATGTGTGTCAGAGTAGAATTGCCCTCCATAGGGCTTTCAGTGGCTGATTTTTCAGGCGGAGATTGCCAGGCCTTTCTTCCTAGGTACCTCTGGGCAGACTTGAACTTCCAACCTTTGGTCAGCAGCCGAGCACTTCACTGTTTGTGCCATGCAGGTACTCTAGGCGGGCTGCAGCCCTCTGAAAGGTGAAGTCACACCCTTGGGAATGGCCCCCTGTCTCAGGGGTCCCAAGCAGCCACCAGGTCTGGGCTGCTTGGCAGGAAGGGACTGGCTCTGGCCAAGGTCCCCCCAGCCTTCCTGTGATCACCAGCCCGTTCTCACCTGGGGGCGGGGAGGCCAACGACACAAGATGAGCCGTGCCTTCGCCAAGCAACTTTTCCCTCCAGTCCACAGCCTGCAGCCTCTCAGGCCTGTTCCCACGGGCGGCGGGCGGGGCGCCAGCGCAGCCTGCTCCCTATCTCTCTGTGGCAGGCGCTGGGGCTTTCAACGCTCAATGGAAAGGCTGCAACGCTCGGCTGCTGCGGCAAACGCTGTTAATTCTGAACTTTCTCTCCCCGCGACCCCCTCTGGCCGCGGTCCCTGTTTAATTAGAGGAAACAGAAAATTGTGACATCAACTCAAGGGCATCACCTCCGTGGTGGCGAGTGGGATTTAATCCCGGTCCCAGCAGAGATTTGCACAGCTGCAGATAAGGGGAATTCAATAGCGGGAGGGCGGGCGGAGTGGGAGGGGGCCGGCGCTTGAGCCAAATTGAAAGATGAAGGGGGCAGCAGTGCACAGCGGCTTTGCCTTCCAGGGCCTCTTTCCAGGCCCCAGTGAGGCGGGCAGAGCGCGGAAGACTCAGTGGCCAGCCCAGCGGTCACGGGCGGGGCTCAGCTCAGGGTCTGGAGGGCTGGGAGGGGAGCAGTGGACTGGAGTCCAAGGTTCTGGAAATCTAAGAACTGGGACAGGGGCAGGGACAGCTGGGCGGATGAGGAGGTGAGCTGAGAAGCTCAATCGTTCATTCATTCCCTTGTTCATTTGCTCATACACACCCAGTACAGGCGAGGTGGTTGCAGGCCCTGTTCTAGGGGTGGGCTTTGATGTCAGCCAAGCCACACTTTGTCCCTGCCCACTGGCACAGCTGGTCCCCCGGGGACGCACGCTCACACCATGTCTGGGGCGCACATGGGCTGGTGCACGCGGAGCCCAGTGTGTGCCTGGCCACCCGCTCCGTGGCTTGGGGCCAGGACTGAACCTCTCTTTTCTCATCTCTGCAATGGGGTCATGGCTGTGCCCCCCTGGTGGGGGGGACTAAAGGAGTGTACACAGGAGCACCCCAGCCCCACCCATGCTGGGTGCACATAAATGTCACCTGTTGTCCACTTTAGGACAGATGCCCAGAGGGGGGTGGCCTCTCAGTGGTGGGGTTTGAAGATTTAGGGGCCTTAGGGACTACTAAACTACCACGAGGGACTCAAACCCTCTGTTTTCCGATGCCTAGCCTTGGTGGAGCAAGGGTTAAGCGCTTGGCTGCTAACCAAAATGTCGGCTCTTCGACAAAGACCTGGCAATCTGCTCCCGTAAAGATTACAGCCTAGAAAATCCTATGGGGCAGTTCTACTCTGTCGCATGGGGTCACTATGAGCTGGAATCAACGCGACAGCCCCCAACAACAACAGGGACTACTAGCCAAAAGTTGGTAGCTGGAGTCCACCAGAAGTACCTTGGAAGAAAGGCCTGGAGATCTGCTTCTGAAAGGTCACAGCCTTGAAAACCTCTGGAGCACAGTTCTACTCTGCACATGGGGTCTCCATCAGTTGGGGTTGGCTCAATGGTAACTGGTTACTAGCAGGGGATCTTAGGGACTCCACACCTCTCCTGATGGCCTGTCTTTCAGGAACCCCGCAATCTCTCCAGGAAGCCTTGGAGTCACAGAGGACCCCATGCGCCTTCCTCCCACATTCAACCCACCCCCTTGGGGGGCATTGAGAAGAGAGGACGGAGGGCTATTGTGGTGCAGGACTGGCCCAGAGCCAGAGAGTGGCTTCCTTGCCCCGAGTATGTTTCCTTCTATAGGTGGGGGTGGGCTGGGCTCACAGGACACGTGAGGGTACTGACACACAGCATGTCCTCAGCACAGTCCCTCCCCGCCCGGTGCCCCGTGTCCTGACCACCACCGCAGCTCCCAGCACTGTTGGTGTTTCCACTCCTGCTCACATTAGAAGCTGGGGGCCTTTCTACTGATGCCTGGCAAAGTTGGGGCTCCCCCACTTCACTCTCCCCAATGTCTGTGGCTAGCTTCCTTCCCTCATGACACCGGCTCTGGTATGTGCCAGCCACCAGGGTCATCGCCCACAGCCCTGGCCCCACGGGCCCGATCCCACAGCCCTGGCCCCACAGCCCCGACCCCACAGACCTGGCCCCACAGCCCCAGCCTCACAGCCCTGTCTGGTCAGGGTAACTGTTCAGACAGGGGCAGCACAGGGGGAGTGGGCATGGGGTCACAGGGGGCCAGAGTGTCAGACTTTCAGAAAAGAGGTATTTTTTATCTGGGTCCCAAAAGGCAAGTCTCCATTGGACAGGTGGTGGGGGAGGGTGCGGGGCGGGGTCTGGTGAGCTGGAGAACCCTGGGCAGACTAAGCCTAGACCCAGAGGCAGGAGGGGGCTGGGGGCTCCTGGCAGGCAAGGGCAGTCAGCGGATTTGCCTTTCAAATGGCCTTCCCAGCACCAGGTGGTCAGAGCACAGCCAGGCAGTAGTCAGGGTCACGCCTCTTCCATCCCAAAGCCAAGGGAGGGAGCGGGGGTGGGCGTGGCAGCCCCCGCACCCGAGGTGGCCCCCTTGCGAGGTGTGCTGGGTGGTCTGGGCCTGGGGCTCCTGCAGGTGGTACCAGCATCTTTGTCAGCATCCAGAAGACTCATTTTCCTGATTTAAAACCAGCCTCTTCAACCGCTAATTGTTGAAAAGAAAAAAATCAGATGGGAACGGAGAATCAGTTTGCACCCAGAGATGGAGTGTGCCTGCAGGGGGCCTGCTGCCCTTTGCACGTAGCTCCGGTCTCGCTGGAAGACCGTGAAATCTCAGCGCCTGCCTGGGGCGACCACCCTTATCAGCACCAGAAAGACGCCCACACCAGCCTCCTCCCTCACTGGGCTTCGCAAACGCCGGGAGGGCACAAGGCCGGTTCCTCTCACCTCTGAGGCCTCCCTGCCCCCCCCAGGCCAACAGGCCGCCCCCTGGAGGGCAGTGAGCAGTGGGCAGGGGCCGCCCGGTGGTCAAGCGCTCCCCAGGTGGGCTGGGGGGCAGGAGGGTTCATGCTGCTGTCCAACGCCCTCTATCCTGGCTCCTGGTTGGGAAATTGAGGGCGTGTCTCCCCGAGCCGGGGCCAGGGAGAGTGGGTGTCTGTTCACTAGGGTGTGCAGCCTCCCGGCCCCAGATGGGCCCATGGACCCTGGCTGCACTCTGGTCTTCGTCCTGGTCCTAGACTCCTGGCGCAGGCTGAGCCTTGCCTCTGCATGCCCCTCCCCGGCTGCGGGCACGCCCCACTGCCCTACTTCTTGGGGTCATCCCTGGAACACCTGGTGCCCCCACCCTAAGAAGACCTTGGGACCCTCAGGTCTGAACCAAGATTACGATGCCCACTCCTGCCCCCTCCTTTCCCAGACCTCCCAAGCTGCCCTGGCGGGTAGGGCTGAGTGAAGAGGGTCAGCCATCCCTAGCAGCTCTCCCCTCCATGTGCCCACCCCAAATACCTCCTCTGCTGAGATCACCCCAACGCCCTCACCAGGGCCTGGGGTCGTTAGCTCTCCCACACTGACAGGCCAAAGTTGCAGGAGGCAGTTTTCAGCTCACCATGAAGACACCCCTCAACCGAGCTGCCCAGGAAAGGAGCTTTCTGAGAACGCAGTGAGCCTCCTGTCTCCAGAGGAAAGCAAGCAGGGGGAGGCCACTTGGCAGGGATGTTGGGCAGGGAAGCTGAGCAGCATCTGTTCGTTTTTTTATCAAAGCTATTGTAATGGATTAAATGGAGCCCTTCTCTCCCCTGCAAAGAAATGTTCATGTCCTAACCCCCTAAACCTGTGACTGTGACCTTATTTGGAAAAAGGGACTTTGCAGATGTGATTAAGTGAAGGGTTCCAAGATGACATCATCCTGGATTATCTGGGTGGTCCCTGAATCCAACGCCAACTGTCCTGATAAGAGACAGAAGAGAAGACAGACAGAATGGCCGTGTGAAGACAGAGGCAGAGACTGGAGAGACGCGGCACAAGCCCAGGAACACCTGGAGCCACCTGGAGCCACCAGGAACACCTGTAGCCACCTGGAGCCACCAGGAACACCTGGAGCCACCTGGAGCCACCAGGAACACCTGTAGCCACCTGGAGCTTGGAGAGGCAGTGAAACAATCTCCCCCAGAGCCTTCAGGAGGAGCGTGTCCTTGCCGATACCCGGGGTTTTCACTTCTGGCCTTTGGAATTGTGAGAATAATTTCTGTTGTTTTAAGCCACCGAGTCTACACTGATTTGTTAGGGAGCCACAGAAACTCACACAGTTAGACACGCACGTGGGGCAGAGGGTCCAAGGTCTGTGACTTGCAAGTTCTTTAAGATTTGTCACAAAAATCTGCAGTTCCAGGAGGCCCCTGCAGGCCGGTATTCTGTCTCGTTCACCTGAGAATTGTGGCACTTTATCTGCATGTCTCTAAACAGCACCCATAGATTGCGTCTTGACTTGGCGGGTTTCGGCTTTCCTATTGACGTCCGCCATGCTGGAGCAGGACTGCGCGCCTCCTCGCAGCCGCCCGATGTCCGCCTCCGCCCGTGCCAGCCCCCAGTGCAATAATAACGCGTTTCCCTCAGATCGATATTGTAAACACGGCTCAAGGCAGAGGCCGCGATCCGTGATTTCTTTTCCTTTCCTACATCAACATTTTGTTTCCCCTGGAGTTAATAATGGCCCTATTTGTCTCTTCACTTCCTTTTCTATACACTTACCACTAATTCCATCTCAAACTCTCCCCTGGCTGTGTAAACACATCAGACATTCTGCTCATTTTATCTTTTTGAGGAAATCGCTCTAGGCCAACTGGTCTATCTGGAGACCCTTGGCCCAGCTCTCGTCATCAGGAGCCCCCTCAGCCTCATCCAGCACCCCCCTTCTTTCTCTCTTTTGTTGGCTTCTGGGTCTTCTTCTTTATCATCTTACCTCTTCATTTTGGAGCAGATTCTTCTGGAAAGGGTGTGTGGGAGGGAGCTTTGGGCCTTTGTACAATAGACATGTTCATTCTGCACACTGCACTGATCACTTGGCCAGATGTGGGATTTTCGGTGGGAATTTATTTTCCTGAGAGTATCCACATCTCTCCTGATGGCCTGTCTATCAGGAACCCCGCAATCTCTCCAGGAAGCCTTGGAGTCACAGAGGACCCCATGCGCCTTCCTCCCACATTCAACCCACCCCCTTGGGGGGCATTGAGAAGAGAGGACGGAGGGCTATTGTGGTGCAGGGCTGGTGTCCACTGCTGCTGTTGAGAAGGACGATGCCATCCTGACTCTTGAGCCTTGCATGATGCCATGTTTGTCTGTTTGTTCTATTTCTCTCCCTCTCTGGAAGCTGGCTAGGTTTCCTCTCTGTCCTCTGCGTTCTGAGAGGCCATAACTGTGCTTCAAGATAGGTTGATTTTCCTCTTCTGTTCTGGGTTCTCAGCCACTGAATCTGGAAATCCAGCCCCTCCACTTGGGGAATGTTTATTGAGTTATTTCTTGGCTATTTCTTCCTCTCAGCTCCCTTGGCTACGTGATACCATGGAAAGCCCTGTCCACACAGCACATGTTGCAGCCCAGAAGGGGGACACTCAGTGCAGCCAGAGTGAGGGGTGGGTCGAGGGGTATGCAAGCAGCACAGTGGGGGGGGGGGGTCTGGAACCCCCTGGGTGGGTGGTGGGGGCATGAGGCATTAGTCAGTGGTGGAGAGAGGGGGTCAGATTTGGGTCCTGGGTGCATTTTTATAGCTGCAGGTGGAGATTTGGGTAAAGAGAGGGAGGGGGGGCTTCCAGAAGTAAAGGAGGGTGTGGAGGCTGGGACAAGCCCGTGGAGTGGACGGGGGCCAGGAGGGGCCATCGGGAGCACCTCCAGTGCCAACGTCGACTGAGTCCAAGTTCAGTGCTAAGCAGGAAGACTGACATTACATTCACTTTCAAATACTCACAAAAGTAAGTTGAGAATAAGCGAAGCTGAAATGCAACCAGCTGAGGAGTGAGTGCTGGGAGCTATGGGGGAAGGAAGGGCAGGAACCATGACTGGTGTAAAAAGGTGCGGTAAATTATATGAAATGTAATTATATGAAATACAATGAGATATCTAGAATAGGCAAGTATACAGAGATCAAAGATTATTTGTGGTGAGCAGGGGTGGGTGGGAGGGAGGGAGAAAGGAAGAAGCACTCAGGGACACAGAGCTTCTGTTGAGGGGGTGGAAACCTCAGGAATGGCTAACAGTGATGGCTGGACAATGTGAGGAAAGCTTAATGTCACTGAACTGCACACGTGAAGATTGTGGAAATGGCAGATGTTCTATTACCTAAATACCACAATAAAAAGAAGGTAATTGAATTAAAAAATTAAGAAAAAAAAAACCCTCAAAACACATAAACAAGCAAAAAAAGCCTTGGCCCTACTTGAAAGGATTGGCAGCTAGCTAGCTAGATAAATGGATAGAAGGATGGTTGGATGGATGGATGGATGGATGGATGGTTGGATGGATGGATAGAAGATGGATGGATGGATGGATGGATGGATAGAAGATGGATGGATGGATGGATGGATAGAAGATGGATGGATGGATGGATAGAAGATGGATGGATTCATGGATGGATAGAAGATGGATGGATGGATGGATGGATAGAAGATGGATGCACTGATGGGTGGGTGGGTGGATGGATGGATAGAAGATGGATGGATGGATAGAAGATGGATGGATGGATGGATAGAAGATGGATGGATGGATGGATAGAAGATGAATGGATGGATGGATAGAAGATGGATGGATGGGTAGAAGATGGATGGATGTATGGATGGATAGAAGATGGATGGATGGATGGATAGAAGATGAATGGATGGATGGATAGAAGATGGATGGATGGATGGATGGATGGGTAGAAGATGGATGGATGTATGGATGGATAGAAGATGGATGGATGGGTGGATGGATAGAAGATGGATGGATGGATGGATGGGTGGATGGATGGATAGATTGAAGATGGATGGATGAAGATGGATGGATGGATGGATGGGTCGGTGGATGGGTGGATAGAAGATGGATGGATGGATAGATGGATGGATAGAAGATGGATGGATGGATGGGTAGATGGATGGATGGGTGGGTGGATGGATAGAGGATGGATGGATGGATGGAGGGATACATAGGTAGGTAGGTAGATTAGATAGATAGATGATAGATAGGCAGACAGATAAACAAGTGAGTAAAAAATGCAGTATAAATATAATTATTTAACAAAGGCCTCTGGAAGCTGTCTGGGATCTAGAACTTTTCTGAAGATGTCATGCCTATTTTCCATGCCTGCTCTGGACAGCACTATCATCCCCTTGTGACTACAGGATGGCAGAGGGAAGGGGGTCGGGGGACAGCGCCCAGGATACTGGCAGGGGTGGGGTGGTCCCTACATGACCTAGTTCCTTCAGGGCTTGGACCTCTGCCACGAGGTCCAGAGGGGATGATGGCTTGTCTGAGGTCGCACTGTGGGACAAAAATACAGCTTCTCCCACCCTGAGGCTTCTCTTAAACTTCCTTCCGTTGTGCTTCTTTCGGCCTAGTTGGTTGGAGGCTGAGATGGTGACAGCTGGGAGCTCCATACCTTAGATTTCTCTGGGGAGGGGGATGTGACTCCCTGTCAACTCAACCACAAAGCATCCCCTTGTCTCCCTCATGCCCAGAGCTCCAGCCCAAAGGGCCCAGCAGGGGACAGGGTCTGGGACCTCGGGCACAGATAGGATAGTCAAGCATCCTCCCCTCCTCAGTGTGTGGTGGGGCCCTCACTTCAAGCCCCCGCCCGGCCAGCCACAGGACTCTCAGCCAGGAAGCTGCCCTCAGCTGTCTCTCCACACCTGTGACCCGCCTTACTGATTCCTCAGCGAGGAGCTCGGGTACTCATTCGTTCCCTGCCACTGTGCCAGGACGTGAGGTCTCTCTGACCCTCTGCGCTGTGAGCGTCTCCTCAAACTAGGGGCAGGGATCCTCCCATAGGCTTCCCTCCTCTCTCCACTGGGCAGCCATTTCTGACTCCCCGGCAGAGTCTTGTGCTCCCTGTCCCCCAAGGCCTTCTCTGCTCCCCTTTTCTGCAGCACGGTTCACTCGATGTTGCTGCGGTCTGCTTAAGTGAGTGTTTTCCCCATTAGACCAGGAATTCCTTATGTGGTCAGCGCATAGCACACAGCAGGCCCTTGTATTAGTCACCTATAGCTGTGTGACCAGTAACCACAAACGCCTTGGCTTGAAACAACACACAGTTTCTTGGGTCAGGAGTCTGTGCACGGCTCAGCGGGGTCCTCTGCTCAGGGTCTCACAGGCTGCAAGCAAGGTATCGACCAGGACTGGCATCTCGTCTGAAGGTTCGGCTGGGGCAGGATCTGTGTCCAAGCTCATACGGTTGTTAGCAGGACCCCGTTCCTTGTGGGCTGCAGGGCTGAGGTCTCATTTCCTTGCTGACTATTGGCAGAGGCTGCCCACAGTTCTTTGCCACGTGGGCCCCTCCAACACAGCAGCTTGCTCCATCAAAGCCTGTGAGGAAAAGGAGAAATTCTCCTAGCCTGACAAGCATCACAATCTTATGTCATGTAATTATGAAAATGACATTCCTGTCCCCTGTGCCATGCTCTATTGGTTAAAAGAAAGCCCCATGCCCACTGAGAGGGGTAGATTACACAGGGTGTGAACACCAGGAGGCAGAGGACAGTGGGGCCCTCTCAGAGTCTGTCTGCCACAGCCCTCAAACCATGAGAGGATGCACAAATAAGCAAGGAGGTGAGGTTGCCTTGGAGAGGCAGCCTGGGCCCACTCTGCACCTGGCCTTGAGTGCCAGGGTGAAGGGCTGGGCTCGGGCCCTGGGGTGGATGCAGCAGATGCGAGGGGATGTCCACTGTCCAGGGTGGAGCCCTCTGCCTCCTCTCCAGCCAGCCCAGGAGGAGGAAGAGTGAGCAGTGACATGGGCTGGGGCCAGGGCCCTGGGGGCCACACCGCCGAGGACGCGGGGAGCACGGGTCCTCCCGGGACTGGGAAGGTTTCTATGGCTGCTGAAGGTGTGGCCACCAGGTGGACAGTGACACAATGGAGCAAGGCCTGGCGGGCCATATGGAGGCAGTAGCAGTTCCAGGAAGGCGCGAGGCAGAGTGAGAATTACACTTTTAAAGCCAATTCTGGCTCAGAGTGTGAAGCTGGCGGAAGGGGCCAGGATATACTCTGGGGCTGGAGGATCCACAACTGTGCCAGGGAGGGTCGGAGGGGGTTAGCTTGTCTGCACGCCATGGTGTGGTGGCGTGCTGGGGACCAGTGTTAATCTGGACCTGGGAAAGGGGCCATGGGGCCCCCAGGCGTGATTTGGGTTTTGGCCACTTGCTTCTGCCTAATTCAGAAAGCCTCCTGGGACCGCGGCCAGTGTAGCCCTCCAGACTGGGATTTCTACATTTGGCTTTGGAGCCAATTCTTCCAGGCACATGCGCAATCTTGTGGCCACAGGACCCCTTCCTTCCACCCTTAGGGACAGGCAAGATGGTCGTCACCAGAGGGCACGTGGGGCTGTGGGGCTGGCCCCAGGCAACATCTTTGTGTGAGCAAGGGGAGAACCCCCAGTGGGGGAGTGGAATGATGGAAACCAGGGAGACACAGGCGGGCCCTGAATTCAGGCACAAGCGCTGAGGGTCGGCTGCTGACATCTTGACCACACGCCCGGGGAAGGAGAGGGTCATGTCTGGCCAAGCTCCTGGCTGTGAGACCCGGTGACAGAGAGAAACACAACAAACAGGGGGAGTCACCGCGTCAAGATCTGCTGCAAAGGAGCCTCGCGGTGGTTCAGCAGCGGCTGCTGGTGTTCGTTTGTGCAGGGAAGGTTCATCCTCTGCCAAGAGAAGCAATGGTTCCATCGTCCTGGCCGTCCCCAGATCCATGGCACCTGGGGGCCCCACTCTGCCCTTGGGTGCCTCTGCTGGGTGGCGGGTCTTATCTCCTCGAGGGATGGCCTCTTCTTCCACTCCGTGTTAAGTGTGCATTTACACTCCGGTAAATGACTGTGACTTGGATGTGACAACTTGGCCTTCCGTGGCATTTATTTTTCCTTCCTGGCCAAACGCTGACATCTAAAACTCAATTTTATTTTGAAGAACGTCGAGCGGCTGTGTGTTTGTTTTGACCCCTTCCAAACTCAAAGGGTTGGCCCTCCCACCCTGGCCTCCATCCAACTCAGGGGAGGAAGTTCTGCAGGGCCGCTCTAGCTGGAAGCTGGCCCGAGCATCGGCTGGCGAGGCTGAATTAACTGGAAGGGAGGATTCTGAGTCCTGCAGACTCGGCCCTGTCTGCCCTTGTGGACCTGGGGTAAGAGCCTGAAAATCCTGCTGCATCAGACCGAGGCCCTTGTGCGCTAAGCCTTGGGCTTCCCCTCTCTGAATTGGGCCATCTCCCCAGAGTCACAGCCACTGTCCAGGCCTGGCGCTGTGGTTCTGAAACAAGGCATCTGCCCTGGTGCTGTTTGTACCAGGTGCGTGCCTGGCTTCCCTCCTCCCTTGGGAGCTCAGTTTTCCAATTTGCCAAGTGAAAAAAGGGTAAGACCACACGTTGAAACAACACTCAAAACCGTTAGTGCAGCAGGGTTGATGTCAGCTGCCATCAAGTCGGCTCCAACCCAGGCTGACCTCACGCAGCGCAGAATGAAGCGGCACCCAGTCCTGCCCCATCCTTACGGTCATTGGCATGCTCGCGCCCATTGCTGGTATGCTCGCGTCCACTGTGTATTTTGAGTGCCTTCCAAACTAGGGGCTCATCTTCCAGCACTACAGTGGATAGTATTCTGTTGTAATCCATAGGGTTTTCATTGGCTGATTTTCAGAACTAGATTGCCAGGTCTTTCTTCCTGGTCTGTCTTAGTCTGGAAGCTCCACTGAAACTTGTCCACCAGGGTGACCCTGCTGGTATTTGAAATACCAGTGGCAAAGCTTCCAACATCGCAGCAACACACAAGTCACTGCAGTAGGACAGACTGACAGACGGGTGGTGGCCAGACAGAGTAGGTGCCCCTACTTGATGTGTGCATTTCATTTCCTTTTTTCACCTCTGACCTTCCACGTCCCCTTGGCTGATCGAGTGTCCCATTAACAGGCCCCGCCCAGTGGAGTCTGCATCTCTGTGGCAGTAGGTGATGCTGATGCCATGTGGCGCCCAGGTCTGGGGACCTAGTGAGTAACTGGGGGCAGTGGCGGGAGAGGACACAGGCCCCCACTGCACACGCTGACTGGCTCCATCTCATCCCTGCTTCCCGTCTTCCAGGCATCTCTCGCATCTGGGATTTGGTGTTTGTGTCCTGGTCAAGTGTTTTTGTGTGGATCCCGTGGGTCCTGGATCATTGTTCTCAGTTCCTTCCCTGGGTGGAAATCACCTACTTGTGCCTTCCGCCACATGACTCAGCAGTGCCTCCCACCCTGGCCCACCCTTTGGTCCTGGGCTTGGACACTCGACATGGCTCGGCCAATGGAATGTTCTGGAAGCCACATGGGCCACTTCTAAGCAGGGTCTCAGGGCATCACGCATTTTCTCTTCACGCTTTGGTGCTCTGTGCTCCAGCGTGAGGAGAGCCGGGCCCAGAACCCATCCAGAGCCTGTCCAAGCTGAGCTCAGGCAAAGCCAGCCCCATCACCGCTGACCTGCACACCCGTGCACCTGCAAACAGAGCCTGGTCATTGAGCCGGTGATGAGGCCCCTGCAGACAGACAGGCCCCCTGAGGCAGGGGCTGTGGCCGTCCTGTTTCCTGGGGGGCCGAGCCTGAAGAATGCATGTGGAGAAGCCACGCAAAGTATTTGTTCAATGAATGAATGAATGAGAAAATGAGGCCCAGGCCAGAAAGGAGATTTCTTTTTTTCTGAAGTTGCACCAATAATTAGTGGTGGATTTTGCCTGAGACGCTGGATTTCTTCTTTCTAGGTATTTCTTTAGCACCATAAGAAGGTTATGTGAAGAGCAGGAGGATACAAATAATTGATTCAGTCCACGGCAGAATCGTAAGGCTTGAGGCATTGAATCCTGACAGGCACACCCCTTGCTTTCGGGGCTGGCTGGCCTGTCTTTGGGCGTTAGGAGCACCCCCGACCCAACTTCACTTCCCTCAGGTGATGTCTGAAGAGGCCCCGCTCTCACGGAATGTCCATTTCTATTGAAGATGAGGGAAAGAAAACCTATTTTGGGTAATTTTTAAAGGGAATTGTATCTAATATTTTGTAGTGCTGATTTATGATTCAAATTTCGCCAGTTGGTGGGTTTTCAGACACTGCCACTGAAGGGACTACAACTTCTCACTGAAAGACGTCAACCCCACACCCGGAGGTGGCCCGCTCATTCATCAGCTGTGAAGGTGGTGATGATGGTGATGGTGAAGAAGACGGGAGGAGGAGGGCGGGGATTGCACCATGGCAACGCCTGCCCCTTGGTCCTGCTCATTCTGAGCTCTTTGTGGGAAGCCTCCCCCCTCCCACCATGAATGTCCACTGGCCTTCAATCACAGCGGAGATGCCACCTCTCCCTGGCAGTCATCATGGCTTCCTTGGTGTATCTCTACCCTTCTTGTCCGTCTGCGTTTAAAGGGCAGAGACCACACTCTGCTCATCCTGAGAAGCAGGAGATTCTCAGGACAGAGCGCAAGGCCCAGACGCAGCCCAACTGGGTGTGGATTGGGCTTCTGTACTCCGCATACGCTACAGCGGTGTGACCCCAGGCTCCTTGGTGATAAAACGGGCGCAGTAATAGTCCCACCTCTGCGGATTCTTGGAGCCCTGGTGGTGCAGCGGTTAAGAGCTCGGCTCCTAAGCAAAAGGTTGACACTTCAAATCCGCCAGGTGCTCCTTGAAAACCCAATGGGGCAGTTCTGCTCTGTCCTATAGGGCTGCTATGCATTGGCATCAACTCGACAGCAGTGGGTTTTGGATTATTGGGAGGGGCAGATTAGACAATGTGTTTAGAGCTTGTGGTGCAGTGCTTGGCACAAAACCAACTCCTGTGAAATAAATTCCTGCTGCTTTGGGCATCACGGTCACTGCCAGCGTGGTTGGCCCTGCTGGGCGGTCAGTGCTGTTGCTGTGGTTGGTGTCGCCGCCGTCAATAGAGTAGTTGTTAGTGTTGTGAGTGCTGATGTCAGCGTTGTCAGCATTGCTCTCGGCAGTGTCGATGGAGGTCTTGGTGACGCTAGGGTTGTTAGCAGTGCGGTGTTGTCAGCGGGGCTGCTTTCAGTGTTGTTCGTGTGTTATTGTTAGAGTAGTTGACTCCGCTGTTGTTAGTGCTATTAGTGTTGTTAGTGGTGGTCTGGGTGTTGTTAGACTTATCTGTGTTGTTGTCAGTGTTGCTGATTCAAATGCTATTGTTGTTGTTAGTTTTCGACTCATAGCCATCCCATGTACAACAGGACGAAACACTGCCAGGTCCCGCCCCATGCTCACAATCGTTGTCATGCTTGAGTCCATTGTTGGAGCCACTGTGTCAGTCCATCTTGTTGAGGGTCTTTCTCTTTTTCACTGACCCACTACATTACCAAGCATGATGTCCTTCCCCAGGGACTGGTCCCTCTTGATAACATGTCTCACATAGTCTCGCCATCCCTGCTTCTAAGGAGCATTCTGGTTGTACTTCTTCCAAGACAGATTTGTTTGTTTTTTTGGCAGTCCGTGGTATATTCAATATTCTTCACCAACACCATAATTCAAAGGCATCAGTTCTTCTTTGGTCTTCCTTATTCACCGTCCAGGCTTGTTGTTGTTAGCTTGTTGTTCGTGAGTTATCCGTGTTGCTGTCATCAGTGTGGCTGCTTCCCATGTTGTTAGTGGTTTGTTATTTGTGCACTGTTGTTAGTGTTGTGGTCAGTGTTGATGTTAGGATTGTCATGGTCAATGCTGACGGTGGTCTTGGTGTTGTCGGTGTGTTGTTATTTGTGTACTGTTGTTAGTGTTGCTGTGGACAGTGTTGATGTTGATGTTAGGATTGTCATGGTCAATGCTGACGGTGGTCTTGGTGTTGTTAGGGTTGTCGTCAGTGTTGCTGTTGTTGGTATTTCATCAGTTGTTGTTTCAACACTGTTGGCAGTGTTGTTGTTATTAGTGTACAAGCCCACCGCCAGAGCAGGGTCTAAAGTGTCGCATAAACTTCCCCTGGATGACTTGACGCTTGTAATGCCCTATCTGCTGGCTTAACCACCAGCCGTTCTCCTCTTTTTACAGGCGAGGAAACAAAGACGGAGCAAGTTTCAACAGTCACCCACGGTCACACAGCCAGTGGATGCAGAGCTGGGCGTACAACCTGGGTGCCCAGCTCTCAGGTTGGCACTCAATCTGGGTGCCGGTGGGGGAGACAGTTGACTCCCTGCTAGCCCAGCTGGTATCTTAACGAAACATATTTCATGGAAAATTGTAGATAGATGACTTGGGCATTCTTCCAGAGAAACCGTCAGTTCAGATTAGGCTCCAAGGGGTGACCAGGCAGTTGGTAGATGTCACTTAAAATGATAATAATGTGGGCATTTCTGAAGGCATGCATAATGCCCAAAGAGAGACAGAGGAGAGGAGGGCCTTCACCACAGCAATGGTGGAATGGTGCTTGTCACACTCCCTTCCCTCCATCTAGCACCCGAGGACGCACACAGGAGCTGACTGTGAGCAAGGGCGGCTGTTCAGATCCTGCTTGATTGTCTCGCCCTCCGGAGGCTGGTGAGGTGAGAAGGAGCTCAAAGTCCCTCTGCCCAGGATCCCTCTCCTGTGTTGGGTCCAGCTAGCTGGGTTGGAGCTCATGGTAGAAGGATCTAAGCAAGGAAGATGTTCTTCTAGGGGCCAAGGAATCAGCTTCTTGACCTTAGGGAGGCCCTGTCTTATTGGTGTCTTTTGACATCTCATAGGGGCTGACAGATTAAATCCCAAGCCATATCTGACGTCTGACCTATTGGACCCTTCACCTCCAGCCAAATAAGCCATCTCCCTCTTTTGTTTTCCCAAAATAAAAGTGAAGCTCCAGCCTCTTTGTTACTGAAGTGGGATATATGCAATAATACAGAAAAAGATGCTACTCATTCAACAAACACTCGTTGACTCTTTGAAGAGAAAGTATAACACGTGTGGAGAACATCCAGGAGGGAGACCTGGCCTTGTACAAAGCGTTAGAGAAGGCTTTCCTGAAGAAGTGAACTTTAGGGAGTGTTGTGGATTGAACTGTGCCCCTAAAAAGATATATTGAACTGCTAACCCCTGGTATCTGTGAATGTGACCTTGTTCGAAAACAGGGTATTTGAAGACATTAGGATTAATTAACATGAGGTCACAATGGAGTAGGGTGGATTGTAATCCCATCTGAGTCATGTCCTTATAAAAGAGGAGAAGAGACACAGAGAAGGGACACAGAGGGAAGATGACCCTGTGAAGACGGAAGCAGAAATGGTGGTGATGTATCTACAAGCCAAGGAATGCCCAGGGTGGCCAGGAACCACCAGAAGCTGAAGAAACAAGGAAGGACCCTCCTCTGAGGCTTTCACAGAGAGCATAGCCTGGCTGACTCCTTGATTTCAGATGACTGGCCTCCAGAACTTTTAGGGAGTAAGTTCTTGTTGCTTTAAGCAAGTGATGGTGACTGTGAGGGTGATGGGGGATGGTGTGGTTGTTTTCGGTGGTGGTGATGGTTATGGTGGGGGTAATGGTGATAGTGGTGGGGATGATGGGATGACAGTGGGAGTGATGGTGATGTTGATGCTGCTGATAGCATTGTTGGTGGTGGTGATGCTGTTATTGGTGATGGTGGGGTGACGATGGAGGTGATGGTGGTGTTGATGTTGATAATGGTGGTGGTGATAGTGATTATGGTGCTGACAGTGGGGGTGATAGTGGTGTTGATGTTGTTGGTGATGGTGATGGCAGGGTGATGGTGGGAGTGATGGCAGTATTCATGTTGTTGGTGATGGTGTTGTTGATATTGGTGGTGATTCTGGTTTTGGTGGTGATGGTGATGGTGATGGTGGGGTGACAGTGGGGGTGGGGATGATGGTAGTGTTGATGTTGATTATGGTGTCGTTGTTGGTGGTGGGGTGATGGTGGTGGTGTCAGTGGGGGTGATGGTGGTGTTGATATGGTTCTTGTTGGTGATGGTGGGGTGATGGTGATGGTGGTGGTGACAATGGGGATGGTGGTAGTGTTGATGCTGTTGTTGGTGGTGATGGTGATTTTGAGGTGATGGCGTGGGTGATGGTGGGCACAGCAATGATAGTACTAATGGTGATATGGTGCTGGTGTTGGAGACTGTGTTGATGACACGTGTGTGTCTGAAGCTGAGCAGTTCTGGGGCTTGTATTCCCTCCCAGCTCCTTTCCACCCTAGCCTTTCACCAGAGGGAGTTTTCATTTCCTGAGAGGGCAGCTGCTCTGATTGCATCGGCGACGAATGGCTGCTCAGAGAGTAGGAGGATGGAAATCCTTATCTGTTAATTGGTTTTCAGCCTCTCCCTCCCTCCTGCAGTAATGACCCTCCCAGCCTATGCTGTTATCATGGTGCCTCTTCATGTACTGCTAAGTTTAGCCTAATCGGGCCATTAGCCCAGGCCCAGAGTGGAGCCTCCCCATCAGGACCCATTTGGGAGGCGTGTTGACATCTCAGCAAGAGAAGGCATACGGAGGGGAGGAAAGAGGGTCTCCAGGAGACCCCTCACTAGTGCAGAGTAGAATCTGGTTCTGATAGTGGAGACTCAGCCCAACTCATGAGCTCTTGGGTGTTCAAGGGATGCTCTCTGCAATGACCAGGTCTGAGTTAGGCCAATGTGTCCCATCACAGAGGAAACCGTGGGCACCTGTGACAGCCTGAGGCTCAGGTGAGGAATCTCTCAGGGTGGCAGATTTTAATCGAGGATGACGCAAAGGTGAGGAGGAGCCAGCTATTCGGGGCATACAGCTGTTCACCAGAAGCTCAAGATTGTCACCTGTGCAGTGGGTATCCAAGTGACAACTGACAACTACGGGGAAGGTTCCGTGGGCTCATGTGTGCATGCTCTCACTGCAAAGCCCAACATGTAGCTGCTGTGCAGTGGATGTCCCTCCCTCATCGCCGACTGCAGCCCTGCAAGGGAGCCTTCCTGATGAATGATGGCCTTGAAGGTGGCGATGCCCCAACCCCGTGGGAGGGGTGGACAATGGTGGCATCTTGGCAGCAGGTGGAAGGTGTGGGTGCAGTGGGATGAGGTGTAGGGTTCCCACTCCAAGCATACCGCAGAGGCAGCCCTATACATGCTCCTCCACCCAAAGGCACCCAGTGGATGGGAAGCCAGCCTCCGGTCCCTGTTAGAAGGCTGGCTGGAGAGCTGCGGCCATCACAGAGGGGCAGCGAGCTTTGCCGCATAATAAGCCTGAGGACCAACATCTATCTAAGGAAGCCTGATGAACTGAGCTCATTATCTCCATGGGCCCCAGGCGTCCCTCTGCTCCCTGTCCTGTGCCACCTCATTAGTCTCCTCTCCTTCTCTCCCTTCCAGTTCCACCGAATCCCCTCCAGTCCCCCAGAGGGAAACCTTCACGAACCTGTTGTCCATGAATAAAGCATCGATGCTGCTGAAAGGGAGAACCACAAGGCCTCAAGCAGGTCTGTAAATGCCACCAGAAGCTGTGGCTGCTGGCCGCTGCTCAGCTCACTGAAGCTGCAGCCTCTGCAGGGCACACAGTCCTTCAGCCCAAAGGCGGGGTTCAGCAGGGCGCCCTGGGATAGAGCTGTCAGCAGTGCTGGGCTGAGAGGCTGGGGATGGGATAAAACGGCCTGTTTGATTCTAGCTGCTGCTTCAGGATTGGGGTGGGGGGAGTAGACCACCATTTGTTTGGGAAGGGCCAGGGGCAGCTCTTCCTGCAGAAAACAGATGGCCAAGGAAAATGACAGTCACGTCATGGTGGTTCTATTCTGTCGTCATGAGCACGGGCAATGGGGCCTGAGCTAGATATGTGGCTACATGGCAGCAAGCAATGGCACCAACATCTTCACCTTCATCATCACTGCAGCACCATTGCCAGCCACCCAACAGCCCCTACACTGTAACAATCACCGTGACAGCCAGCTGCAACGATGCTGTCAGTATCACCATCCTCCTCATCAACACTTTTCCTTCATTCATTCACTCATCCATCCATCCAACCATCCATCCACAACCATCCAATCCAATCCAATCCATCCATCCACCCACCCACCCACGCATCCATCCATCCATCCATCCATTCATCCCTGTCAAATAACCCCTACACTATCACCATCACCATGGCAGCCAGCTGCAGTAATGCTCAGTATTGCCATCTCACCATGAACATTTTTCTTTCATTCATTCGTTCATTCATTCTTTTCACCAAATCACCCCTACGCCATCACAACAGCTGCCAGCAGCAATGCTGTCATTATTACCATCCTCATCAACATCAACACTTTTCATTCATTCATTCATTCACATCACCAGATCACCCTACAGTGTCACCATCATGACAGCCAGCCACAGCAATGCTATCAGTATGGCCATCCTCACCATTGTCAACACTTTCCATTCATTCATTCATTCACATCACCAGATCACCCTACAGTGTCACCATCATGACAGCCAGCCACAGCAATGCTATCAGTATGGCCATCCTCACCATTGTCAACACTTTCCATTCATTCATTCATCACCAAAATAACCCCTACACTGTTACCATCACAACAGCCACCGTGAGTTAGCAATGCTGTCATTGTTACCACCTTCACCATCAACACCATTCATTCATTCTTCATTCAACCAAACAGTTGTGTGCTCTAACTCTATATAGCTGGTGCTGTTATAGGTGCTGGGTTATACTGCGAGCAAAACAAGGTCCCCAGTCCTGGTGGGCTCATGGTCCCCTGGGGTGGGGTCAGACAGAGAAGAAATAAGGAGAGATACAGATAAGGTAACTTGAGCTGGTGATAAGTGCTATGGAAAACCCAGAATGTGGGCTGTGATAGAAGGTGGTGTGGGGCTGGCTTAGGCTGGGAGGTCTGGGAAGGCTTCTCTGAGGAGGTGGGCTTTGAGCTAAGACCTGAACAGTGAGATGAATTTGGGGATGAGCCTTGAAAGGGGCAGGAACAGCAAGGAGAGGCCCCAAGGAGGGACAAAGCAATGTGGAGCCTGAGGCCCAGACAGACCAGTGGGGCTGAAGCCAGAGAGCGAGAGGGAGAGCAGTGGCCGAGGGGGTGGTTGAGGCCAGAGGGGCAGGGAGCTGGGGGCTGTGGGCAGTGCAGTGGACCTCATGGTCCACGGTGGGAGGCTGAGTGCTTCTAATATGATGGGATGACTCTGGGGGCCTTTGTGAAGGATTGCTTAAAAATAAAAATATGCACAACAATAAATCCCAGAAAAGTAGAAAGGATTCTTATCACAAACCCTCATATCCCTGCCACCCCAAGTGAAAAATCCCCCCAGAGGCAAACAGCAATCACGAATTGGGCAGTAATTAGCCCATGTTTTATACCTGTACTACATATGAGTATCATAAACAATATGTTCTATTGTTTTTTGTGTTTAAACATTTACATAAATGAGATTATGGTGTAAGTAATGTTCTGCAATTTCTCCTTCTACTCAATAGTTTAAGATCTATCCAAGTTGCTAATACAGGTCTATTTTATATGTTTTTCTAAGTGCAATGGTGTATTCCATCATATGAGAATATTTAAATGTCTGTATCCTTTCCCGCACTGATGGGCACTTGGCTTGTTGCCAGAGTTTTCTGTTGCAAACCATGTCACAATAAAAAGAGCTATTGTTTATGAGGCTCCTTGTTTATCACATGGTGTTCTAATAATTTTACACACATCTCAGGAATCTGTGCAACAACACTAGGAGGAGAAGAGCTCACTTTTCGAGCAAGGAGAAGGAGTACAGCTAACCTAGAGCTACACAGCCAGGAAAGGCCCAGGAAGCCCTCCCAGGTCTGGGCTCTGAGCAACAGTATCACGCCATCTTGCGTCCTTGATTTCTGCAGGGCACATGCCTATAAGAGAACATGCAGGGTGTTAGACTGCCTATATTCAACTTTACTAGATGTCACCAGACTGCTCTCCCAAGTGGCTGCATTATAAATTGCTCACACCAACACACACCTGCTCCTTGGAATTGTCAGACTTTTAGATTTTTTGTGAATTGTCTGTTCATATGCTTTGCCGACTTTTCCACTGGGTCGTCTGTCTTCTTGTTGATTTGTAGATGTTCTTTATGTATTCTGAATATTGATCCATGATCTACTATATATTGCAAATGTCTTTTTCTCAGGAAGCTTCTTATCTTTTTACAATGTGTCGTAGTCATCTAGTGCTGCTCCAACAGAAATACCACAAGTGGATGGTTTTAACAGAGAGAAATTTATTGTCTTCACAGTCTAGTAGGCTACAAGTCCAAATTCAGGGCTTCAGCTCCAGGGGAACGCTTTCACCATCGGCTCTGGAGGAAGGTCCATGTCATCAGTCTTCCCTTGGTCTGGGAGCTTCTCTGTGCAGGAACCTCAGGTCCAAAGGATGCGCTCTGCTGGTGGCACTGCTTTCTTGGTGGTACGAGGTTCCCATGTGTCTCTGCTCGCTTCTCTCTCTTCTCTCTCAAAAGAGATTGCATTAAGACACTAATCTTGTCAACCTCATCAGTATAACCTCATCACAGTGATAGAATTTACAACACATAAGGAGATCACATATAATGTCATCATAGTGATAGAGTTTACAACACATAAGGAAATCACATCAGATAACACAATCATACAATACTGGGAATCATGACCCAGCCAAGCTGACAGATATTTTTGGGGGACACAACTCAATCCATGACACAATGTTTATAGTCCTTTTTCAAATAGATGTTTTACATTTTGATATATTCTAATTGGTCTTTTTTTCATCCTTTATGAGTCTCCAGCTTTGTCTTATTTTTGAAACTCTTCTCTATCTTGAGGTCATAGAATATGTTCCTCTACTTTTCTCTAATTGTTTTAAAGCTTTGTCACCTTTAGATCTTTACTTCACCTGGGTTTTTATTTACTTTGACATGGATTTCCAATTATCCCAGCACCTTTTACAGTTCATGTTCTGTAACATGGACGAGCATGGATGTGCTCTCGTCATTCCTCACTGTAACGGAAATGCTTTGAAGGTTCATCAAGAGGATGATGCTTCCTGTAGATTAAAGCACAAGTTCTAAGTACCAGTATCACCACTACTGACATCATCAAAAAGCTTCGTAGAGTGTCCATGTGGCCTGGATGCCTGGAGCCCTAAGCCTGGGGTTCTGGGAGGGGTCTAGAGCTGGGTCAGCCCCTAAAGCAGGCCTTCCTGCATGAAGCCCACCCAAGGCAGGGAGAGAAAGCAACCCAGGCCAAGGGGGTGGTACAAAAGGGATGGGTGTGGGGGTCTAAAGGGCAAGAACCCATGAGATTACTGGGATGGGCTGAGCAGAGTGAAGACCCCGTGTGCAGGTTGGGAGGGTGGGGGGAGAAGACCCATCAGCATCGACACACAAAGAGGACGAGTTGAGGAACAAATGGCGGTCAATGAAGAACATGGACTTTGGAGGTTGTATGAGAGTCTTGTGGCTGCTTTAACAAATTACCACAAACTGGGCGGGGGCGGGGGGGGGCTCACAACAACAGAAACTTATTCTCTCAAAGTTCTGGAGGCTGGAAGTGTGGAATCAGGGTGTCAGCAGGGCCGAGCTCTCTCTGAAGGCTCTAGGGAAGCATCCTTTCTTGCCTCTTCCAGCTTCTGCCGGCTGCCGGCGATCTTTGGCATTCCTTGGCTTGCAGCTGCATCACTCCGGTCTCTGCCTCCACCATCACATGAACTTCTCCTCTCAGTGTCTGCGTCCAAATTTCTCTCTTCTTAGGAAGACACCAGTCATTGGGTTTAGGACCCACGCAGTCCAGCATGACCACATCTTCATTAACTTGATTACAAAGACCCTATTTCCAAACAAAGTCACATTCACAGGTACTGGGGGTTAGGACTTGAATAGATCTTTTTGGGGACACGACCCAACCCACACAGGTGTCGGGGCCTGGGAGTGCATCCTGTTCCTTCCACTGACAAGTAGTGCAACCCTGAACACCTGACTTTACCTCGAGGCTCAGTTGCCTCACTTGTAAAATGGGGCCCACAGTAGCTCCTCACAGCATCGTTTGAGGACTGAATCCAGACTCGTGTGCACAGCGCCTGGCCATGCCAGCCTGCGGGAAAGGCAGATGTTGTCGCAGGTGTTGACAACACTGCTGCTCTGGCCAGGTGCTGCTGCAGTTCACGTCACGGTGGTGGCCGTGGCATCGTCTGTCCTGCCTCTGTCCAGCCACAGGCCCTGGATGGGGCAGAATGCAAGTGAGAGGAGAGCTGAACAGAGCCTGGCCCTCCACGCCTGCTCTCTTGCACACAGTGTAGAGCCCACAGGGACCCAGGGCACAGGCGTGTTTGGACATCTCTGAACGGTGAGGGCATTCCTGTCCATGGGTGAGGGGCATTGGGGCCCCAGGCTCTGGTGGGGCAGACAGGCTAAGGGGTTTCAATTCTGAGTTCATCCACCTCATCCATTCTGGAATGAATCCATCCCCTCCAGAATTCCCATCTGTGATGAGGGAAGACCCGTTGCCATCGAGTTGATTCCAACTCCTAGAGACCCTACAGGGCAGAGTAAAACTGCCCTACAGGGTTTCCAAAGAGCAGCTGGTGGATTTGAACTGCCGATCTTTTGGTTAGTAGCCAACTGCTTAACTACTGAGCCACCAGGGCTCCTTGATGAGGGAAGAGGGGCCGGCGAATGACCTTGGGAGTCAAGCTGCCAGATAAAATATAAAATGTCCAGTTCAAATTGGATTTCAAATAAACTGAATATATGTTTTTTATCATCAGTGTTCCTGGTGGTGCAGTGGTTAAGAGCCTGGCTGCTAACCGAAAGGTCGGTAGATCGAACTCACCAGCCACTCCACAGGAGAGAGATGTGGCAGTCTGCTTCCATAAAGATTACAGCCCAGGAAACCCTATGGGGCAGTTCTGCTCTGTTCTGCAGGGCCACTATAAGTTGGAATCAATTAGATGGCAACGGGTTTGTTTTTTTTTTTTTTGGTTATGCCTGGCTGGTGGGGGAGGGCTTCCTGGTGGCAGTGACATTTGAGCTGGGCCTTGCAGGCTGAGCCAGAGCTCACAGGCAAAGTTGGGGAGGTGGGCAGTTTCCCATGGCCCCTTCATCCCCTCCCCTGTCACCCACCAGCCCAGTCGTCTGCTGAGTCCAAGTTGGAACAATCCGAACAATACAAACCATTTTCTCCTCCTGGTTGCGGGTGGGCGGCGTGGGCCTGAGGGTGGACGGCTCCATAGAGCAGGGAGGCAGCTGGAGGAGTCGAGGTTAGTAACAGTCACGATAATCCCTGCAGGCTGCGTCCTGCCCAGAGAGTGTTTTCTCTGGCTGCCTCATTTAGTCTGTGAACGCCTGGGCTTTTCAAGCAGCGACCGGCCCTCCCCAGAGCCTGTGCGAAGAAGAAAGGAGGGAAAAGGAAATGATCAGCCAGCCCACGTGTGCCCCTCATTACTGTACGGTGGCTCTCTCTGTGGGCCCTTGGAGCAGCCAGAGGCCCAGAGGCCCAGGGAAGGCTGGCCTTCCCCTGGAGCTGGTTCTCCTTGGCAGGCCCGGGCCTGGCGCCGCCACAGCTGGGGTACTCTGGGCTTTGAGTCATCTTTGCCACAGGGAAGGGCTCCAAAGAGCCTTGGAAACAGCCTCCTATTTGCTGCTGCTCTGCTAGATCCTCTCTCGGAGCGCTGACCATGAGTCCCGGGGTGGAGGGGGTGTGGGGGTGCAGAGGGCAGCCCAGAGCCCAGGTTTGCAGGCAGTGCTGGCTGAGGGGACAGAGACAGTTCTGGCCTCATGGTCAGGGTCCTAAGGCTCTGACCCTTGTGTCCTGTCCACCCTACGCCAGCTGGTCACCTGTCTCAGACCCTTGTCTGCAGAGGTGAATGAGGACCATGGTCCTATACCGCAGCTTCAGGCTGTCCTGGAGGTCAGGTAACGGCCCCCTGGGCTACTGCCACCCTGATCTGCCCACTCAGCGGGGGACCCCCTTCCAATAGCCCAGCTGCCCCCCACCCGCTTGTGCTTCCTCCCTCTATGGGGTTGGCATCCTCCACCCACACCCAAGGATTGTGCTGGCCTGGGTCTCAGGTCCATCTGACCACCGTGCATAGCTGTCGCTGAACATCCTACCTGGCTCAGCTGAGCTCCACCCTCGATCCAGGCCGGGCCCTGAGCTCCGTGACCCGGTATCTGGGCCGGGCCCTGAGCTCTGACCAGGGATCCGGGCTGGGCCCTGAGCTCTGTGACCTGGGATCCAGGCTGGGCCCAGAACTCTGACCAGGGATCCAGGCTTGGCCCCAGAGCTCTGACCAGGATCCAGGCTGGGTCCAGAGCTCCGACCAGGGATCCGGGCCGGGCCCTGAGCTCTGTGACCTGGGATCCAGGCTGGGCCCTGAGCTCCGACCAGGGATCTGGGCTGGGCCTTGAGCTCTGTGACCTGGAATCCAGGCTTGGCCCCAGAGCTCTGACCAGGATCCAGGCTGGGCCCAGAGCTCCGACCCAGGATCCAGGCTGGGTGCTGACCTGGGCCTGGGATCTAGGCTGGCCCTGAGCTCCGACCTAGGATCCAAGCACTCCGATCTGGGATCCAGGCTGGCCCTGAGCTCCGACCTAGGATCCAAGCACTCCGATCTGGGATCCAGGCTGGCCCTGAGCTCCGACCTAGGATCCAAGCACTCCGATCTGGGATCCAGGCTGGCCCTGAGCTCCGACCTAGGATCCAAGCACTCCGATCTGGGATCCAGGCTGGCCCTGAGCTCCAACCCGGACCACACTGAAAGCATTTCTCTGAGGCTCTCTTCCCTCCCCCAAGTGCAGGACTGCCCTCCCCTCTCCCTTTGCTCACGCCCTCTGCGCCCACAGAAGCTGCTTGACACATCATCATCTTCACTGAGCCGAACGCAACCGACTCAGCTCCGCGCCGCCCCCTCCCCAGGACGATGCGTCAGCCCAGCTCAGGCCCCCAGCGCCCTTGGAAGCTGACTCACACGACCCCGCTGCGCGCCATGATGAGCTGGTCACGCCTCGGCCCCAGCAGGGAGATGGCACACAGCATCCCTGCTCAGAAAGTGCAGACGCTGCCTGCTGACAGGAACAGCTGTTCGTCATTAGTGGCAAGTGGATCTGATGCTGCCAGCCTGCACAGCTGGACATGCGTGTGGCAACTTCAGATGCCAGGCCACGGTCTGGGGACCGGCCAGCTGGATGGTTCTCAGGGCATGTCCAGAACTGGTTGCGGCCAGAGGCTGAGTGCCGAGACATGCCAGGGCAGCAGGGCTGTGGCACAGCAATCCTTGTCGCCTTGCCTTCCTGCATTGCCGTTTTCCCCCACTTCGGCTCCAGCCTCCCCCGGTGGGCCTGACCTCTTCCTCAGAAACCAGTAGAGGAGGGGCACGGGATCTGGAGCATGTTTTGCAGGGCACTTTGGTTTTAGGTGACAGAAACCCATCTCAACCGGCTCCAGCCAAAGGCGAGTCCTGGCCCCCGACACTCTTTCAGCTCCTCCTTCCTCGTGTGCTCACCACACTGCCTTCCGTCCAAGCTGCTTAGTTAGCAGGAGGTTCCCCTTTCTCAAGACTTCCAGGGAACCACCCGCATCGAGGGTCACTGGCCTACCTAAGTCCTCTGGTCATTCTAAACCGAGCCCTAAGTCCAGAAGGACAGTGAGGTGCTGTCAAGGCAGCTCTGATTCATGGTGACCTTGTGTGCAACAGAACGAAATGCTGCCCGGTCCTGAGCTACCTTCACAACCGTTGGGATGTTTGAGCCCATTGTTGCAGCCAATGTGTCAATCCACCTCACTGAGAGTTTCCCTCGTTTTCACTGGCCTCTACTTTACCAAGCACGATGTCCTTTTCTAGTGATTAGTCTTTCTTGATGATGCATCTGTCTTAGGCTGGATTCTCTAGAGAAGCAACACCAGTGAAGCATATGTGTGTGTGTGTATATATATATGTATATATATATATAGAGAGAGAGAGAGAGAGAGAGAGATTTTATCTCAAGGAAATGGCTCATACAGTTGCAGAAGCTGGCAAGTCAAGTGTCAGGCTGGCGGCTTCTCTTGACTCACGTAACTGCAGGGGCTGATGAACCCAAGACTGGCAGGTCAGACAGCAGACTGCTGGCTCAAGTTCTAAGAACTGGAGGTCAGATGATGAGGAGCCAGATGCAGGATCCAGAGCAAGTGGGCCAGCTTTGCCAGAATATCCATATATATTGGATACAGGCCATACCCCTGAGGAAACTCCCCTTACAACTGTTTGGTTGATCACATCAGATCGTATCATGGAGGTGATTACATTATATCACAGAATGGAGGATAACGACATCATTACATAACTGCCAGATCACTAAGATCACAGCCCAGCCAAGTTGACATACAACCTTTATCACCACAGCATCCAAAGTAAGTCAAGCAAAGTCTCCCCATCTTTGCTTCTAAGGAGCATTCTGGCTGCATTTCTTCTCAGACCGATCTGTTCTTCTGGCAGTCCACAGCATATTCAGTATTCTTCACCAACAGCACAGTTCAAATGCGTCAGAAGGACAGGCTCTGCTGACGGGCCAGGCCTGGGTCCTGTGCTCACTCCCAGGCTGCGCTGGGGGGTGACCATGGCCTGCAGCTCCACAGGACCAAGAACTGGGAAGGGGAAGTTTCACCAGGGAAATGCCGTTAGAAGGATGCAGGTGCTGGGCAGGCAAATGCCAGAGACCTCCACCACCGGGCTTCTATTCTGGTCTGACTTTAATTAGCTGCTCTGAGCAGCCTCCTTAAGGAGTCCTTGTGGTGTAGTGGTTAAAGTACTCCGCTGCTAGCTGACGGGCTGGTGGTTGGAATCCACCAACTGCTCCTCGGGAAAAGATGTGGCAGTCTGCTTCCGCGAAGATTTACAGCCTTGGAACCCGTATGGGGCAGTTCTACTCTGTCCTACAGGGTTGTTATGAGTTGGAATCAACTTGATGGCAATGAGTTTGGGTGAGCATCCTCCTTAAGACATTATCTCCTGGGGGTCAGGGTCTCCTTAGGAAGATGTAGCACGTAACAGTCTTTCCTGACAATGCTACTGTGAAGAACACAGATGCAAATATTTACTACACGCGCTTTGTCAGCTGTAGCACGCAAAAGTTACAGTAAGATACATGGGAAGCAATGACAGGAATAAAGTAATCCCAGGTGTCTCTGCCATGATTCTGAAATCTAAAATTGTGTTAATTTGGCAAGGGTAATTGTCTGCAATACTATCAGTAGATGGAAAATCACTCTCCCATACACAGCACACAACTGGTGAATACAGGTGGCGTGAAAAACCAATCTCCCTGGTGCAGAGGACGAGACAGACGGTCAGAGAAGTCCTAAGAGGTGGGTCTGAGTCCTCCACCTCCTGCTGAAAGCTCGTTTGCTGAGTTCTGTGTTAAGCATTTCATACAGCGTAACTCGTTTAATCCCCACATCAACACTACCAAGTAGATGGGAGAAATCAGTCCTTTTTACAGATGGGAAGCTGAGGTTCCACAGCCTGTGTGCATCTCTGCTTTACGGCAACAACCACGCCCCAAGGGCGCAGCAGGAGCGAATCGTGTCACAGCCCACAGCCTTCTTTAGGGACCGACTCCAGAGGCCACAGGAAAGGCACAGCTCGGCGTTTGACCCCCAAGCTCTGTGACCTTGGCTGAATTACCTGACCTCTCTGAACCTGAAGTTCCTCATTGCCGTAGGTGGTCTATACCCTGACATCACGTAGGGGAATGAGGCCGTGAAAGTGCCGGACTCACAGCCCACAGGAGGGCCGGAGGGGGGCGGGCTGTTCTAACGCGGGGCGAGCCCAGGGCGCAGAGC
>NW_004444121.1:2539660-2547526 GCF_000243295.1 Trichechus manatus latirostris
TGGAGGGGGGCGGGCTGTTCTAACGCGGGGCGTGCCCAGAGCTCAGAGAGCACAGGCTTGGGGCGGGGCCGTGGGGCCGCACTCAGCATGGAGCCGGTGGACGGGCCGTGGGGGGAGGCGCCGTGCGTGCAGAGACCCAGAGGCCTGGAAATCCAGGAAACCTAGCGGGTCTGGGGTGCAGGGCTGCGTGGCGTGGCTGGGACTCTGCTCCAGCGTCTGAGAAGCCCCAGGCCATTGTGGGCATGGGTGTGCGCTTTTGGGGGCGTGGGAGGCTGGAACCCATGGACTGCATCGTCCCCAGTTCACACAGGGCAGACCTGCCTCTGCCGGATCCATTTGAGCTCTAATGCGGGGCGGCTCTGCGCGGCTTCATTCCAACGAGTGGTCCCAGGCTAAGCAGGCTTTGGTTGCCGCAGCGTGGGGGTGTCTGGGGGCCTCCAGGAGCAGCAGACGGTCCAGCCTCAGGGGCCAGAAGCTGGAGCTATCCTGGGAAAAAAGCTGGAATCCTGGTGGGTGTCTGGGGTGATAGATTACAGTGGCCTGGGAGGGCCTTCCCCTCTCTGGGACCATCGGGACCTAGAGGCCACCAAGACCGACCCCCGGCAACCAGCTCTGCTTCCACAGTGAGAGGCCAGACTCCAGAAGGGGTTCCACACCGAGTGTGGGGTTTGGGCTGTGAGGTCTTCCTTCCCTCCAACCTCCCAGATGAACCGATTCCCTGGTCCACAGATGTTGAAATTCTGGGCTTTTACTAAGCTAAGATTCCAGGCTTCTAAAGACTGTGTCAAAGATGAGATTTATTTATTCTACCCCAAACATAATCAGAATAAAATTTGAGGTGACTTCTAAGAGTCTAAGCTTCTGAAAGGACTCATCCTTAAAATTCTAAAACCCGAAGCTAGTTTTTTTCTTAAGATTTGATGATTCCATGCTTCTGAAAGGCTTTGCCTCTAAGATTCTGTGCTTCTGAGAGTCCAATCTGCTTGCTCTTATTCTGTGTCTGCCGTGGGCCAAGTGGCCAGGCCTGGGAAGAGGTGAACAGGACAATGCCGCGCTGATGGGAAGCTGCTGCTAAGCTTCCCTTTGAGGGTCTTTGATGAGCTCCGAAGGCAGGCAGCTCCGCACAGCTGCTCCAGTCGGAGGAGAATTTGCTGAGCACTGGGGATCTGAGGCTCAGAGGAGAAGCTAATTGCTGCTTTCAGAGGGTGATTGGAATCTGGAGGCGGAGAGAAAGGGGTTAATAAAGGAGGTGTAAAAACCCAGAAGTAGACACACTCCCAGAAAAACCGGCAAGTTTAATAGCGTAGCTTTGTCCTCCCCCCACAAACCCTACAGTGTCTTCGAAGCCCACCTCCCTGAGACCCTGAGACCCTGAGACCTCCCTTGAGCTAAGCCCATGTCCTCCACAGTGACAGTCCCTAGATGGGACATGGCGGCCCCTGCGGACATGCCCTGACAGAGGGACAGCTCAGGGACCCGGCAGGGATGGTGGACATGACCCTCTGATCTCAGAGAGGAGTGGGGGTGGGGGTGGCAGGAGGGGAACAGGGCCACTTCTAGGTGTGGATGAGCCCTGATTTGGAGGTTAGGTTGTAGATGGGACGTGTCTAAGCTGGAGAGCCATCTGTTTTTCATGCATGCATGCATCATTCATTCATGTGTACTTCATTCATTCATGCATGTTTGTTCATTCGTTTGTGCATGCATCATTCATTCGTGCATGTGTATGTTCATTCATGGATATTTGTTCATTCATGCACACATTCGTTCATGCATGCGTGTGTTCATTCATTCATTCCTACATGCATTCATTCATTCTTTTCATGCATGCATTCATTCATGCATGTTTGTTCGTTCCTTCATGCACACGTGCATGCATTCGTTCATTCATGCATGCACGCATTCATTCATTCATACATATGTTCGTTCATGAATGCATGCATGCATTCATTCCTTCATTCATGCATGCATGAAAAGCACTTGCTCAGCACCACTCTGGCCCAGGAACTGTGCTAGGTGCTGGGTTAAAGACACCTGCACTAGACCTCGTGGAACTAGGACACGTCCGTGTGACCGGGTGTGGCTGCAGGCCCAGGCCTTCTGTGGCGTGCAGGTGAGAGGAGGGGAGGCAGGAGGCCTGCTCAGTGGAACCCAGTGTTGGAGAGAGGAGGTGCACCAAGGCTGGGTTGCTTTGTCAGTCCCTGCATCCAGCAGCACCAGGATGGCCAGGAGAAAGGGGAACAGTTCATGACCACCTGGGGCTCATCTGCCTGGCCATGCCTCCCAGCCCTTTGTCCCTCCTCCCCCCGCCTAGGGCCTCATGGCCCTACCCTGACCTTGGACAGGAGACTTTAAGGGTTTGAGGGCCTTCTGTGAACCCCCAAGGCTGAGGTTGGGCTGGATTGGTCTCGTACTTGGAGCGTTCAGCACTGTTCCAGCCACCGGTATATGTCGGATGTGGGGGTAGTGGCCCCTTCCTGCCAAGTGGTTGAGCTCCATGGCTGGCGAGAGGACTTGGGCCTCCCCCCGTCCCCGAGGCTCAGCCTTTATCCTCTCTCTGTCAACCTGACCTGGCCTTGGAACCCTGAGTGTGGGCTCCCATCTCAGGGGGCACCTGGTGTGTGAGTGCAGCCATCTCCTGGATCTTGTCCCGCCTCTGAGTCTCTGGGTACCCAGTGCTGGTACCTGCCCAGATCCCTGCTGGCCTCTCTTTCCTGATGGTTGTCCCCAGCCTCCGAGGCTCTGTCTGACCATTTCCCAGAGTCGGGTGGGCCATGATCAGTTCCCTCCTGCATCTGACCAGGTGGGGACTCTGCCCCACCACCTTCTCCGTCTGCACCCCCTTTTTCCAGCTAGACGAGGTAAAGTCCTCGAATCAGCTCTTCTGTATTTTCTCGCTCCCCTTTTCCAGCCCCTTCCGTTGTCAGATTAGGCATGAAAGAGCAGGGTGCTGGGAAGGCCCCTCTGGGAAGAGGTGTGTCCTGGCCACCACAGTGGTGATGAGACTCCCCTGGGCACATGGCCACTGGCTCCTGGACCCTCGGTGTGGGGAGAAATGAGGCCATTTTACCAGCCTGTTTACGCAATGGAAAAATCTACCTATCCTGCTGTGTCCGGGAGCCAAGGCCACCTCGCTTTGACGTCGGTGGTGACCAGGACTCAGCCTGCAGGACAGTCCTGGCCACGGTGGACAGCTTTGAGGGAGAGGGTCTGGCGTGCATGGCACTGACACCTCCCTGCCCCATGTGGACTTTGTGGGGAGTGGGTCTAGCGTAAGCATCCTACAGGGTCGTGGGCAACACAGTGTCACACTCCACACCCCACAGCCAAACAGGCAGTGGTGCTTCCCTCACAGTGGTCTCCACACCTGGAAGGTCACAGGGATGCAGGGACGCGGCTGAGAGCCAGAGGGCGGAGAAGAGGCCGCTGAAGAAGCGCGAGGCTGCAGCTCTGTCGGTCCCCCGGGGCAGGCTGCAGGGAAGCACAGGTGTTTCCCAGTAAACAGGTCTGCGCACTCTCTCCCTGGGCTGTGCCTGGGCGCTCCGTGTGCACCTTCAGCACCCTGCCCTCGCTCCTGCAGAAGCTCCCACCTGGGCTGCAGAACCCTGCATTCCAGAACATTCCTTCCTGCCCCGCCCCCACCTCACCTCCCTCATGGGTCCACAGTGCACCGGGTCTCGGTGGCCGGGGCCCGGGTAAGGCGGGCCTGGGTCATCGCTGGGCGTGGACTGTCCCACAGGCCAGGTGCGCGGCCCTGGGGGTTTGGGAGTCCCCTGTCATTTGGCTGTCAGTGGGGCAGGGGCGTTTGGGCTCTGTCTGACCTGGGAAGGGGCTCTGGTGGAGGTGACAGTGTCGGTGCGCGGCTTCGGCAGCAGCCTGGTGTACAGATGGCGCTTGCAGGCGGGCTCCCTTGCTCGGCCGTCAGCCCATCGGGGTTGGTGCCTTCTGGAGTGGGCGTCGGGAGGGGCCACACAGCACAGGGCCCGCTCCCCAGACCCTGTGGAGCTGGACGGCAGAGGGGGTGACTGGCCGAGAAGGTGGCTGAGACTGGAGCCTGGAGGAGCGAGGGGAGAGAGGATGGATGGGGTGGGGTGGGGTCAGCGGTCAAAGGCCAAGGGCCTACGGTGGTGACTGGGCTGGAGACCCATAGTTGGCATGTGGCGAGCCCTGGCAGAGCCCAGACACCCAGGGGTCGCAGCATTTTACACGTGTTAGCCCCCCCAGTGCCCCATGCAGCAGATAACACTGCCAGCCCTGTTGCACCCAGGGACATTGAGACCATGGCAGATGAGTAACCTGTCCAGGTCACACAGCTCCACAGAGGGGACACTTCCTTTTTGTTGTCCCCACAACCCCTCCGTCCACACAGTGGCCAGGCCATCTTCCCGAAGCCCGTGTCATGGCCTGGCCCGCTGGTGCTCCTGGTGCTCCGCCCTGCCTCCCTCCTCCTGGCCTTGGCACCTGGGCACTTGCTGGAACCCTGGCCCTCGGCTCTTGGCTCAGACGACACCCCGCGAGAGGCCTGCCTGTCGCTCTGCACCACGCGGTGAACGATTGTCCTCACAGCAGTGTCACGTGGCCTCTCTCGGCCGTCCCTGTTTCTCTGTCTCCCCATTGGAGTGTGAGGCCCATGAGGACATCTCTGTGCACCAGGCACACGGTACATGCTCACCGAGTGCTTGCTGAAGGAGTGAGTGAATGGAAAGGTAGAGAGAGAGAGGCAGAGACAGAGAAATAGCCAGGGAGAGAGACAGAGACATAGAGAGAGAGACCAAGAGAGATAGAGGGAGAGACAGAGATACACAGACAGACAGTGACACAGAGGGAGAGAGAGACAGGGAGTGAGCAGAGAGAGAGAGACAGATATAGAAAGGGAGACAAAGACACAGGGATGAAGGGAGACAGAGATGGAGAGAGACAAAGAGATACAGAGAGAGGTAGAGAGATATACAGAGACAGAGAGACACAGAGAGAGACCGAGAGCTGGAAGCCTAGATCCCTTCAGGTACCCCGAGTTTAGCCCATCCTTCAGCAAGTTGGGGTGAAGGAAGGAGAGGAGGGAGTGGCAGAGGAGTGCGGGGTCAGCAGCCGCTCCCCCCACTTCACCTCAGAGGCAGACACGGAACAGCGCCTGCAGACTCCGTTCCAGCGGTGGAGTGGGCAGGCGGCGGACCTGGGGTCCAGGAGTGTGACAGGGCCCCGATAGGCTGGGGTCGCAGAGCCAGGGGAGGAAGGCGGCTCGAACACCCTCTCAGGATGGTTTTCTGGTCATTCCTGGGTGGCCCTCCTCTGGTCTGCCACCAGCAGGTGTTTGCCCCGAAGCTAAGGATGAGTGTCGTGCTCTGACGGCAGTGCCCCACACGTCACAGCCATGAACATGGCCACCGTCAGCCGCCCCCCGGCTCATCCTGTCCTCATCGTCACTGATCACAACACCCATAGTGTCGTGAGGCTGTCTCCACCCCATCACCTGACCGCAGACACTCGTGCTCCCTGATGGATGGCAGATGCTGCAGGTGGATGTGGCAGAGGCTCTAGGAGCCGGCACGCCAGCACGGAGCGTGGAGCGTGGACGTGCCTGGGAGCCCTGCAGAGGACCCCCCGTCTGCCTCCTGGAGGGGCGCCCCTCAGGACCAGTTGCTCAGGCAACGCGAAGCCCCTTGAATCCGCCGTCCTCATCAGCGCTCCTGCAGACCCTCGGGAGGGGCTGTAAAGTGATCCACGCACAGCACCAGTTAGCACCAAAGATGGGCAGAGCCTATGTTGTGCTATTTCTGTTTTTCAATAAAATCAACATTAAAATTTTTTTAACAAAGCACCAGGCACCGCTGAGAGAAATTAGTACCGCATCATGGACCAAATGAAAGGTTTGCAGAGTCACGCAGACGCAGCTGCCGTTGGCTCGTGCCTGGACACCTTTCCCGATTCCCGACCCAACTAAGGGGGAGCCTTGCCGGGGCAGGAGGACAGGCTTCATCATCACCAGACTTCTCTGCTTCTAGAGGCACCATGGCAGAAGCCAGGAGGTTGGGGAGAATTTCTACTTCAGAGCCAGCTACAGTCATCGCTCTGGGCTTTCCCCGCAGAAACCAGAATTTTATGGCCAGGACCAGCAAGGGCTTAGTATGGGACCAAGACTCAGGGCTCAGGAATAAATCTGTGAGATCAAAGATCAGGGCTCAGTCTGTGACCAGGGATCAGGGTTCAGTATGCAGCCAGTATCAAGGCTCAGCCTATAACTAGGGATCAGGGCTACTCTCTGACCAGGGATCAGAGTTTGGTTTGTGACCAGGATCAGGGCTCAATGTGTAACCAGTGTCAGGCTCAACCGGTGACTGGGTCAGAGCTCAGTGTGTGAAGGATCAGGGCTCAGTCAATGATCGGGATTAGGGCTCCATCTGTGCTTTCTACTACTTTATTTTCAATCCCTCTCACCCTGAGTATATCACCATGATGGCCTCCTCTGTGATCCTTGAGCTCACCAAACTCTTTCCTTACTCAGGGACCTTTGCAATTTTCATTCTCTCAGCATGAAAAAATAAAGATTATTTTCCCAAATTACTGGATATTCCTGTTCTTTAGTTCAGCTCAAACATCAGGTCTCAGAGAGACCTACCCTGTCCAGCCCCACAATGATTTTCTACCACAGCACCCTCTATTTCCTTTTGGATGCTCATCGCAATCTGATGGCAGGAATTCCTTCTAAAAATCCGGGCAAACAGCAGAGCAGTGGGGAGCAAACCCTGGGAAAGGGAGCAGGCAGGAATGGATTGGGCAGAAAGGTCCTGGTCCCATTTCCTGCTTCTTCCGGCCGACCTGGGCTGGATCTGTGACCCGGGGGGCCCAGATGGGTTTTGCTTTGTTGGGCCTCGCAGTAGGGCCACCTCCTCCTACTGTGGCCGTCCCCCTCCCGTGGGCTGGCCCCTGCTCCCCAAGTCTAGTCTGCCTGGGGGCGCTCTGTGTGCTGGCACATTCTAACCCTGGCTGGGTTCCACGGTGGCAGAGAGTAGTGAAACTTAGCTGCTTTAGGAATCATTTCTAGTTCTTAAAAAAATTTTAAATGAGAAATACTTTCGATATGCAGAAAAGTACAAAATAAAACAAAATCGACACCGATAGACCTGCCACCAAATGTGGGCAGGCGTTAGAGGTTTACCATATTTTCTTTCAATTTCTCTTAAAATGACAAGAGAAAGACCGCCTTACAGGTACAGGGAACACCCCCTCCCCCCGTCTGCCCTCCTCCCCCTTCACAGGTGAATGCTGTCCTGTGTGTGTCCATGAGCAAATATCAGCCAATTTTGTGCATTCACAAACGTTTCCATACTTGGTATTATCCTGTATTTGTCCTTTTGTTACTTTTTTTTTCCTTTCTACTCAATATTATCTTTTGGAGATTTATTTATTTATGCTGGTTTATGTAGATTGAGTTCACTCATTTTAACTCTTATTCAGTATTTCCTGGTAAGAATAACCGATATTTATCCATTTCCCCAATCAGAGACAGCTTTCTGTCGACATTTTCGCTATTGTAAATAATACTCAGTGGACAAGCTGAAACATGGGAATGTGTGCAAGAATATCTGTAGGGTATCACCTAGAAGTGGGATTGCGGCGCCATTTACAGAGTGTGAGCAATTTCAACTTTCGTAGGAATTGCCAAATTGCTCTCCAAAGTGGTGCAGCAATTTATCCGCCTGCTAGCAATGTATAAGAGTTCCTGTTTCTCTGCATTCTGTTTTTGTTTGTTTGTTTATTTTCCAAATATATTTTTTTTCTTTTTTTTTATATTTTATTGTACTTCAGGTGAAGGTTACAGAACAAATAGTTTCTCGTGAAATAGTAGTACACACGTTGTTTTATGAC
>NW_004444121.1:2555735-2561275 GCF_000243295.1 Trichechus manatus latirostris
GAAGAAGGGGAGAGAGTGAGAAAACATATATCACAAATTACCAGCGCTCTGCAGCCCCTCAGGAAGAAGCAAAGGTGGCGCACGGAGCCAGGCACTCGAGTGAAAGGAGGGGGAGGTGGCGAGAGGCAAGTGAGAAATCAAAAGAAGCAGAAAAAAAGAGCAACACCAGCAGCCAACAAGTGGCACCCAGAGAGCCGCCTGCTTGGGTGTGTGGAATCCAAGCAGACGGCACTTCCCGGTCAAGAGACCGTGGCCGCGGGAAGCAGAGGAGGCTGAGCCGGGGCGAAGAGGGGTGGGGGTGGGAAAGCGCACAGCACAAATTACCAGTTGTTTTGTCTCCCGCTGGACGCTCCGTGAGGCTGCTTTCTCGTACCCCCATTTGATGGTCTTCGATAGGAGTCCAAGATGGTGGATCTGCGCTGCGTTAGCTGGTAGGGGACCTCTGCATGAATCTCTCCTCACCTCTGTTCTCTGTCAGTTTTCTCACTCCATTTTGTGCTTGGCTGAGTTCTTTATCTCTTCATTTGATGTTTTAGGGTTTCACGATTGTTGTATTCTCTGTTCGGCTTAGTTTTTCAGATCTTTGCTGTGGAGGGACGGCGTGGTGCTTCTGCCTAGAGCGCCATTTTGCCGGAACTCCTCTTTGCATTCTTGCCAACATTTGGTATTATCAGACTCATCAGCGTTTAGTTGATTGATGGATATAAAACAGTCCATCATTGTGCCTTCACTTTGCGTCTCCCTGATCACGGAAGTGGGAGAGCTACTTGCCGTGTCTTTATTGCAATGTGTGTTTCTGTGCCCTCGAACTGCCTGTCCTTGTCCTTTGTTCTCTTCTGTTGGATAGTTTAGCTTGTCCTTACTGGTGCGCTTATTTTCTTGTCTCTAACAAGATAGCATCGAAACATTCTCTTCTATTTTCTTTCAAGTTTTACAGTTTTGCATTTCACATTTGGGTCTTCAATCCATCTGGCATTTATTTTTGTGTTTGCAATGAGGTAGACATCTAACTTTATTTTTTGGTAGTTTATTCTTTACTGTTAGTGGCAGATACCAGGACAAAGGTTTTTTTTTAACCATGGTTCCATGGGATTTGATTTGGGGTGGGGTGGGGTTTGATTTGGGGTGGGGTGGGGCCATGGATCCAGAAATCATGGGAATCACAAGCAAAATTGTGTGTGTGTCTGTTTGTAGATTTTTCTGGAGAGAGTCTTTTCTTTAGCATCTTCATGTTATTCTCCATGCTGTCTGTGACCCAGAATAAATTTAAATAGCCCTTGGACCAGGGAGCGGGGGGTGGGGAGAAGGATTTTTATGGGTCTTCTCTGAAGCTTGTTCTTTTGATGTCTTCCCTTTTGGATTCTTTCTCTTTGGGGATTCACCTGGAACCTTATCTCAGACCCAAGCCCGCTTTTGTTGACGGAGAAGGTAGTGAGGTGCAAAGAGACGGCCCAGGAGCAGCCATCCCAGGGCAAGGTGCTGGCTCTAGCTCTTGTAGGAATGAGGGCTCCCCCTGCCTTGCCGTGTTGTGGGGCGGGGTGTCCATGCACAGGGACTGGTAGGTAGGCAGGGTAACCAGAATCCTAACCAGCAGGGATGAGGCAGGGTGCTCCATGCCTCCTGCCCTCGAGAGAGTGGCGGAAGTGGCCTTGGAGCACAGAACAAAATCTAAATGTTGTTCCTCATTGAGACTGATATTGGGCGGTTTGGTAGATGGTGGCTTATACATGTGTGCCACCAAGTCAGTTCCAACTCATAGCGACCCTATAGGACAGAGTAGAACTGCCCCATAGGGTTTCCAAGGCTGCAGTCTTTACAGAAGCAGATTGCCATATCTTTCTCCCACGGAGAGGCTGGTGGGTTCAAACTGCCCACCTTTCATTTAGCAACCAGCTCTAGGAGAAGGCTGTCTCTGTCAGCTCTGGGGAAAGGTCCTTGCCTCTTTCCAACTTCTGTTCTCGGTTCTCTGGTGAACTTCATGTGGCATGATATCTATCTGTGCTCTCTTCTCTGTGCCGAATCTGCTCCTTTTATGTATCAAAAGTGATTGACTTAAAACACACCCTATACTGATGTAGCTTCCTGAACATAACCAAGAAAACTCTATTCCCAAATGGGATTACATCCATAGGTGTAACCCTTTGCTACGGAGTCGATTCTGTGGCGCAGAGTAGAACTGCCCCATATGGATTTCTAGGCTGTAATTTTTATGAGAAGGAGGCCTGGTGGTACAGTGGTTAAAGTGATTGGCTGCTAACTGAAAGGTCAGCGGTTTGAACTCAGGAGCAACAGAGGAAGAAGGAGAGCCAGGAACAGGAGGAGGATGTGGAAAGTGTGGCTAACTGCCTCCATGAACAACTGCCTCCTTTGCAATGAGACCAGAAGAACTGGATGGTGCCCGGCTACCATTACTGAACATTTTGATCAAAGATTCCATGGAAGAATCCTGATGAAAAAGGGGAAGATGCAGAACAGAATTTCAAATTTTCATGGACTCCAGACTTTCTGGATGAACCCCTGAAACTATTGCCCTGAGATAACCTTTAACCTTAAATCTTAAACCAAAAATATCCCCCGAAGTCTTGTAAAACCAAACAATAGTTTAGCTTAACTAGTAAAAAATGTCTGCCTTGAGTGTTATCTCTTTTAATAACTATGTATATGAGATTAAAGTGACAACAGCAACTCGAAAGATTAGACAGGAGCCTTGGGCAGCGGTGAGTTTATGTTAACGGGGGCGGAACAACTCAGAAAAGGAGGGTGAGAATGGTTGCACAACTCGGAGAATGTGATCAGTGTCACTGAATTGTACATGGAGAAACTGTTGGATTGGTGTATGTTTTGCTGTGTATATTCTCAACAATGACAAAAAAATAAAATCAAAAACAGCAGTTGACTTGATGGCAATGGGTTTGGTTTTGGTTTTTTAATCTTTATGGGAACAGACTGCCACATCTTTCTCCTGTGGAGCAGCTCGTGGGTTTGAAACGCCCATCTTTTGGTTAACAGCCGAGTGCTTCACCACAGTGCCGCCAGGGCTCCTTCCCTAAGTATAGACCAAAACCTGTTGCTGTTGAGTCGATGCCAACTCATAGCAACCCTATAGGACAGGGAACTGCCCCACAGGGTTTCCAAGGAACAGCTAGTGGATTAGAACAGCTGACCTTTTGGTTAGCAGCCAAGCTCTTAATCACCGTGCCACCAAGGCATAGTGTTTTGGGGACACAATTCAATCCATAATCGTGCAAAAAAAAAAAAAAAGTCAAATTCATATTAACAAGCAACCTATCACCATAACATCATGTTTAATTGCCACTGGCCAAAAGAGCTGGAGAAGTTGCATTAGGTTCTGACTATGATGAAGAACTCCGTCTCCAGCTTCGCGCTTTGGAGGAAGTGGTTGGAGGAAGGCTCTCCTCAGTAAAAACGTTATGTGTATATTCAAGGTAGTGATTCCCTTTTGCCCTCAACAAGCTGTTATTAAATCAGTGTGTATCTTACAACCTGGCAAATATCAGACTTGAAACAATGTATTTTCAGCAATACAAGAACACACCGAATTTGTTCACAAAACTGAGTGCAGCAAACCTTCTTCCGCCTCTAGGTCTAAATCACCCCACACTGGACCAGAGCATCCTCTCCTCAGCTTCCTGCTTATTTTCTGCTCAGCAGTCCTTATAAGGGTGTCCGCAGCCACTGTATGGAAATACGGGACTCTTCTTTCGCTTCATTGGCAGGGAGGACTGTCCTAGATGGCTGCTGCAAAGCTTTATGACCACGAGTCCCGGCTCTCACATGGCCCTTATTTCCTAAGTACCTTGCAGCTATCAGGACATGAAAGAATATGTTACCCCAGCCCCACAGTCACAGCAAGTAGAGACACAACCATGTGTCTAAGGCAAATGGGACCCTGCAGCGCGCCTCCCTTACCTCATCGAGCTAACAAAATCTTAAGGTGGGGTTGCCCTTTCTGTGACCGTCGGCACATCTCATCCTGCATCCCCTAGAAAGCAGAGCCCGAGTGCATGGCTGGAATGCGGAGAGTTTTCTGAAGCATCGTCCTAAGAACAAGGACAGGGAAGCAGGAAACGCCAGTACAAGATACGCATTGAACTCATCTCCACTGAGCGTAGCTGGGGTTCAGTCTTGCTGGAAGCCTGCAGACGGGCCTCTGAATTGTCCACCTGAGGGACGGATGAGGGGACATTTGTCCACCACTCCCATTCCCCATTGGTCATGGGGTGCCCTGTGTGGTGTTAGCCCCCTCACTCTTCCAGGCATGCACTCTGATGCCTGGCAGGAGTCTGCACTGGCCCAGGTGTCAGGGAAGTCCAGGTGGAGAGGCCCGGACCGTCGGTGCAGCCGGGACCAGGTGCTGGGAGGTTCATCTGTGTCACGCTGGCTGATGCTGCTGCAATGGCTGAAGTCAAACATGCTGAGAGGAAGTGAGACCAGACCAAGAGGGGGCAAGACAGCCCTCTTTGTCCCACTAGCACCAGCCTGGGGTCATAAGTTTCTCCACACGACCATCAATACACGGGTGCAGCCAAGAGCAGACTGAATCCTTCCTACCCAGAGAACCCTCTCAACCGTTGGTTTACCTCTCCCGGCCAGCGAGGAGCTCAGAGGCACAAGGGGCAGTTGACAGGTGGACAGTTAACAGGCTCACCTTGTAGTGTGAATCTGCATAGCTCGGAACTCTGGAAGCTGCACAGCGTAGCACGGAAGCTATGAGGTCCCCAGACTTCTCCAGTGTCTCTCTGAGAATGCGCCTCTTTTCATCCCAACCCCCTGAGTGTCCTCATCGGCCCTTGTTGGGAGACTGCAGCAAACACCCAGATGTGTGGAGCAGCCACTGGAGAATCCTCCTCAGCTCAGCCCCCAGCTGGGCCTCGCCTAATTCTCTTTAATTCCAGGAGCATTGTCTTAAGTGCTTGGTAATTTCCAACAAGTCATTATCCTTCGCCTGTGGTTAGAGGGGATGGAAGGCATGCGCGTGCGCGCGCACGTGTGTGTGTGTGTGTGTGTGTGTGTGTGTGTGTGTGTGTGTAGGGGAGGGCGGGTAGGGAAGAGAGAGGAGGAGGATGGAAAATCTGTTTACAATTAGTCAACTCTCCATCTTGGTCCTTTCCTAATTAGATGATTAGATGCCATTTGAGGAGGAGAGTTTAGCTTATTTGTGGCTATTAATCCCCTGATGAGTTCTTGCTCCTTCAGGAGGTCTCCAAGGATGTTACCATATGGGCTTTCCAAAAGTGTAATCAAGGCCCAGAACTACAAGCATAGCAGCTGCTGCCTTTTATCATCTCCATCACCACCACCACCATCTCCATCTCCATCACCACCACCACCACCATCTCCATCACCATCACCACCATCTCCATCACCACCATCACCATCTCCATCACCACCAACCACCATCTCCATCACCACTATCATCTCCATCTCCATCACCATCACCACCATCACCATCTCCATCACCACCATCATCTCCATCACCATCACCACTGTCACCACCACCACCATCTCCATCACCACCA
>NW_004444121.1:2561647-2616791 GCF_000243295.1 Trichechus manatus latirostris
CACCACCATCTCCATCACCACCACCACCATCTCCATCACCACCATCATCTCCATCTCCATCACCATCACCACCATCTCCATCACCACCACCACCATCTCCATCATAACCACCATCATCTCCATTATCTCTACTGACATCATCTTCTACATCATCATTCCTGTCAAAGTATCCACACCAACTATGTAACAAGATGGAGTGCATGAATTCTGGGAAATTATGGAAAGTCACTTGAGGTGCCAGCTACATAAAACCCCCAGCCTTCTAGGGTGGCTGTTGAAAGACTAAGAGTCTTGAGAGAAGAGAGGTGGGAGGCGGTGTGCTCCCCGTGGACAGAGCTGCACAAGAAGAGGCCAAGGCAGGAAAGCCCAGGGCTTGTTGAGAGAACAGTGATGTCACATTCAGCTGGCCGGGGGACTTTTGGGGGGAAGAACAGGCAGAGAGAGATGCAGGGAATACTGGGCAGAGCCTTGGGTTGAGAACTGATTTCTCCAAGCGGATGACAACCGAGGGCAGAGCTGCAGTGCCAACACTCTGGATGCCTTGCCTAGTCTTGTTTCCAACACAGCATGCTGGAGACACAATGGACCAGCAAAGACTGAGGTGGGAAAGACAACCAGGGGAGTCCAGGAGGGATTTAGGCAAGTACTGGGGGAGCCCTGGCCCAGGAAGCTAGAACTGGGAATAGAAGGGGCAGTATGATATTCAGACTTCTCATGAGTAACCAGGCTCCTTTAGGTGGTGCTTCCCAGCCCTCTCCACGACATGACACGTTGGGAATCTAGGACAGCTGCCCAGCATGGTGAGGTCAAAAAATGAGGCTGCTCTCAGCTGGAGTCAACAAGCCCAACAAACCAAGTGGAGGGCTGAGGTCTCACCATACCAGGTACCTCAGCCTTCCTGTTGGGGAGCTCTGGTTTAGGACAAAGCTGGTTCATTTCTGTCCCCAGAGCCTGGCACAGTGACAGGCACAGAACAGGTACCCAGTCGATGCTGGTTGAAATAAGGAGGGCATTATATGTCCTCAGTGGGTTTTTTGGGAGTGGGAGAAGGTGGAATCAAAGGTGATTTCAGGACTTGGAGACTGGGTGGTGGCACCTTTCTCAGGGAGACCTGAAGCAGTTTGTTGGTGTTTTGGTTGGTCCGAGTGACACCTGCATGTGAGAGAAAGGTAGGAGCACAGATGAAGGTCAGGGATGAGCACAAGTTCGAAGTAAAAGACACAGGCATGGATGTCTTTCCCCAGGGAAGCCTCAGGGCCAGGGCTGTGGGATCTCAGCAGGTGACAAAGGCAGGCAGAGGAAGAGAAGCTCCAGGTGAGTGGGACAGGCTAGAAGCTTCCTGGGGAAAAGGAGGGAGCGCCTCAGGATGGAGCAATCATTGATCCAAGCGCAGTGTGGGCCAGAGGAGCCTGGGGACTGCGGAGACTCGAGCCGGCCCACAGCAGTCTCAGAGAAGGGACAGGGACTGGAGCCCTAAGGCCAGAGACGAGGTTACAGATCGTATTCTATAAATTGACCTAACCCATAACTGCTGTAAGGGGAATTGAGTCTTTAAGGGAAGCATATGGCTACGTCTTTTGTGAAGAATGCTGCTGTACCTCCCCAGAACTTTGCAGCCACATTTCCCTACCCTTCATCAGAGTGTGTCCACAATACCTCTGCCCAAAGGCAAGGCAGGCGTCATTATTTCCATTTTGAAAATGAGAGAAGTGGCTTCCGGAAGTTTCCAGAGCTTGTCCTGAAAGGACATTTCCATTCCTGCTGCCTCCTGGATTGTGTCCTGTTTGTTCTCATCTCTTCAGCAGTCCTTTGCTGGTCTTCTCTTCCCCTCACCAAGTTCTATTTTGGAAATCTTATCCTATCTCCCAACTTCAAGAGTTTTATGCAAAAAGGGCACCTTCTTACCTGTCTCTGACCCAAACCTCTCTAGAGGTGCTTCCACCAGTCACAACCCATCCTTAGCAGGATGTCCCATAGGCTCCTTGCTTAATATTCAACATATATCATGAGAAACAGGTCTCCTACTTCTGTAAGTGGTGCAAGGCAGTCCTTCCCCCAGACTGACATTCTAGAAACCTCTCTGTCCACAGTCACTCGAGGTCCACCCCTCTTGAGCTGAAGTCTTCATACCTCCCACGAGGGCCGTTCTTCTCTACTCACTGGTAACAGATCAGCCCTCAATAATTCGATCCATGGGGGTGGTTAGTGACTAAAGACCAGGGTTGATGAGGTGTGGGCTGTATTCAAGGGTGGATATGATCTAGTAGGTGGATGGCAGGAGGGATAGAGAGAAGGGATGGCTGGGTGAACAGCGATGAAAAAGACATGATGTGGGAAGGGGCAGTGAGCAGATCAGATGACCCTCCCAGAGATGGACAGTAGTTCCTAGGGAGTTTGGGATTAGGCTCGGGGAGGGAAGGCTTCGAAGGGCAGCAGGAGCCCTTGGATTTAATATGGGAAATAGCAGGAACCCCTTGTCCACTCTTCTTCTTAACTGGACGGGCTGCTGATGAACTGAGTCTTTGGGCTCCTGCCAGTTGCGCTCAGTGTTGGCCAGAGATGCTATGGGCACTGAGGCTGGAAGAGCCAAGGACAGAGAGGCTGACCTAGACCGTGTCGTACAAGCAGAGCTGGCAGTGCCCTTGGAGGCGCTGAGGCAGGGGGTGGGGGCGGAGGAGGGATGGTTTGTATACATCGCTTTTGTGATATTAACTGGTAAATAATGCATGAGTCTGGATGGCAGAGAGAGCTCTTTCGGTGTGAAATGTTATAACCAACGAAGTTTAATAAAACAAGGGGCCGCATCTCGGAGGAGCGAAGGCCCGGTCTCTGCAGTAATTCCCGCCCTGCTTAGCCCAGTTGCTCCGGAAAGATGGCATCTTAAGGGCAAGGGGGGAAAAGAAAACCTAAAACAAAAACACAAGAAAGACCCAACTGCAGTTCTGAGCAGGCTGGATGGGCAGCGTTTGCCAAGCTACGTCAATCTCTCTGACCCTAAGCATCCTCGTCCGTGAGATGGAGATGTATGGGAACCTTCCTCCCAGGTGACAGGGGAGATTAAATGGGGAAATTTACAGGCCTGTGTCCTGCAAATTGTGGGCTGCTGTAAAGTGCATGGTCTTCCTCTAGCAATCTGACAATGGAGAGGAACGAGCCCGGGCTTTGAACTTTGGAGCTGAGACCTTTCCTTCACTTATGTTTGGGTTATTAGTTCGTTTGCCCAGGCCCACAGCTGCTTTCAAGGTGAGCTGAGGTGAGGCAAGAATGGTCCCTGTGGAGCTCTGTGGGGGAGGATGCCATTGAGGGCTGCCCAACATGCACCCCAGCTTCCTATACTTGACGAGCTTCTCACCTTACAAAAAGGAGCCTGGGTAGCTCTAGAGGTTTGCGCTTGGCTGCTAACATAAAGGTTGGTGTTTCAAACCCACACAGTGACTCCACAGAAGAAAGGCCTGGTGAACTAAATTTGTAAAGATCACAGCCAAGAAAACCATGCGGAGCAGTTCTGCTCCGTAACACATGGGGTCGCCATGAGTCGGAGGGGACTCGACGCCAAAGGGCTTGGTTTATTTGCTTGTTCGTTTCACTTTATGAGTCTGGTGGGGGGTCAGGCTCTGCTTCCCAATAACAAAGCTAATGAAACCCCAACACTCCTTTTCCCTGTTGGGCTGGATGTTGGGATGTGAGCAAGTAACCTAGGATGCCCCAGAGGCAGGTAGAGGCGGGGGAGGGTGGAGGCAGGGGGAGGCGAGGGGAGGTGGGGGAGGTGGAGAGAGGTGGAGAGAGGTGGGTTGGGGAGAATTTTTCCCTGATATTTCCACAGCATGTGAATGAGCTGGACTGTCAAGTGGGGTGTCCAGCGGTGGTGAGAGGCAGCAACAGTGGGATCTTCCTGCACTGGTATGGGGGGTGATTTGGGCCATGATTCCAGCCAAAACCAAAAAAAAAAAAAAAAAAACAATGTTATCAAGTCAATTCCGACTCACAGTGACCCCATAAGACAGAGTAGAACTCTGCCCCCATAGGGTTTCCAAGGCTGTTAATCTTCACAGATGAAGACTGCTACATCTTTCTCCCTATTGCTTGGCCTTCCTGGTGATTCTTGAACTGCCAAAAATCTGCATAATAAGCTCTTTTGCTGCGTGAGTCTGCCAGGGTCATTTCTGTTGCTGCCACCAGGCATCCTGACCCGGGTGACGGGCTGTGTTCAGGTTTTCCAGCAGGGAGTCCAGGCACAGGGCCCAGAGCTATAGGGCCTGGGGTTGGCAATTCTGGGGAACCCATCCAAATATTCTTCCAGGTAGAGCCAGGAGGAAGAGCTGGATACTGAGGCTGAGTGTCCACATGACCATGGTCTCTGTAAGTCTCTAACTGTTCTGGGTCAGTCTTTGTGTTGCTTGGTGTTCTCTGAGCTTCCTGAATCTGTGGTTTGGTGTCTGACACTGATTTTTAGAAAATTCTCAGCCATTATTATTTCAAATATTTCTTTGACTCCGTTTTCTCTTTCTGGTATTCCAATTACATGCGCAGTTGTCCCTCGGTATCCACTGGGGATTAGTTCCAGGACCCCTGTTGGATACCAAAATCCGAGGATGCTCACGTCCTTTATATAAAATGGCATAGTATTTGCATAGAACTTACACACATCCTCCTCTATACTTTGAATCATCTCCAAATTACTTACAGTACCTAACATGATGTAAATGCTATGTAAATCGTTGTAAAGTGCTATGTAAATAGTGTTTTAGGCTCCCTCTTAAGCTTTGAGGGATTGTTTTGACCACTCTGCTTTTGCAGAGCCATTTTTTCACAGAAACAAAGGGCGCACACAACACAAGGAGCAAATGAATGAGAGGCCAGGTGGACAATGTTCAAACAAGTGCTGGAGAGAGACTGAGGATCTGTGAGACGGTGGGAGGCTACAGCAGGGGATGCTACACATCACTTCATTCGCGTGGATTCAGCAGAGTGCCTGGCATGTGGCAAATTCTAGTTTGGCTTTTTGGAAATTTCTTTTATTTTTTTTGTATATTTTCAATGCACAGTTTGTTGAATCTGCGGATGCAGAACCTGTAGATACGGAGGGCCGACTGTATGTTACATTCTTTTCTTTTTTTTTCCATCTTTTTCCTCTTTTCATTTCAGTTTGGGAAGTTTTTATGGACAGATCTTCAAGTGCACTGACTCCTTGTCTGTGTTGAGTCTACTGAGCTCATCCAAGGCATTCCTTACTTCTGCTACAATATTTTGATTTCTAGCATTTTCTTTTGATTCTTTCTTAGAGCTTTCATTTCTCTGCTTACATTACCCATCTGTTGTCACCTGTTGTCTACTTCTTTCTATTAGAGCCCTTAACATATTAATTATAAGTATTTTAAAACCCCTATCTGATAGTTCAAACATCTGTATTGTATCTGAACGTGGTTCTGAAGATTGCTTTGTCTTGACAGGTTGTGCTTTTTTCTTGCATTTTGGTACATCTTATAATTTTTGGCTGAAAACCTGACATGTTGTATCAGAGTAGTAGGGACCAAGGTCAATATGTTGTGAGGATTTGTGTTAATCAGGAGTTGGGCTGTGTTTAACGTTTGCTGTAGCTGTAAGTGCCAGAGGCTGGGTAGGGGTTGGTTCCTTGTCTTAGCTCCTTTTCCTGTCAGAACTCAATCAGGAAAAAAATATTCATTCAACAAACCTTTTGTGAGGTCAGGAAGTAGTCTGAAAAACAAAACAAAAACAAAAAACAAACCCAAATCACCGTCGAGTCAAACTGCCCCGTAGTGTTTCCAAGGCTGTTATCTTTATGGAAGCAGACTGTCATATCTTTCTGCTGCAGAACAGCTGGTGGGTTCAAACCATCAACCTTTAGGTTAGCAGCCAAGCACTTAACCACTGTGCCACCAGGGCTCCTCAGTAAGTACTCTAGGCCTGGTAATTCAGCAATGATGAGCAAGTCATGTCCTTGTTCAATCCAAAGGACTCCAAGTCAAGTGGAAAAGATGCTGGTCACACTCCCCTGTAAGTCTGTAAGGTGTGCTGTGGGGCAGGATGGGAAAAGGATTCATTTCCTGGATGGGAGCGGAGGAAGTGTGTACAAGGGGTGGAGACCCTTGAAGGAAACAGTGAAGCTTATGTAGAAGTTGCTAAGGAAGAAATGCAAGACACAGGCCTTTTAAGCATTGTATTCAAAACAGTTAAACGTGAAAAGGAATTGTGATATGAATCAAGAGAACTGGCCCAAGATGAAGCTTAACTGAATTGGAGGAAGGTCCTCACAGCCACAGCACAATGTCCCCTATGAACTCTGGTGAGCAGGGTCTGTATCTGTCCTGTTCCCTGCTGCATTCCTGGAGCCTGGCACAGAAGAAAACCAAACCAGTGGCCGCTGAGTCAATTACGACTCATGGCGGCCCCATGTGTTAAAGAGTAGAACTGCTCCATAGGGTTTTCTTGGCTGTGATCTTTATGGACGCAGATCACCAGGCCTATCTTTGAGTTTGAACCGTCTATCTTCGGGTTAGCAGTCGATCGCAGACTGTTTTGACCCACCCAGGGACCTGGGCACTAAGCACGTGCTACGTAAATACCTGTGAAGTCACAGAATGGATTGGAATTGGATTGAACGGAAATAAGTCAAGGTTAAAGAACCAGAAGAGAGCTTGGGCTGTCCCACATCGCATGCCATAATGTGGCTTTCAGAGCTTCAGGAAGGTTCTGCCAGGAGAACAGGGCTCCCCGCACCAGACAACAAGAGTCTCTCCCAGCTCATTCATTCATGCCTCATCCACTCATTGCCTCTTATTTCTCTCTAACAAAACATTCCTCTGGGGAGAAAAATACATACTACTTAAAATCTTTCTACTGGGGTGGACCCAAATCCAAGTCCCTCATTTTACAGATATGAAAACTGACGTCCAGAGAGGAGACGTGAATGGCCCTTCGGCCATAGAGCTGGGCCCAGCAGAGTATCTTGGCCACCAGGCAAATGTCGTCTCCAGTATTCCGAAGATGTGACTTCCCAGGGTTAAATGCCAGGTCTGTGGTTGGAGGCACCCGATTCAGGGTCTTAGGTGTCTTGCCCTCAGATGAGCGTCAGGAGGCCTGTCTCCTACTTCTGCCCCTGCCCTAAAACCTTGAACAAAGCACTTTGCTCCTCTAGGCTGCCAATTCCTCCTCAACCAAATGTAGGTAATCACCTCCACCATGTGGACCTTGCTGTGTTGTCATGGTGGCAAATTAGATACACCCACTTTGAAAAGTGTGCGATATAAAGTATAATTACTGGCACAGAATCACAACCCCAAGAATGGCATTTCTGCAGAGGGTCAGCTTGGGAGAGATGAGAGGGCAGAGAATAAGGAAGACTTCGAGAGGCATGGACATCTACCTGTGGGAAAACCAAACCAAACCCACCGCTGTCGAGTTGATGCCAACTCATAGTGCTATGTAGAACTGCCCTGTAGGGTTTCCAAAGCTGTGATCTTTACAGAAGCAAACTGCCACATCTTTCTCACATGGAGCGGCTGGTAGGTTTGAATCGCTGATCTTTCAGTTAGCAGCCAAGCACTTTAACCACTGCCCTACCAGGGCTTCTCCCTGAGGGAAGATCTACCCAAAGGTACCAAGGAGCAGAATGGGCTTTGGAAGTGGAGGCAGGGGACTTCTCAGGTACGTGATCAAAGATTCCTGCATCCAGGCATGCGCCTCCCGGCCTGTCCCTCCAGGACTGCCCTTCTGGGAACAAATGAGGGGCACCCACACTCTAATCGGGCTTTTTTCCCAACAATCGCTGCCCTCCTGCCACCGTATCAATATTTATCAAGTCTGCTGGGGTTTAGAACACGTATGAGGGATTAAATCAATTTAGCCGCGATCCAGGGACTGCTTTGCATTGTGAGCAGCTTCAACATGTCCGCCCATGTTTGGGCGCCCGTGCCCATTACCAATTCATGAAGTGTCTGCTGGAATTAGTAAATCCCTTTCATTTACTTACGTAGGAGAAAATGTTTAATAGCTGCCACACGAAATTTGCAAATTGTGCTCCATCTGAGGCTGATTAATAAAACACCATGGAAAATACATCAGTCATTTCAGGATTTAAATTAGTACTGCATTCTACTTGAATCATCCTCTTTTACAAAACTGATAGGGCCTTACATCTCTCTCCCGGCTCTTTCTTCTTCATCCCTGTTTTCCCCTCCAATCTCTGCAGTTCAGTTGCTCTGCTGGGGAAGCCAAGTGGTAGAATGATGAGGTTATTTGTGGATGTCTCCTATCTCGCTTCGTAGACTTGTGGCAGGCCTGGGACTCATTCATCTCCACGTCCCCGAGTGCCAGCACATAGTAAGTGAAGGAGGACTGAAAGGGTCAGTCATGGGGTCTTGGGGCTTCTCTGAAATAGAGCGTGGCCTGCCTTGCATGGTCCTTGTAGGCTAACAGCAGCACACACATTGTTCGTGTTATTATCTAAACACCCAGTTCAGGGGGGTTACTGATATTCTTTCAATTTTTCAGTACGGCTGACCTGAGGTTTAGAGATGTTAAGTAACCTGCCTAAGCTAACCCACCAATAAGTGGAGGGGTGGGAATATGAACTCATGTCTTTCTCAAATGCTGCAGATGGCAGGCGTTTTCTTGGGTCCTCTAATTCCACATCCCATTTACAGGCGGGGAGGCAGTGGTGGTTCAGTATAATTCTGGCCTTCCATGGGGGAGACCCAGGTTTGACTCCCGGACGGTGCACCTCATGCATTGCCCCCACCATCCCTCAGCGGATGCTTGTGTGTTGCTGTGATGCTGAACACGTTTCAGCGGAGCTTCCAGACGAAGATGGGCTAGGAAGGAAGGTGTGGAGATCTACTTCCAAAAATCAACCAATGAAAACCCAGTGGATCACAACAGTTTGATCTGCAACTGGTCATTCCACTGTGCACGGAGTTGCCATGAGTTGGGGTCCGACTCGACAGCAGCCAACAGTAACAACAGCATTTTGCAGATGGGGGAACTGAGGCAGAGTTGGGGGCTCCACTGATAGCCACATGCTGGTCAGGGGGAGTGCTGGGCCTGGATTCTGGGTCTACCCCCATTCACTCTGCAGATGGTTATGGAGTACCTCTGAGTTCCAGCCGAGTGCTGGTGTGCAGAGATGCCCACAATGGTCAGAGTGCCTACCTCAACAGTCTCTTGTTGTTAGGTGTTGTCAAGTCGGTTCCAACTCACAGCGACCCCACGTACAACAGAATGAAACACTGCCCATCCTGCGCCATCCTCACAATCATTGTTATGCTTGAGCCCATTGTTGCAGCCACTGTGTCAGTCCATCTCATTGAGGGTCTTCCTCTTTTCTGATGACCCTCTACTCCTCTGCTCTACCAAGCATGATGTCCTTCTCCAGGGACTAATCCCTCCTGATAACATGTCCGAAGTATGTGAGATGAAGTCTCACCATCCTTGCTTCTAAGGAGCATTTTGGCTGTACTTTTTCCAAGATAGATTTATTTATTCTTCTAGCAGTCCGCAGTATATTCAATATTCTTCGCCAACACCATAAATCAAAGGCATCAACTCTTCTTTGGTCTACCTTAACATAGAGTCTAGCATCCAAAAAACCAAAAACCAAACCAGTTGCCATCCAGTTGATTCCAACTTAGAGGACGCCATGTGTGCAGAGTAGAACTGCACTCCATAGGGTTTTCATGGCTGTAACCATTCAGAAGAAGATTGCCAGGCCTTTCTTCCATGGTGCCTCTGGGTGGGTTTGAACTGCCAACCTTTGGGCTAGTAGTTGAGTGCTTAACCATGTGTACCACCCAGGGCCACCTAGCATCCAAAAGAATCATTAAATAAGCAACTCCATAAATCTGCTTAAATGTCCTGTTAGATGAAGTTCAGGTCCCCCGAACTTAGTTGCCTCCTGATACAGAGAACAGTGACCTGAACTGTCAGCCAGGAGAAAAGAAACTTTGTCCAGCCCTCCTCATTCTGGCCAAGTTCCCTTACCCTTCCCAGCCTCAGTTGCATCATCTATAAAATGGAAATAATAACGCGTGGCCTGTTCATCTAAGACATTTGTGAGGTTTGGAGCTGCAAAAATCGCAAAGTACGTTCGCCAGAATTAAACCCGCACGTACCTGATGGGGACTTACACAAATGCAAGGGTGATTACGATTTGGGGGCAGGATGCTACAGATCCCCAGCGCAGCCCAGCCTCTGGTGCAGCCCACCCTTTCAGCTGGTAGCACACCCGGAGCCTTAATTGTTAGCAGATTTTGCATTTTCCCCCAAATTGCACACCCATTAGCAGCCCAGTCTACTCATGATGGAGGCGCTAAGGCGTGACATTCCTAAAGTGGTGGGAATTAGAATTGGGTCCCAGAGGCAGTGGGGGGCTAGTTTAATGAGTGGTGGGAACTCAGGTCCCTCTCTTTTTTTACCCCCACCCCCGACCAAGTTCTCACTTTAGAATCTCCTCAAAAGAGGAAGCAACTTTGGGTGGTCTCCTATCTGGTTAGAGGCCAAGATTATGAAGGGAAGTCAAAAGCCTGCACCCCTAAAGGAGCCCAGATGTCCCCCAAGAACCTGAAGTGCTCTGGTGGACAAGAGCTGTGGGGGGAGACTGCATCGCTCGCTGGCCCAGCCCCTGTTCTGAGCCCAGCCTCAGCATCTTGTCACTTCCCCCGCCCCGGGTTTCTCTAACCCCTGGACTAGGCTTGAGCTTCGTTGTGCTAAGCTGCTACCATGTCCTTCCTCTTTCTCACTGGTCACAATTACTCCTGTTCTTCCCCTTGGGGCATTCTCTGTGAAAGGACAGTGTGGCTGGCTTGTTTATCTCAGCATGCTGGTACCTGGCACAGGTTCAGTTCTTGGCAAGTACTCGGTAAAGGTTTGTTGAAGTATTAAACGAATCTTATCTCTAGCCTAAGAGCTGCACTGGCTATAAGCATGGACAGTGTTCATGGCAAGACAAGACAATAGGACAAGGATGGCTCAGGAAGTCCCATTCTGCTGACAGACACATGCTACAGGACTGGGTACTTGGTCTACCATTGAAGGCAGTGCCCCATTCCAGAAAGGTCAGAACTCAAGCTCCTGGGGCCAGAGCACTCTCTACTCGGGTAGATGGTTCTACCAAACAATGGCCCCCACTGGTGTTGGGATCATCTCTATTGGCCCTACAGATTCCAGATTTCTCCCTGGCATTCCACAGGAACCCCATGAAGAGCCAGCCTCCTCAGCCATAACGTTAGTTTTGTAAACTAGTTTTCCTTGTCCAGGCTCTCATTACGCAAACGTTCCCTGGGAATGTCTACATCCCAGCACTGGCAGGGTAAACGGAGATGAATCAGTTGGAGTTCCTGCCCTGGAGGTGCTCACAGTTTAGTTTGGAAGAAAGAAATGTGCCCAGATCATTAGAGTATAGTGTGATGAATGTGATAATTGCGGTAAGAACAAAGCCGTGTGGAAGCACAGAGGAGGAAGTTAAAGTCTGCCTGTGAACTGGTAAGAGCTTCATGGAGGATGTGTCTTTGGACGTGGGTTCTGGTTGTGAGTCAGAGCTCATCTGGCATCAGCCCAAGTCAGAGGAAGGGTGTGAGAGCATTCGAGAGCATTCCAGGCAGAAATAACCACTTACGCAGAGAGCCAGAGCCACAGAAGAGATGTCTTGTGGAACAGTAACTAATTTCCTGGAACTGAAAGTCAGACTGGTTGCGATGGAGTGGCAGGTGCTGTAGCTAGAGAGGTAGGTTGGGGTCAGACTTTGAAGGGCTTTTTACATCTTACTAAGATTATTTGGCTTTATCCGTGGGCCATGGGGAGCCCTTAGAGGGCTTTAAGCCAGAGGAGTGACATGATGAAATTTGTGTTTTAGAAGATACTTCTGGCAGCAGCTTTCCATTATTAATGCAAAACTCCCCATCCTGAAAGCTCAAAAGGCAGTGATGCCTTAAACCAGCTTCCCTACCAGCTACACTTCTGGCCTCGCATCATTTTGAGAGGAAGCATAGTGTCGAAGCACAGCACCCCCTGAATTCTGAATCTGGTCCTGCCTCTGATTTACTGTTGACCCTGGACAAGAACGTGAGCCCCAGGCTCGTCATCGCTAAAACGAATACTGGCCCTACGCATCTCACAGTGCCAACGCTGGGTTCTGATGACAAAAGGGATGCAAAGGGTGTTTTCAATTGTGATTGGCTTTATAACTTATAAATTAATAATTTTTATTTGATGAAAATGGAGGTGTCTGCCAAGGCAAAGGCAAGTGGGTATTTGAGCAGGGCACAATATTTTGGACAGGAATGGAGCTTGAAAATCATCTGCTCCAACACCCCTCACTCTGTGTAACAGGTAGCCAGTCCAGAGAACTTGTCTCCCACAGACTCCCACAGTTACATGAGTCCATTGTAGTAGAAAATTGCCCAATCTACTTAGGCTTTACTCAGGGTGATTACCCCAATCTACCACTGGGGTTCTGTATATAGTGTTGACTCAGGAACCACACCCAAAGTCGGCTCTCTGGTCGACCAGGGATGATCTGTCCATGGTGCTGACATCCTGATTCTATCTCTGTACACATTCAAAGAGAATTTGCTATAAGCGCAAATGGTAGAATTACTCCATTTCTGAGCACATTAACCAGAGAAAGCACTACAGCCGTCTGTCTCTCTGAACTTGCTTTTCCCCAGTAGATTTACAACTCATAAACCCAGTCATCAGAGCCAAGTAAATTAAGCTGAAGACCCAGCGCACTTCAGCATTAACCATCAACAAGGAGGAGGGCTTTGAGCATCTTGTATCCTAATTCCCATCCATTTATGAACTTGCCTTTCCCAGTGAGTCATTTTTCAGTTCCACCCCCACTCGCTCTCGTTCTATACTTCACTGCAGCTCTCACAAAGGAAGGAAACAAACACACTGCTTCAATGGCTGCAGCTGCTGCCTAGAATGAATCTCTAAGAGCCAGTGTGCAAGGAGGAGGGTGGGGTACTGGCTTTGGCTTTGACTGTTCTCTGGTGAGGTTTTAGATCTCAGTGGAGTCAGTACTGAATGTTGTTGTTGTTAAGTGCCATCAAGTCAGTTCCAATTCATAGTGACCCTGTGTTCAACAGAACGAAACACTGCCAGGTCCCACACCACCCTCACAATCGTTGCTATGTTTGAGCCCATTGTTGCAGCCTCTGTGTGAATCCATCTCATTGAGGGTCTTCCTCTGTTTTGCTGACCTTCTGCTTTACCAAGCATGATGTCTTTTTCCAGGGACTGATCCCTCCTGATAACATACATGTCCAAAGCACGTGAGATGAAGTCTTGTCATCCTCACTTCCAAGGAGCATTCTGGCTGTACTTCTTCCAAGACAGACTTGTTCGTTCTTCTGGGAATCCATGGCATACTCAATATTCTTCGCCAACACCATAATTCAAATGCATCAAATTTCTTTTGGTTGTCAATTTGTTGTTCAGCTTTCTCATGCATATGAGGTGATTGAAAATACCATGGCTTGCATCAGGCACCCCTTAGTCCTCGTAATTGCTTTCAATCACTGTGATTCTCTGATTCTGCAATCTTCATCCCTTTCAGAACGCTGTTGTTGTTGTTAAGTGCCGTCAAGTCAATTCTGACTCATAGCCATCCTATGTACAACAGAACCCTGCCTAGTCCTGCACCATCAGCACAATCAGCACAGTCATTGTTAGGCTTGAGGCCATTGTTGTGGTCACTGTGTCAGTCCATCTAGTTGACAGTCTACCCAAAACTGCTCCCAAACCCTGATTACACTATGGAACTTACTGTGATTCTGGAAATCTTTTCTGTTCCATCCTCCTCTCACTAAGACATTGCTTCCCTGTGTTCTGTATCTTTAGGACATGTCCTTTCTCGAGATTTGTACCCCAAAAGCATGCCTGGGGTGAATTCCAGCTCTGCGGATCAGTAGTTTTGACAATGAGCAAGTTATTTCAACTTTCTGTAGCCCAATTTTCTCTTTGGTAAAATGAGTCATTGATATCCACCTCCTAGAACAGAGATGCGATATTCTGTGTAACACATCTTCCCTGGTACCTGGTTTATAGTGGGCGCTCAAGGAAATTTTTTCTTCGCCCTTTCCTTCCAAGTCAATGAGTTCATGACATGACCCCTATTAATGTATTAATGTCAGTAATACACGTTTTCATGTCCCCCTGGGTCTTTTGTGTTTTGTGCTAGAGAAAGTGAATGCCTAGACATTGGTACCTTTTCCAAATCCTAGAAATAACTCAAAGTGAGAAGCTCATTTCTTTGCCATGGTGCTGCATATAGAACTTTGCAAATAGTTTGTTTTCTTCTGGCTAGTGGTTTCTTTCAGGCTGAGGGAGTGTTTGTTTTTACTTCTCCGACATTAGAGAGGATGTGAGGCTGAGAAAAGCCACTTGTCCAGCTGGAATGCAACTAAATTCACTAATTTATGAGCCTGGGCTGTTCTCTGGACTGGAGCCTCTGTCTTTGAAGATGTCAAACAGTAATGAAGTAAGGTTTCCAACACCCACCAACACTCATCATTCTGGTTCTGCTGGAACACAATGAAGCAGATAGTTTGGTTCTTTGCCTAGCAATGGGGAAATGAAAAGATCTCTTGATGTGGACTCAGCTGGCAGTCTCCTAAGTTAGGTCTTGTAATAATTCTAGGTTTGACGTTGAGCAAGTTACTTCTTTTTTCTTGGACCACACTCTGTCTCAACTCTCCTCACTTATAAAATACTCCAGTAATCCCCCACTTACACTCCAGATATTATCCTGATCAAGTCCCATTTCTGCCTATACTTATCTCTCTGGCCCCTGCAAACCTTTGTCTCTCACAGCATAGCTATTGCCTGAATTTAAGTCTGGACCATCACTCATCTGGACTGCTGAAAGTCTCCCAGGTGGCTTCCCTCTGTCCCGACTCACCTCTAATTTATACTCCACAGCAATGCCCAGGCAATAATTTATAAAATGCAAATCTAGCCATGACCCTTTACTTCTTCAAATATTTCAGTGACTCCTTGTTGCCTAAGAATGAACTCATAGCTCTTTATCTTGACATTCAAGGACCCTCACGATTTGCCCCAGACCTCTGTTATAGCTCCAGCTTATTTCTGTTCTGTTTCTTTGTGTTCTGTACTCTGGCACATTGCAAATTGCCTCTTCCTACACTAACTTCCCATCATCTGTCTTGACACACTCTGTTCCTTCTTTCCTTCTCCCCCAGTGCTACTCCAAACTCCCCTCCACGATAATACCTACTTATCCTCCAAAATAGAGTTAAACAGCTTCCATTTCTTCAAAGTCTTTCCTTATAATCCTAGACCAGTCTCCACATTCTTTCCAGAGAACTTTTCCTCGCAAGAAATGTTCCCCTGTGGTCCCCAAAAGTCTGACCCAAGGAGCAAACCGTCTGGTAAGAACAGTCAGCCAGGGCCCTCCACACCCACCATGAGCTGCCGTGCGCAGTGTCCCTGGTTTGAATCTTTGGAACCGCCATGCCTCTATTGGCCATAGATGGAACCATTTCCTGTTACTGCCAGCACCATGGGAGAAATCCACTCCTTGGCACAATTTGCCTTTAGCATATGCTGCTCAGGATGGTTAAGTACATGTTGTAGCTACAGGGTGCTGAGATTGCTGTGAACTTTGACTGAGCCTTGCTCTGCTGCTGTGAACAATTATCCCTTCTCACCTGGAGGGTTGCCACACCTTCTGCACTTGTCTTCCTGCCTTCTACCTGTGGATCTCCAATCCTCTGTAGTGCTGGTAGAATAAACTTTCTGAAATCCAGATCTGACCATATCCACCCAACCCCAGATACATACATGTTACTGAGAGGATAAAATCCAAGCTCCTCAGCATGTCCAGCATAATGGCCCTTCCTGACCTGGTTCCAGCTTCTTCCAGCCCTGTCTCAGGTCTGTCTGTTTCCCACCTCTCCCAGGAAACGTGCAATCCAGTCACACTCCCCTTCCTGGGGCACCATGCCTAACAGACCGTGCACTTCACAACTCTGTGCCCTGGCACAGGTCTCCAAAGAAAAGGGAATACCCTTCCCTACATCCTTGCCTGTAGGGCTCCTACTTATTCCACAAACCGGCTGACGTTTTACGCCATTTTTAAAACTTTTCTCCGAACCAGGCATCACCATTTTATTCTTGTCAAAGTAATACATGTACACAGTTTTATAAAGCTTATGATGAACACTAAGTAGCACCTGTCCCAATCCTAGATCCTGGTAGAGGGGATACTTGCTCCCCACTTCTCTGGTTTCTAGTAGAAAGCTTCTTCCCCAAACACTCCTGGCCCTTACCACCCCCAGGTGAAATGAGGTACCTGGGTCTTGGCAACAGCCATCAGCCCATCCTCTTGTATGACTGAATCACTCCATTAAAGGCCCTTTGTGTGGAGAACTTTGGTCTTTTATCCCTTCCTTCTCTTGGACCAGTGGAGAGGATGACCTGGGAAGGGTCTTGCTGTATAGACTCAAAGTCACCCTCTGACAGATTGGCCCAAAGTCTGAACTGGTGGGAGGGGTGGGTGAAGAGGGAGTTAGCAGAACCGTTTTGGCTCACACACCAAGATGGCACCATCTATGGCCAATAGAGGCATGGTGGTTCCAGAGATTCAAACCAGGGACACGGGGCATGGCAGCTTACAGTGGGTGTGGAGGGCCCTGGCTGACTGTTCTTACCAGAGGGCTTGCTACTTGGGTCAGACTTTTGGGAACCACAGGGGAACATTTCTTGTGAGGAAAAGTTCTCTGGAAAGAATGTGGAGACTGGTCTAGGATTATAAGGAAAGACTTTGAAGAAATGGAAGCACTTCAACTCTATTTTGGAGGATGACTAGGTATTATCGTGGAGAGAAGTTTGGAGTAGCAAGGGGAAGAAGGAAAGAAGGAATAGAGTATGTCAGGATAAAGGTTGGAAAGCTAGCATGGGAAAAGGCAAGTAGCATGTTACCCTTTACTATAATAAAGGTGCTCTGTTCTCCACCTGTCAGCTCCCTTGTCATGTTCCTCAAGTGATTCAGAACTTCACCAAGGAAGGGGATCATGGTTTATTGGCCGCCCTCAAAAGCCTTAAGAATTTCCCACTTCCCCAGAGATAGTGCTTTTCTTACTGATAGCTATTTCTTCTAGCACTTAACTCCATGTTTCTAAATCACATGCTTACACTGCTATCTCTTGATTTTTTCTGCTTTAGATACTGTCTATTGACTTCCTACACTAGAAGGTAAGGATGTAGCTCTTTTGACTCCTACACTCCTCACATACTTTCCTTTCTCCATCCTTCCGGTAGAGGTAATCAATATTCAAGGTTTACATTGTGATGACTGAGCTGTGGCTGAGTCATGTAGCATGCAATGATTTTATTTCTATTCTTAGGCATTTTTTGGTCTTCTGGAGTTAGTTATTACCAAATCTATTCATTTACTTGTGTACCTGCACTAATTCAGCTAGACATTCTTGCAGAAGGAGTTTTTTCTCATACGTTTGAACCATGTTGAAAACCCATCCATTTGTTCTTTTTCTTGGAGACATTCTTTCTCATCCCTTTCATCCCCTTGCTTCCACCTGGAATGACTGTGTTCTAGACTGTCCTCCTGGGAGCTCCTTCATCTGTTTCCTATGTAGGACCTCCTGAAGTATGGTTTGTTTCTTGCTTCCCCACTCGCCAACTCTTGAGTTCATCTGTCTCCAGTCAGTTCATTCAGCTACTCACCCACCTCATCCATCTGTTTCCAAAATGCTGACATTTTGCTGTTTTGCCCCGACATTATCTTTGTGCTTGTGGTTTTGTGTCCTCTCACCCTCTTTCTTTTTATTTCAAAGAGATTCTCTTCGAGGAGGAGTTGGACATGTGGTTCAAACTACCACGTTTACCCAAAGCCTCTAGGACACATCTGAGGCCCCATGGGCGATGGGTGTGATATCTGATGTACTGTAGTTGTTTACCAAGGTCTGGCAGTCCCACACGTCCCCCACTACATCAAGAGCTCCTTCAGCACCAGGTTCACCTCTCTTGCTCCCTCTCCCTGTTTCCCTTAGTACTTAGCAATGTGTCATTAACATTTGTTATATTGAATGGAGTCCTACTTACACCCCACAAGATCCTCTTTCATGGAGCCAGAAGCCATGTAAGACAGACAAACACACGATCCCGCCTTCTGCCCACTGGTCTCTGCATCCATTCATAGCACTGTTTTCTGCCTCTAGGAGCTGAAAGGATATACTGCAATGATAATGACCTTGGAGTTTCATCCTGGCCTGGACTGTAATGCCCTGAATCTTGGTTTCCTTGCCTGCAAAAATGGGCATGATGCCTACCTCATGAAATTGTTTTGAGGATCGAATAAGGCAATGTATGTAAAGGGCTCCCCACACACGGGGAGCACAGCATCACTTCTTTTCTTATTATCCCCATCCTACACGAGGCGGCATCCCAGAACTGTCAGGACCTCACCAGGAGTGACAGTGGGAGCAATTAAAGGCAGAGGTGCTAGAGCCCAGGTGCCCCACCCCTCCTGCAGGCTCTTTGCAGAAACCTAGACTCCCAAGAGTTGGCTCACTCTAAGTGAAAGCCGAGCTAAACACCTCTCCTGCAGAGTAATTTCCTTGGAGATATTTAATAGCCACTGGAGAGGGGGAAAACGTTCAATCTCACAGACAATCCCAGTTTATAGCTTTATGGCTGTGGTGATAGCTGAGCGCTCAGGATCGTACAATTTCCTTTACATCTTCTCTATTAAAGACCCATCTTCAAAACGCTCTGTGCACACGGCTGGTGTCTTGCCCCCTAGAAACCACCCGAAGCTCATTTGCAAGCTCATTAACTTGTATTTTCCTCATTAAGAATAGAGGAGGGAAGTATCTGCTTGAGCCCAGTGGGCCAAAGAGAAATGCAAGCACTATGCTGGGGCCAGAGGAGGGCATGACCTTCTTACACTAGAACAGCCTGCAAAATAAAATAATGACAATGACAATAGCAACAACAATGACAAAGAAGTGCTAATGTTGCCCCTTGAAATCTTCAAGATGTAATCACGCTGTTATCTAACCCAATACTCATCAAAGTCCATTAAAGATGGCAGATCCCAAAATGTAAGCTCTCCCATAATAGCTAAGGAAAGTGAGAAGGGATGGAAAGAGAACTAGACTTGGAGTCCAGAAATCTGGGTTTGAGTCCTAGAAGCTCCACAGAAGTCTGAAATTTGAGTTTCAAGATTGTTCGATGGTTAGACTTAGGTCTCAAGGTCAATGAGAAGCAGGAGGACAAAAACTCACCATTTCCAATTCCAAATCCTCCTCAATTTCCACTGTGCCTCACTGGCTGCCACGTCGTGGAAAACACCAATCTGAGCATTGCAGATTACAAAGCCTGCATGTGTGAAACCACGTGCACTCTCTTGTATCTTCTTTAAAATTAAGCTTCATGGACATAGTAACGCCAGCTTCTTGGGAAGGCAGGGTGAGGTGGTGTAACAGGAGTTTTTTGTATGGGGCGATCACTGTTGACATGAATTCAGGAGGAAACCCAGCACACGGCCGCTATGGGTGAGACAAGAAAGGTTGAAAATTTGCCTAATGACCCATGGACCGAGGCTTGGCAGGGTTAGCGGCCTGCATTCCTCACACTGTTTCCCCGTGTGGGCATATGGCAGGACTGCGTTTCCCATCCTCCATTGCAGGTGGATTAGGTACCACATGACAGAGTCAAGGCCAGTGGGTTGTGGACAGAGTGATATAAGCCATTGCGGGTCCTGGCTAGCTCCTCTCTCCTGAGATTCAGCCCACAGTAACCTGGGAAGCCACAAGTGCCAGGTGGCAGAGTTCTGTGAGTGGGAAAGCTGCGGAGAAGACCACACACACGCTGGCCTGTGACAGAAGTGAGGACCCCTCTGGGTGTGGACATGTGACGTGGAGGTGTGTTTGTTACTGCAGCATCTTCTAGTTTCTCCTGACTGATCCACAAGAGCAGAGGTGAAGAAATGAAGACATTGTCCAGGCAGAGGATCTGGTTAATCAGAGAGGTGTACCCCTTTGCCACATTCTCCCGGCCTCCTCCTCGCCCGACTCCCATTCACCCTTCAGGTCACTATCAAAATACTGTCTTCAGAGAATTCCTTCCTGAGGCTGCCTGCACCCACCCGCACCTCTCCTTTAACTCTGCAGACTCTTTTCCAGTGTGATTGCAGTTATTTGTTAAATATTGTTAAAATATCTGACTCTGCTATTAGACTTTAACCTTTGTGATGTCAGGGACCCTGTCCTGTTGATCATTCCCAGCTCCCAGTACAGGGCCAGGAACAATCGTGACCGTTCCCCTAAACCAGTTGCCATGAGTTGGCTCCAACTCATGGCAACTCCACATGTGTCAGAGTAGAACTGTGCTCCACTGGGTTTTCAATGGCTGGTTTTTCAGAAATGGATTGCCGGGCCTTTCTTCTGAGGTTCCTCTGTGTGGACTCAAACCTCCAACCTTTTGGTTAGCAGCGGAGCACTTAACCATTTGCACCACTCAGGGGCTCCCTCAAAGTTTCCTTTTGTCTCTCAAACAAGAACCACATGGAATTTATCTGTAACAAATATATTGAACATACATTCATATGCTTCTTAGATTGTTTATAAACTGCATATGTTTATTCACATGCTAAAGAAGTTTGGTTCTTCTTTTAAAATCCACTGTATCAAGGTATCACTTACATATGACAAAACACATCAATTTTAAATGTACTTCTGGGTGAGTCTGACAAATGTATACATCTGGGCAACCACCACCACAATCGTGATAAAGAACATTTCCATCAGTCCCCAAAGTTCCCCTGTGCTCCGTTCCAGTCAACCCTCCTGAACCCAGCCCCAAGCCACCATCACTCTGCTTTCTGCCATGATAGAGTTGTTGTTGAGACTCATGTAAATGGAATTCTAAGCTTTGCACCCTTCTTGTCTGCATGCTTAGGCTCTGCATAACGTTTTTGAGAATCATCCCTGTTTTCATATATTCCCAGAGTTTATTCGTTTTATTGTTGAGTATTATTTTGAAAGGATGAATATACCACAATATGTTTACCCATTCACAATTTTCTTCTTTTTTATTACAGCTTTAGTGAAATATCATTCATATACCACAAGATTCACCCTTTTAAAGTATGCAGTTCAGTGGTTTTTAGTATATTCAAAGAGTTGTGTGATCAACACCACTATCTAATTTTAGAATGTTGTTATCGCTCCAGAAAGAAACCTCATGCCCGTTAGCAAGGACTCCCTAGTCTCTCTTCCTCAGCCCCTTGAAATCATTCATCCACTTTCTGTCTCTCTGAATTTTCCTATTCTGGAAGCTTCATATAAGTGGAATCATACAATATATTATCTTTCATGACTAGCTTATTTCATTTAGCATGATGTTTTAAAACTTCCTCCATTTCCTAGCATGTATCAGAACTTTGTTTCTTTGTATGGCTGAATGATTCTCCACTCCATGGAGATGCCACATTTTGTTCAACACTTGATGGACATTTGGGTTTTTCCCACTGTTTGGGTTTTGTGAATAAGGCTGCTAAGAACGTTTTTGTACAAGTTTTTGTGTGAACATGTTTTCACTTTTCTTGGGTATCTATCTAGGAGTGGAACGGTGGACCACGTGGTGACCGTATTTCATCCCAGTGGCTGTGAAGTGGCATCTCCTGGTTTTGATTTTCAGTTCCCTTATGACAAATGACACAGAGCACCTTTTCATGTGATTATTATCCATTTGTATATCTTCTTTGGAGAAATGTCTATTCACAATCCTTTGACCATTTTAAAATCGGGTTATTCATATTTCTATTTTGAGTTGTGAGAGTTCTTTATGTATTTTGGACTCTAGGCTGTTACCAGATACAAAATTTGCAAAAATTTTCTCCCTTCTGTGTCTCGTCTTTTCATTTCTTGATAGTGTCTGTCATGGATTGAATTGTGTCCCCCAAAAGTATCTGTCAACTTGTCTGGGTCATGATTCCCACTATTGTATGATTGTGTACCGTTTTGTAAATCTGATGTGATTTCCTTATGTGTTGTAAACTCTATCACTATGATGAGGTTGTATGTGATTTCCTTATGTGTCATAAACTCTGTCACTATGATGAGGTTATACTGATAAGGTTTATAGGATTAGATAACATCTTAATCCAATATCTTTTGAGATATAAAAGAGAGAAGCGAGCAGAGACACATGGGAAGCTCATACCACCAAGAAAGCAGTGCCGGGAGCAGCGCGTGTCCTTTGGACCAGAGGTTCCTGTGCTGAGATGCTCCCAGACCAAGGGAAGACTGATGCATCACAAGGACCTTCCTCCAGAGCCGACAGAGAGAGAAAGGCTTCTCCTGGAGCTGACACCCTCAATATGGATTTGTAGCCTACTGGACTATGAGAGAACAAACTTCTTTTTGTTAAAGCCATCCACTTGTGGTATCTCTGTTATAACAGCACTAGATGAGTAAGACAGTGTCCTTTGAAACACAAAAGTTTTTAATTTGGATAAAGTCCAATTATCTATTTCTTTCCCTTTGGTTTCTTGTGCACATCCATTCACCAGTTGATGAATATTTGGGTTGTTTCCAGCTTCTGGCTATTACGAATAAAGCTGAGGTATGAGTTTTCATGTAGTTACATGTTTTAATTTATCTTTTGCAAATATCTAGTGAAATTTCTGAATCATATTATTAGTGTATGTTTAACTTTTAAGAAATTGCAAAACTGTTTTCCAAAGTGATTGTAGTATCTTTTTTTTTTTATTGTACTTAAATGAAGGTTTACAGAACAAACTAGCTTCTCATTAAACAGTTAGTACACATATTGTTTGATGACAGTGGTTAACTACCCCACAACACGTCAACACTATCCCTTCTCGACCTTAGATTCCCTGTTACCAGCTTTCCTGTCACCTCCTGCCTTCCAATCGTTGCCCCTGGGCTGGTGTGCCCCTTTAGTCTCGTTTTGTTTTATGGACCTGTGTAATCCTTGGATGAAGGGTGAACCTCAGGAGTGACTTCAGTACTGAGCTAAAAGGGTGTTCGGGGGCCATACTCTGGAGGTTTCTCCAGTCTCTGTCAGGCCAGTAAGTCTGGTCTTTTTTTGGGAGTTAGAATTTTGTTCTACGCTTTTCTCCAGCTCTGTCCAGGACCCTCTATTGTGATCTCTGTCAGAGCAGTCGGTGGTAGCTGGGCACCATCTAGTTGTACTGGACTCAGTCTGGTGGAGGCCATGGTAGTTGTGGTCCATTAGTCCTTTGGACTAATCTTTCCCTTGTGTCTTTAGTTTTCTTCATTCTCCCTTGCTCCCGAAGGGGTGAGACCAGATGCTACTCACCAAAGTAGAACGTAGAACATTTTCTTTATAAGAAACTATGTTATGCCAGTTGAGCTAGATGTTCCCTGAGACCATGGTCTTCACAGCCCTCAGCCCAGTAATCTGGTCCCTCAGGGAGTTTGGATGTGTCTATGGAGCTTCCATGACCTGACCCTGAACAAATTGTGCTGGCTTCCCCAGTATTGTGTACCGTCTTACCCTTCACCAAAGTTACCACTTACCTATTGTCTATTTCGTGTTATTCCATCCCCACCCCTCCCATCACTCATAACCATCAAAGATTGTTTCTTTTTGTGTGTAAACCTTTTCATGAGTTTTTATAGTAGTGATCTCATACAATATTTGTCCTTTGTGATTGACTTATTTCACTCAGCATAATGCCCTCCAGATTCATCCATGTTGTGAGATGCTTCGCAGATTCATCATTGCTCTTTATCGTTGTGTAATACTCCATTGTGTGTATGTGCCATAGTTTGTTTATCCATTCATCTGTTTATGGGCATCTAGGTTGTTTCCATCTTTTTGCTATTGTGAACAATGCTTCAGTGAACATAGGTGTGCACATGTCTGTTTGTGTGATGGCTCTTATTTCTCTAGGATATATTCCTAGGAGTGTGATGGCTGTTATGTCTCTAGGATATATTCCTAGGAGTAAGATTGCTGGATCATATGGTATTTCTATTTCTAGCTTTCTAAGGAAGTGCCATATCGTTTTCCCAAATGGTTGTACCATTTTGCATTCCCACCAGCAGTGCATAAGAGTTCCAATCTCCCCGAAGCCTCCCCAACACTTGTTATTTTCTGTTTTTTTGATTCATGCCAGTAATACGGGAGTGAGATGGTATCTCACTGTGGTATTGATTTGCATTTCTCCAACTGCTAGTGATCACGAGCATTTCCTCATGCGTCTGTAAGCTGCTTGAATGTCTTCTTTAGTGAAGTGTCTGTTCATTTCCTTTGCCCATTTTTCAATTGGATTATTTGTCTTTTTGTTGTAGAAGTGTCTGATTTTCCTGTAGATTTCAGAGATTAGACCATTGTTGGATTTGTAATAGCCAAAATTTTTTCCCAGTATGTAGGTTTTCTTTTTACTCTTTTGGTGAAGTCTTTTGATGAGCATAAGTGTTTAATTTTTAGAAGATCCTAGTTATCTAGTTTATCTTCTGGAGTTTGTGTGTTGTTAGTTATGCTTTGTATCCTGTTAATGCCATGTATTAGGGCCTCTAGCACTGATCCTATTTTTTTTCTGTGATCTTTATAGTTTTTTGGTTTTATATTTAGGTCTTTGATCCATTTTGAATTAGTTTTTGTGTACGGTGTGAAGTATGGGTCCTGTTTCATTATTTTGCAGATGGGCATCCAGTTTTGCCAGCACCATTTGTTAAAAAGACTATCTTTTCCCCATTTGATGGACTTTGGGCCTTTATCCAAGATCAGGTGACTGTAAGTGGATGGATTTACGTCTGGGTTCTCAATTCTATTCCATTAGTCAGTGTATCTGTCATTGTACCAGTACCAGGCTGTTTTGAGTACCATAGCTGCATAGTAGGTTCTGAGGTCAGGTAGTGTGTGTCCTTCTACTTTATTCTTCTTCTTCAGTAGTGCTTTACTTATCCGTGGCCTCTTCCCTTTCCATATAAATTATTAATTTTTTCATCTCTTTGAAGAATGTTGTTGGTATTTGGATTGGGATTGCATTGTATTTGTAAATTGCTTTGGGTAGAATTGTCATTTTCACAATGTTGAGTCTACCTATCCATGAGCATGGTATGTTTCTGCATTTATGTAAATCCCTTTGGCTTTCTTGCAGTAGTGTTTTGTAGTTTCTTTGCATAGGTCTTTTACATCCCTGGTTAGATTTATTCCTAAGTATTTCATTTTTTAGGGGCTATTATAAATGGTATTGTTTTCCTGATTTCCTTTTCATCATTCTCTTTATTGGTGTATAGGGATCCAGCTGATTCTGTATGTTTATCTTGTATCCTGCTACTCTGCTGAATCTTTCTATTAGTTCCAGTAGTTTTCTTGTGGAGTCTTTTGGGTTTTCCAGTATAGTATCATCTCATCTGCAACAGGGACAGTTTTACTTCTTCCTTACCAATTTGCATGCCCTTTATTTCTTTTTCTTGCCTTATTGCTGTAGCTAGGACTTTCCGCACAATGTTAAAGAGGAGTGGTGATAAAGGGCATCTATGTCTTGTTCCTGTCTCAAGGAGAATGTTTTCATCCTCTCTTCATTAAGAATGATGTTGGCCGTTGGTTTTGTATAGATGCCCTTTATTATGTTGAGGAATTTCCCTTGTGTATCTATTTTATTGAGTGTTTTTATCAGGAATCGGTGTTGGACTTTGTCGAATGCCTTTTCTGCCTCTATTGAGTTGGTCTTGTGATTCTTTTCTTTTATTTATGTGGTGGATTACGTTAACTGATTTTCTAATGTTGAACAATCCTTGCATACCTGGTATGAATCCTACTTGGTCGTGGTGTATTATTTTTTTGATATGATGCTGAATTCTATTGGCTAGAATTTTGTTCAGAATTTTTGCATCTATATTCATGAGAGATATTGGTCTGTAATTTTCTTTTTTTGTGGCGTCTTTGCCTGGTTTTGGTATCAGGGTTATGCTGGCTTCATAGAATGAATTTGGAAGTATCCCTTCCTTTTCTATGTTCTGAAATAGTTTGAGTAGTACTGGTGTAAGCTCTTCTCTGAATGTTTGGTAGAATTCTCCAGTGAAGCCATATGGGCCAGGGCTTTTTTTGGGGGGGGGGGGGTTTTTAAATTACCTTTTCAATCTCTTCTCTTTTTATGGATCTGTTCAGATTTTCAACATCATTTTGTGTTAGCTTGGGTAAGTAGTGTATTTACAAATTTGTCCATTTCCTCTAGGTTTTCAAATTTTTTGGAGTATAGTTTTCATAATACTGTTATGATCCTTTTTATTTCAATTGGGTTATTTGTGTCCTTCCTGTTTTTCTTTTGTCAGTTTGGCCAATGGTTTGTCAATTTTGTTGATCCTTTCACAGAACCAACTTTTGGGTGTATTGATTCTATTGTTTTTCTATTCTCTATTACTTTTATTTCTGCTCTGATCTTTGTTATTTCCTTTCTTCTGGTGGCTATGGGCTTCTTTTGCTTTTCTCTTTCTATTTGTTCGAGTTGTGTAGCTAATGTTTTGATTTTATCCTTTTCTTATTTTTGATGTGTGCATCTATTTCTATAAATTGACCTCTGAGCACTGCCTTTGCTGTGTCCCAAAGGTTTTGGTATGATGTGTTTTTATTCTTGTTTGATTCTAGGAATTTTTTTATTCCATCTTTGATTTCTTCTATTACCCAGTGTTTTTAAGCAGGGTGTTATTCAGTTTCCATGTAATTGATTTTTTTCCTTTGCTCTTCTTGTTGTAAATTTCTACTTTGATGGCATTGTGATCAGAGAAGATACTTTGTATTATCTCAGTGTTTTGGATTTTGTTGAGGGTTGCTTTGTGGTCTAAGATGTGGTGTATTCTGGAGAACATTCCATGTGCATTGGAAAAGAATGTGTACTTTGCAGCTGTTGGGTGGAGTGTTCTATATATGTCTATGAGTTCAAGTTGGCTGATTGTGTCCCTTAGATCTTCTGTATCTTTGCTCAGGTTTTTTCTAGATATTCTGTCCTTTACCAAGAGTGGTGTGTTGAAGTCTCCTACTTTTACTGTGGAACTGTCAATTTCTCTTTTCAGTGCTGTTAAAGTTTGTTTCATGTATTTTGGAGCCCTGTCATTAGCTGCATAGATATTTATTATGGTTGTGTCTTCCTGATGGGTCTTCCCTTTAATCATTATATAGTGCCCTTCTTTGTCTTTTATGGTGGATTTTGTTTTAAAGTCTGTTTTATCTGAGATTAATATTGCTACTTCTGGTCTCTTTTGGTAGCTGTTTGCTTGATATATTTTTTTTCCATCCTTTGTTTTTTAATAAATTTACATCTTTGCTTCTAAGGTGTATCTCTTGTAGACGGCATATTGATGGGTCCTGTTTTTTTATGCATTCTGTCACTCTCTGTCTTTTTATGGGTGCATTTAGGCCATTTACATTCAGTGTCATTATTGATAGGTGTGAGTTTATTGCTGTCATTTTGTAGTGCTTTTTTGTTGTTGTTGTGCTGATGGTTTCTTTTCCCATTTACGCTCCTGCGCTCAGTTCCTTTTGTTTGTGGATTTTTTTAAATTTCTTTTGGTTTTGTAGATTTTGTTTTTACTGAGACTTTATGTTTTTCTTCTTTATTTTGATGAGTAGGTTTGTTAACTTTCTTGGTGTTTACCTTGAAATTTACCCTTATCTTCCTAGTTTTGGAAAGCCTATTATTACCTGGTATCACCTTGCCTTCCTCTCTGTTAGAAAATTCTATACCTCCACCATTCCCTCTTTTATTGTTGTAATGTTGTTGTCATTTACAGATTAACCTCTCTGGTTCCCTGTTGTAAATCTTTTGGTTTTGAATAGTCCTTGAGAGTTCATTTCCTAGGTCGGTATCTGGCTGGTGTGATCTTGCGTCCTAGATTCAGGCTATCATCTGATGTTGGTGGTTCTCAGACCGAAGGACTCCCTTTAATAATTCTTGTAAGTTTGGTTTTGTGTTTATATAGTCGCTTAATTTCTGTTTCCCTGGAAATGTCCTAATTTCACCATCATATTTCAAAAAGAGTTTTGCAGGATATACTATTCTTGGCTAGCAAATTTTTTCTTTCAAGGTTTTATATACGTCATCCCATTGCCTTCTTGCCTGCATGGTTTCTGCTGACTAATCTGAGCTTAGTCTTATTGTTTCTCCTCTGTATGTGACTTTTCATTTTTTTCATGGTTCTCTCAGGATTCTTTCTTTGTCTTTGGATTTAGCAAGTGTGATTATGATATGTCTTGGTGTTTTTCTTTTGAGATCTACCTTATATGTGGTTTGTTGAGCTTCTTGGATGGTCAGCTTTTCATCTTTCATGATATTGGGGAAGTTTTCTGTCGGTAATTCTTCAATGATCCTCTCTATATTTTCCATTTTCTCCCCCTATTCTGGAACTCTGACCACTTGAAAATTCTTGCTTTTGATTGTATCCCACATCATTCTCAGGGTTTCTTAATTTTTCTTCATTCTTTTTTTAAATTTTTCCTCCAAGTTGCGTCCAAGTATTTGTCTTCAATTTCACTGACCCTGTCTTCCATTGTTTCAAACTTGCTCCTCAGACTTTCTATGACACTGTCCATTTCTGAAATCTTGTTGTCTATCTTTTGGATTTCTACTTGTTGTTTTTGTGTGATTTCTAGTTGTGAATTTATTTAGACTTTTTTTCCTGTATGATTTTCCTGACTTCTTCCATTATTTTGTCAGTCTTTTCCATCACTTTGTCTGCTGTTTCGATGAATTTGTCTATGTTTTTCCTCATTTTTGTCTGCTTTTTGCTTCAACTCTTGGATAGCTCTGAATAGTAAAGATCTGAATTCCCTATCAAGTTGTTCCAGTTCCTTTTCTTCTACTGGAAACTCCTCTGGTGTTTTATTTTGGATGACTACTGGAACCATCCTGTCCTGTTTTTTTTATATGTTTTGATATTGTCTACTGTCTTTGGGACATTCAGTGGTTATTTTCTTTGTTTATTGATTGTAGATTTGTTTGTTTCATCCTGCTTTTTTTTGTTTTATTTGGTTATATCTGAGCAGGCAGGCTGTGTGTTCTTTGTTATTTGCTCGTCTGTGGGCATGATACTTTTCACCTCCTTGTCCAATGGGCAGGGCCAGTTGCTGAGCTATGGTGTGGGACGGCGGGTTCAGCTGAAAAGGAGGGGTTGGAATGGGTTGTCTGTGGCATGTACTGGGGCCGACAAGGTGGGCCAGTGGTCAGTGCAGGGCAGGTTCTTGTAGGCTGTGCCTGTACTGCTTGCAGGTGTGATGTTCAGCACATGGTGCAGATGGGAAGAAGGGAGGGGGGAGGTTGTGATGTGTGGAGCTAAGTTGGATATGGGAAAGAAGGAAGAGAGGAGAGAGAAACAGGAGCCAAAGAAAAACTGTTGAGGGATCCTGCTGTTGGAGTGGAGAGAGATAAACTGAGAAATGAATGAAAACAAAAAGGAAGAAAGAAAAAGCGAGAGAGAAAAAAAAAGCAATGCCCCCAGGGATTCCACTGGTGACCGGGGAAGTGACTCTCAGGCCTCAGGGCACAGCCCGTCTAGAAGGGGTGGAGATGGCACACGTACCAGGTACTCAGGAGACAGGAAAAGAAGCAAAGTAGGGAGAGACAAGAAAATGACAAATGAGGAAAAACAAAAAGGAAAAAAGAAAATAAGAATAAATAAAAATAAAATAAAAAGGAAGTCCCCCAAGGATCCAACCAGCGTGGCTATACAGACCAGGAAAGTGGCTCCTAAGCTGAGCAGTATAGCCTGGCTAGAAGGGGTGGAGATGGCACACAGGGCAAGGTATTCAGGAGACAGGAAAAGAAGGAAAGTAGAGAGAGACGAGAAACTGAGAAATGAAGAAAAACAAAAAGGAAAAAAGAGAAAACAAACAAAGAAGTCCCCAGGGGTCCCACCAGCATGGTGGTGTCGACTGGGGAAGCAGTTCCCAAGCCTAGCAGTGCTTCGCATCCTGTCAAGAAGAAGCAAAGATGGCACACGGAGTCAGGTGTTTGAGACAAAGGAGGGGGAGGAGGTGAGAGGCAGGGAAAAAACCAGAAGAAGTCCAAAAAAGCAACACCAGCAACAAAGAAGTGGCACTGAAGGAGCTGGCTGGTGTGAGTGGGGCAAATCCCTGGCCGAGTGACCTCAGCCCGCTGGGAAGAGGCGGAGGCTGAGCAGGTGAAAGAAGGATGGGGGCTTGGAAAGTGTGTATTGCTGGTTACCGGGTGCTCTGTCTCCTGCTGGGAGCTCCATGAAGCTGCCTTCCTGTATTCCCTGTCCACCACTCTGTGACAGGAGTCCAAGATGGCGTATCTGTGTTGTGTTAGCTGATAGGGGACCTCTGCTTGCATCCTTTCTTGATCTCTGTTCTCTGTCAGTTTCTTATTGCATTTGATGCTTGGTTGAGTTCTTTATCTCTTCATCTGGCACTTAGAGTTCCAGGATTGACGTTTGTCTCTGTTTTACTTAGTCTTTCAGGTCTTTGCTGTGGAGGGACAGCATGGTGCCTCTGTCTATAGCACCGTGTTGGCTCTGCCTCTCCTGATTATAGTATCTTGCATTCTCAGCAGTAATATGTGGGAGTTCTAACCCATTGCTATCAAGTCGATTCTGACTCACAGTGATCCTATATGACAGAGTAGAACTGTACCATAGGGTTTCCAAGGAGTAGCTTTTAAGCCAGTGCACCACCAGGATCTCGTTGCTCCAAATCCTCACCTAAACTTCATATTGTCAGTCTCTTTCAATTTAACCATTCTAGTTGTTGGCCTGAGGGGTACAAATTATAAGCCCTCGACAGCTTACCTAAAAAAAAAAAACAAACCCATTGCCTTCGAGTCCATTCCAACTCATAGAAATCCTATAAGACAGAGTAGAACTGCCCCATAGAGTTTCCAAGGAGCACCTGGTGGATTTGAATTGCCAGCCTTTATGATTAGCAGCCGTAACTCTTAACCACTATGCCACCAGGGTTTGAACTCACCAAGTGGTGCTGCAGAATAAAGGCCTGGCAATCTACTTCTGTAAAGATTACAGCCAAGAAAACCCTATGGATCTCAGTTCTACTCGGACACATACAGGGTCACCGTGAATCAGAATCAACTCAGTAGGAACTAGTATATCTTCACTAATTTGTGTCTACTTGTTCTATCAATTACTGATATTTATATTGAAATATTTAAATATATTTGTGGATTATTCTGTTTTTCCTTTAAGTTCTATCAGTTTTTTCTTCATAAGTGTAGAAACACTGTTATCATGTGCATACACACTGAGTATTATTATGTCTTCTTGATGAATCCATCCCTATTTATGTTCTCTTTTCTCTGATTATATGATTTTTTTCTTTGTGATATTAATACAAACACTCCACCTTTCTTTCTTTTTTTTAGTTAGCATTTTATTGAGTTTGGCATGGGCTGTCATTGATGCTTCTGTTTTATGTTTTTTTTTTAATTTATTTTATTTTGTTGTTGTTGAGAACACACACAGCTGAACATATGCCAATTGAACAATTTTTACATGTACAATTCAGTGACATTAATTACATTCTTCAAGTTGTGCAACTATCCTCACCCTCCTTTTCTGATTTGTTCCTCCCTGATTAACATAAGCTCATTGCCCCCTATGTTTTCTGTCTAATCTTTCAAATAACTGTTGCCAACTTCATCCCATATAGATAGTTCTTTAAAGAGCACAATGGTCAGGGCAGACATTCTTTACTAATTAAGCTAAACTATTGTTTGGTTTAAAGAAAGCTTCAGGGGATATTTTTGGGTTAAGGTTTAACGTTCAAAGATTATCTCAGGACAATAGTTTAGTGGGTTCATCTAGCTTCCATGGTTCCAGAAAGTCTGGAGACCATGAGAATTTGAAATTCTGTTCTGTAGTTTCCTCCTTTTAATCAGGATTCTTCTACAGAATCTTTGATTAAAACATTCACTAATGGTAGCTGGGCACCATCCAGTGCTTCTGGTATCACGGCAAAGGAGGCAGTTGTTCATGGAGGTAATTAACCACGCATTCTAGTTCCTCCTCGTATTCTTCACTCTCCTTTTTCCTCTATTGCTCCAGGCAAATAGAGACCAATTATTGTGCCTTGGATTGCCACTTGCAAACTTTTAAGACCTCAGGCGCTACATAATGAACAGAAGCATTAAACATAATATTAGGCCAATGAGCTGGGGTGTCCAATGAAACCATGACCCTATTCCTCCAAACCAAGAAACCAAATCCCATGAGGTGTTTGGTTGTACATCAGCAGTCTCAGCAGCTGCTCTTTCTGTTGTTGTTATTGTAAATATATCACACAACATTTCCAACTTTCTTTGATCAGAGTTGCATGGCAGAGATATTTCCATCCTTTACTTCTAATTATCTAATTGTCTTTATATTTAAAGTTGATTTCTTATATATAGCATATAGTTGAATCTTGCTTTTTCATTCCATCTGACCATTTTCTTCTTTTAATTGGAGTGTTTATACCATGTACATTTAATGTAGTTATCCGTATAGTTGGACTTAAATCTACCATCTTGCTATTTGTTTTGTGTTTCTTCTATCTGTTCTTTGTTCCTATTTCCTATTTCTGGCCTTCTTTTAGTGAAATATTTTTTTAAAATTTCATTTTATCTCTATCTCTTTGTTTTTTCTCCTGGTAGTTGCCATAGTGTTTACAATATGTATGCTTCATTTATCTCAATATACCTTCAGATAATACTATAGCACTTCATGTGTAATGTAAAAACTTTAAGAATTATATTTTCCCATCTCATCCTTTGAGTTATTGTTATACATTTTACTTTTGCATTGCATTGTTTTTAATTCCACTTTAAAAGTCATATTGGATTGTTATTACTTTTACTTTAAAAGTTAATTATCTTTTCAATAAATTTAAAAGTGAGGAAAAAGTATTTATTTTTTACCCACGTATTTACCATCTCCAGCACTTCTCATTCCTGTGCAGATTGAAGTTCCCATATGGTATCATTTTCCTTCTGCCTGTAGGATTTCCTTTAGCAATTTTTATAGTGTCACTCTACTGACAATGTATTCTCTCAGCTTTTGTTTGTCTGAGCAAGTTTTATGTTGATTTTATATTTGAAGGATATTTTTACTGCATATAGAATTTTAGATTGACAGGTTATTTTTTTTTCCCAGCACTTGAATGATATCCTTCTATTGTCTTCTGGCTTGCATAAATTCTGACAAGAAGTTTGTGAGCATATGAATCATGTTTACATGTTTATGATAATTTTTAATGTCACTATCTGTCATTTCTATGTCTGTTTCTTTTGGTTAGGGGCAAAAATTTCCTACTTCTTTGCAAGTTTACTTTTTTTAAATTTGAGTCAAGGTGTAATGATTTTATGTTGTTGAGTGTTGGATTGTGTTGTATTCTTTTAAAGAGTTTTGGACTTTCTCTGGCAGCCAGTTATGTTACCTGTGGATTACTTTGAGCTCTCTGATTCTTATTTATTTATTTATTTTGGCTCTTTTACAGTAGGTCTAGAATAATCTTTAATTTAGGATTAAATTAGTCCGCCTCTAAGGCATGATCCTTTTTGGCATTCTACCGAATGTCCTATGTATTCAATGATGTCTCTCCATTCTGGCTGCAGGGAACTCTAGGCTCTGTGTGAGCTCCCGGCATTGTTTATCTTACACCTCCCTGCTCTACACATGTGCAAGTTGGTATTTAGTCAAACTCAAGGGGACCCTATGAAATTTCTATATGTTTTTCTCTGCATAGGCTCCCTCCTCTGTAACTCTGCCTTACAAATTCTAGCTGTTTTGATCTTCCTGAGCTCTGATCTTGAACTATTCAATGTGGAAAAATTGCCAAACTCTGATGGTTTCCTCCCCGTGCTACAGTCCAAAAATTGTATCCAGGCAGAAATCCTGGACAATGGTCAGTTCCACCTTATTCATTTCCCTTTCCTCGGATCCCAATCCTTTCTGCACACTTGACGTTCAGTATCTGTAAAGAGTTCTTTTCTTTATTCTGTGCTCTTTTCTGGTTTGTTTATTTATTTTTAATGTTATGAGAGTAATTCCAGGCCTTATTATTCCTTCATGACTGGAAGTAGATAGGAGTTTGGTTCTTCATCTTTCTTTTTGCCCTTTGAACACCTGAATTACCATCGTTCTCTGAGCTCTAAGTAGTGGGTGGTAACTGCACTAGGTGGATCCATCAGTGTTGGGCAGACTTGGGTGTGAGGGTTTCTAAATCTTGTGCTGTCAGTTTCTTAGTGCTAGTATAACAGAAATACCACAAGAGGGTAGCTTTAACAAACAGAAATTTGTTTTCTCACAGCTTAATAGTTAAAAGTCCGAATTCAGGGCAGTGATTCTAAGGGAAGGCTTTCTCTCTCCATTGGTTCTGGGGGAAGGTCCTTGACTCTTTTCAGCCTCTGTTCCTGGGTTCCTTGGCAATGTTCATGTGGCATGGCATCTATCTTCCTCCACCTGCGTTTCCTTGCTTCTGTGCCTAATCTGCTCTTTTTTAAATCTCAAAAGTGATTGGCTCAAGACACATCCTTCACTCATAGAGCCTCATCAGCACAACAAAGAAAACCCTATTCCAAAAGGAGAACACACCCACAAGCATAGGGGTTGGGATTTACAACACGTGTCTTTGGGGGACACAATTCAATCCATAACATGTACTCGCACTAGCCGCTGTTTGTTAGGCTCAGCCATGTTTATCCTGGTATCTGAGCAAGGTTTAGTTCTATCAGGGGGTGCTGGTCATTATAAAAGTTTGTGGTTCAAGATGGAGTTTGCTACGTTGTTCAAGACCATTAGAAGATTGCCTGAGTTCATTAAAGTACCATCAACTGGGCACTGGAAATAAGAGTTTCTGGTGTACATGTGTGGACCCAACCAGAACATGACCCCAACACCATTCTGTGCTCAAAGTTCCTTTTTGGTCTTCACTGCCTGTGAACTTAGCATAGCATTTGAGTCTCCTCTCATGGCTGCCCCTCTGGTTCAGAGAGTCTTAGTCTACAGAACACCTGGTACTCTCACACCTGCAGAGCTGCCCAAGTTCTACCCCTCCACTATGACCTACCTCGGAAGTTCTCTGCTCTATAAATCCATGATCCTGGTTTCTCAACTAAAATTACCGCTTTCCTCTCACTATTCTCAAAGAATTTTAAAAATATGCTTTCAATAAAATAATGATTCACATTTACTAAGCACCTACCATGAGCCCTTAAGCATGTTGTCGTTGTTGGGTGCCATGGAGTCATCTCTGACTCATAGGGACCCCGTGTGACAGAGTAGATCTGCCCCATAGGGTTTCCTAGGCTGTAATCTTTACAGAAGCAGACTGTCAGGTCCTTCTCCCGTGGAGCCGCTGGGTGAGTTCCAACTACCAATCTTTTGGTTAGCAGCCAAGTGCTTAACTGTTGCACCACCAGGGCTCCTGGGCACATTCATATTTGATGGATCATCAAATTTCCACAAAAACTCTGAGAAGTGGGTTTTACTCCAGGCAACAGTGAGAGAAAGCCTTCCCCTAGAGTCCGTGCCAAGAATTTGGACTTCTGAGAAGTAGGTTTTACTCCAGGTATTTAGCCAATGAAGATAGACTCAGAAGGCCAAGTGACTTGTATTATTTAAATGGCTTTGATACTTATCATTTCCCTTCTGATTTATGGTTTTTTGAATGCACATCTATAAGGAGACAATTAGTCTATGTTACCTTGGGCAAATTCCTTAAGTTCTTGAACTTCAATTTCTTCTAGAAAACAGCTAAGGTTACCCGTGTTGATGTGTTGCAGGGAGAACAAAATGAGTTGTTGTATGTCAAAATGCTGTTGACCCTCCTGGCTCACAGTGGGTGCACAGGGGGAGTTAGCCCCTTCCTCCTCAGCCCCTCCTCCACTACACGCTAAGCTCCTGGAGGAAAGAGTAGTGCCTTAATTATCTGTTTTCCTTGCAAACCCTAGTACTGGCCTGAAATGCAGTAAGAACACAGAAAAATCTTGTGGCATGAACTTCCCAGACGACTCCATTTCAGAGAGTAAGAAGCAATGCTAAGGCCACTCAGGGCCACGGAGGGTCAGTGGCCCTTCCCCAGGACATGGAGGTTTAACAGAGCTGCTGCAGCCACTGGGCATGACCGTTTTCTGGCCAAACCTTCTCTAGGTGCCGCAGAAACAGTCTAACTTAAAGGATCCCAGCAGCTCCGCACAGTAGACAGTAGTCTTTCCATTTTAGGGACAAGCAAATTGAGGGTAAGAGTTTAAGTGGCTTTCCCAGGGTCACAGGGCCATTGAACATCAAAACCCAGTCCATGCAGCTCTCTGGTCCTGCTCATGATTCCATGTGCGGAGCTTTCCCCTGGAGGAGTCCAGTGTGTGACATCCCTTTGAACAGATTCCTGTTTCCGGGAGCACACGGGGGGAGTCCTCCTTCTAGATCCCACCACTAAAGGGGGTGCTAGGAAGGCAGGGTTCACATTTGTTGACTGCCTACTAGATGCAGCTTTTACCTTTTTAATAACCAAGCGAGGTAGGTATGATTAGTACAGTACTCATTTTTTTAGGAGCCCCGGTGTCACAACGGAAACCCTGGTGGCGTAGTAGTTAAGAGCTACAGCTGCTAACCAAAAGGTCAGTAGTTGGAATCCATGAGGCACTCCTTGGAAACTCTATGGGGCAGCTCTACTCTGTTCTATAGGGTCAGAATCGACTCAACAGCAATGGGTTTGGTTTTTTGGTTTTGTGGCACAAAGGTTAAGCGCTTGGCTGCTAACCACAAGGTTGGCAACTTGAACCCAGCAACTTCTCTAAAGAAACACCTGGCAATCTACTTCTGTGACGATTACAGCCTGGGAAGCCCTACGGGGCCGTTCTGCTCAGGATCGGAATCAACTCGACGGCACACAACAACAACGACACAGTTTTTGGACGAGGAGACCGAGTCCATCCACCACAGGCAGCACTGCTTGCTTCATCCCCTGCATGCTGGTAGTTCCCCAGTCATGGAACAAGCCAATGCCTTTCCCACCAGCCCTGTCTGTCTAAAGCCTCACCCTTCCTTCGTGGCCTGGATCAAATGCCCCCGCCTCCAGGAAGCCTTCCATGAGCCCCTTAAGCTGAAATTCTCTTTCTTCTAGGAATGCTGCAGCATGTTGTGTCTTTCTTTTGACCCTGCTCCTAAAGCAAGGCCGAGTCCCTTGATCCCAGAAGCAAAATGGGCAGGCGAGGCCACATGGTGTGCTCTCCTGCAAGGTTGGGAGGAAGGACGGGACTGTGTGCCCGGAAACGCTGTGCAGACATCATGAGCTAGCAGGGGCCGGCTGTTACCAGTGCTGCTTGTGTCTTTGTCTTCCTGAGTGTGGTCTCCTTGAGGAAGAGGCCTTACCATCTTGGGGAAATCACTTAACCAACTGTGATAATAATTGCTAACATTTTTCCAGCCCTCATTATGTGCCAGGTACGGTAATATGTGCTTTGCATACATAATTGCATTTTAATCCTCACAACAATGACTAAGAGATTTTAATAAATTTGCAGAAGACAGAAAGCAGAGGGGTGTGAGCTGACCTATAAAACAGGAGGAAGCTTAGCCCAGATCTTGGCAGCAGCCTGCTGCCAAGATTCCGCCCACCGCAATACTGGCGGCACTGGGCCCGGAGGCAGCCAGCGTGGGCAGGGTGGGGACGAGAGTCAGACTGGAAAAGGACAAGCCCACAGGGCAGCCTGGCCCTCTCGTTCATCCCTGGGAACAGAAAACAGGAAGTGCCAACCTGCAGACATGAACTCAACCCCACAGGAAGACCCAGATTGAGACCCTTCCATTCCCACACCAGGAGTCCAAGCCCCTCACTCTATCTTGCCAGTGGACACATCTCTCCCTGCCCCCAACAAAGCCCAAAACCAAAAAACCAAACCCTCTGCCATCGAGTCGATGCCACCTCACAGTGACCCTATAGGACAGAGAAGAACTGCCTCACAGGGTTTCCAAAGTTATAATCTTTACAAAAGCAGACTGCCACATCTTTCTCCCACAGAGCAGCTGGTGAGTTCAAGCCACTGACCTTTCAGTTAGCAGCTGAGCACTTAACCACTGAGCCACCGGGGCTCCTCAAAGCCCAAAGTCAGAATTATTGCCCAGGGGAGAGACTGAGCACGAAGAGCAAGCCTCACTAACCAGCAACAGAAGAAACACACACCAGCACCGTTGTTTTCATTTTTATTATGTGACCAGATGGCTGGGGTCACTAGGCATCTGAAGGAAATCAGAGCTTGGAAGAGAAAGATGAAGATTTGTGCACCAAGAAAAAATAAAAACAAACCAAACAACAACAGACTTAAGACCAGAGGGAACAGAGCAAATTAAGTGAGAAGTACTCTAAAAATACTCCAATTAACACATGCAGATACATTTGAGAGGATATTGCATCCATAAAATTAAGAAAATAAAAAACAGCATGCTTTGGAAAAAGAACAGCCAGACAACGAAAATAAGCACTTAGATCCTAAAATATGATTGCACCTCCTTTTCAAAAAAAGAAAAAGAAGAAAGGAGGATGAGGAAATAAAGTTCAGTAAATCTCCAAGATGGCAGAGCAAAAAGACAAAGGGATTGAAATTACAAGCAAATGGATAAGGAACACAGAAGACACTCTCCAGGAGGTCAGCGTCAAGAAACAAATGCAGAGGAAGTGGAGGGAGGAAATGATCAGATACATAAGGCAAGAGGATTTCTGAACACTGAAGAAAAACATACGCCTGTACACTGGAAAGGCCTCCTGCAAGTGCCAAGTAGGATGAATAAAAAAAAGATTCACAGTAAGGCGAATTATCATAAAATTACATAACGTCTAAGATCAAAAACTATCCTAATCTTTCAGAGAGAAGAAAATAAGTTATCTACAAAGAAATGAGAAATAAGCTCACATCTGTCCACTTATCAACAATTTCTTTAAAAAAATCTAACCATGTCCCTAACATTCTGATGGAATTCTACTCACAGCCAAACTAGTAATCAATTGTGAAGGTAGAATAAAGACCTTTGTTCATACTTAGAAAGTTTACCTTTTGTTTGACTTCTCCCAAGAAGTGACTTGAGTATACACTCCAGAAAAATGAAGGAGTAAATTAAAAAAGCTAACAGGACATGAGATCTAAGCCAGGAGAGTAGGGGTGGGATGATAACAGCAAGGAATATAAGATAAAGCAGAAGACAATTATGAAATCCATACAGAAAAAAATAAACGAATATCATCATCCAAAATAGAGGCAATCCAATACGTGATGGAGTAAGAGAAAGAAGATCCTGGATGATCTGACCTTTTTATGAGTGATCCTTGGGTAAGGAAATTGCATCCGTAGACAAGGGAAGAATAGCTTAGAATTCTACACAGCCCTCTTTTTTTCTTTTTTTTAATTTGTACTTCAGTTGAAGGCTTACAGAACAAATAGTTTCTCATGAAACAGTAGTACACATGTTGTTTTATGACATTGGTTAACAACCCCACAACATATCAACCTTCTAACTTCTCAACCTTTTTTTTTGGTGAAAATACACATAGCCAAAGATACACCATTTCAAAAATTTCTACATGCACAGTTCAGTGACATTGACTATGCTCTTCCAATTGTGCTGCTATTCTCACTTAAGATGAAGGCTTACAGAACAAAATAGTTTCTCATTTAACAGTTACTACAGATGTTGCCCTATGACAATGGTTAACAATCTCACAACACATCAACAATATCCTTACTCAACCTTGGGTTCCCTATCACCAGCTTCCTAGTCCCTTTCTGCCTTCTGGCCCTTGTCACTGGACTCCTGTACCTCGTTAGTCTCATTTGGTTTTACGGGGCTGTCCACTCCCAGTACACAGCCCTCTTTTTCTTCCCCTTAGTATTTATAGAGTTGTCTTAGGCTGGGTCCTCTAGACAATCAAAACCAGTGAAGTGTATATATAAATATCTAGAGAGGTTTATTTCAAGGAAATGGCTCACACAGTTGTGGAGACTGGTAAGTCCCAAATCCATCGGTCAGGCAGCAGTCTGGAGGCTTCTCCTGATGCAGGTGGTTGTAGGGGCTGACAAACCCCAAAATCTGCAGGCCAGGAGTCAGTTTGCCGGCTCACGGGGTTGCGGGAGCTGGTGAATCCAAAAATCTGCAAGAGAAAGAGAGCTTTGCAGAACATCCGTTTATATCATGGATGCAGGCCTCACCTACACGGAAACTCTTTTTCCAACTGATTGGCTGCCCGGATCAGATCACAAAATGGGAGGTGATACTTAGTCTCTGCAGAACCACTGAGAATCATAGCCCAGCCAAGTTGACGGTAACATTAACCACAATGTAAATTTTGCTTATTGTTTGCAACAGTGAACAAATCATAGAAAAGTTAATTTTGGTGGCTGAACAGAAGGTACATGTTCACAACCTTGATGATGTTAAAGTAAAATGTAGCTAGTAAATGTGAGATGGGAAGGGGAGACAAGCAGAAAGAGAGGAGGAGCCAGTATCTTCATTTTACTAAGCAGAGTCAAGAGAGACTGTTGAAAGTTGATGGAGTAAAAAAGAAGGTGCAAGACTTAAAGTTACTAGTGTAACAAGAAAAGGCACTGAAAGTACTAATTTGAATATCAGACATTGGAAGGAGGAGATGAGAGAAAGGCAGAAAAAATTAGGACTAGTGGATTGAGATGAATCCTTCTGTTTTCATGTTGGGAAGGCAGTGAATATTGTCTAAAATCAGTCAATCAAGAAACTTGTATTTCTCTTTTCTACTTGTTCTTAACTTCCGTCCAGTTGACTCAACTCATGGCAACATTATGTCCAACAGAACAAACATGTTGTCCAGTCCTGTGTCATCTTCATGATTGTCGGCATGTGTGAGTCCATCATTGTGGTTGTTGTGTCAATCCTTCTCACTGAGGGTCTTCCTCACCCCTCTGGCCCTCCACTTCATCAAACGTCGAACAGCATGTCGTCCTCCAGTGATTGATCCCTCCTGACAATGCATCCAAAGCAAGTAAGTCAGACAATGTTCTATGTGATCCATAAAGTGTTCACTGGCTAATTTTCAGAAGTAGATCACCAGGCCTTTCTTCCTAGTCTGTCTGGAAGCTCTGCAGAAACCTGTCCACCGTGGTTGACCCTGCTGGTGTTTGAAATACCAGTGACATAGCTTCCAGCATCCCAGCAACACGCAAGCCAGCACAGTATGACAAACGACAGGTGAGTGGTGGCTATTCTAATCGGGGATGTAGATAACAGTAAATAAAAACATAAACCTTTAAGAGAGATTTCTTCTAGAACAGGGAGTGAGGGTGAGGAAGGGGAAGGGGGGAAGGCTAATGCTTTAAAATATTTTAATTATATATTTGATAATGGAAAAAAGGCCTGGTGGTCTACTTCTGAAAAATCAGCCATTGAGAACCCTATAGAGCACAGTTCTGCTCTGACACACATGGGGTCAGCATGAGTCGGAGTCGACTCAGCAGCAACTGGTCACCGGTCATCCAGGCTATACTTCATAATAATAAAAGGGGCACCCGTGAGCCCATTACTCAGCAGCAAGAACACTGCTCTATTAGTCAGAGCTGGCCAGCGGCTGAACAGTCATCCTCAGCCTCAGGGGTTGGACATGACAAAGGTTCAATGTCAGCCCACAAGACCATCTGTGGGTGGTGATGGGGGGAGAACAGGACTCTTTCGGGCCCAGTCTCCTTCCATTTCTAAGGGCCTTGAGGCCTCCCGAGGTCTCTAGCAGCGGGTGAAAAGGAGCGAGCATGGAGGATGACAAGAACATTTTTTAAGGACCACACCTGGAAAAGGAACACATCATCTGCACCTAATTTTCATTGCTACACTCAGGTACATGCCCCACCTGAACTGCAAGGCCGACTGGGAAATGTAGCTCAGGAGCCCAGCCCAGCAAAGAGAGGATCTGGATACCTGAGCTTCCAGCCACTCTCGGCCTCCTCCATCAACTCCTGTGTGGGCCTCCAGGTCTCGTCCTCTTGTCCCCTCCAGTGGCCATCACACCCATGAACTGTGACTCTATCCTTTTCTTTCTGTATCTTATATGATTATATGATATGCATTTGTGTTCCTAAATGGAATACTATCCACCTCTTCTTGTTTTTGAGTTTTATAGAAATGGAATCAGGCAATATCATATCACAGCATTTTTTTGAGCTTTAGTGGTGCCGTAGTTAAAGCACTTGGCTGTTAACCAAAAGGTTGATGGTTCAAATGCACCAGCTGCTCTGTGGTAGAAAGATGTGGCAGTCTGCTTCTGTAAAGATTTACAGCCTTGGAAACCCTACGGGGCCGTTCTACTCCATCCTGTGAGTTGGAATCGACTTGACAGCGGTTGAATTTTGTTGTGTCTTTTGGGTTCTGAGATTTGCTTTTACTCAATATTCTAAGATTCATCAGGATGTGTGTGTAGTGGTGGTTTGCTTATTTCATTGAAGAACAATATTCCATCCCGTGAACATATTGCAGTGTATTGATGCTTTCTCCTATTGATTAACATTTAGATTCCTTCCAGGTTCTGCTGTGCGGTGACCCTCCCCAGGCTGTGCAGCTAATCCCGGCTCTGCCCGGGAAGTCCACTCCTCTCCCTCCGTACCCTGGCATTGCCAGGGTAGACTTGTGAGTGAGAGTTTAAACCGATACATCTCAATGAGTTTTAAAAAGAAAACAAAAACTTGCACCTTTTCAGGTTCTTATTTACATATGGTAAGAAAATTCTAGGAACTCATCTAATAAAAGTTACAGAAACAGTTGTTCAATCTGAAAATGCCAACTGTATGGCCTAGAGAATTAATTAATTCCAGAAATTTCCAGGACTGTTGGAATTAAAAATCCTTGGAAGTTGGAGAAGAGAGTGGTGGAGAATGTTAATGAATGTGTGCCCTCATCTTTCGTCCTGTTTGGGGGATTTTGTCTTGAGAATTAGATTGAAACCTCATGTAGGAGGTTTAATGCACTAGAAATTTCTAACACTTGGCTTTCTCAAGGGGGGAAAGCAACAGAACTAAAGTTGAAATGGAAAATGCTTGTCATATTTGGGAAACATTTATAAAGATATAGATGAAGCTCAGAATTTTGAAAGGTTGACCAGATTGTAAATCTCCCTGGCCCCAGTGTTCTGGATTGTTCTGCTGGCCAGCTTGGTCCTGCCCATCATCCCGCCGTGGAGAACAATCCCCTCATCTTGAAGCTCATGTCTAAGTCTCACATTAAAGGTAAAACTCATCAAGAAATTGACAAGCTACCAGTAGATGGGACTACCTCGGCGTTCAAACATCACTTACTCAAATGACAACCTAAAATGAAAAACAAACAGTAAACCAGGGAACCCTTTCACAGCCTATCTTTAGACGAAGGGTTAATGAGTTAAAACATTAAAAATACATATAGAGTATCATACACGAATAATTAAAATCATGCCTAAAAGCGGGCAGGTTGTATCTGAACCAGAGAGTCAAAAGATGTGATGTGAACGGTCAGTAAACAAATGAAACCGTGTTTAAAGTCATCAAAAATAGAACACCTGCAAATTTAAAGAAATCAGAAGTAGAAATTCTCACCCAATAACTTGCAAGTATATATATATAAAAAAAATGATGTTGCCCAGTGTTGAGTGTGGGGGCCAACCCGATTCTCCTACACTACGGTGGGGACGCAAACTGCACCCGTTTCTGAAGGGAAATTGAACCACAGCCCATAACCCCTCCTGGAATGTGCTGACTGATCCAGCGACTCCACCTCCCGCAGACTATCCTCAGGGAATCGCCAAGGCTGTGTACAAAAATGTGTGTTCACGGATGTGTGAGTAACAGTGACATTCACATATTCACTCATTCATTCAATTGATTCTTCATTCACTCACTTATTCATTCACTCGATTATTCGTTCACTCGTTCATTCACTGTCATTCGCTCGGGAAATACAGAGAGAGCTCCTGCTACGTGCCGAGAGCCGTGCAGACGTGGACGAGGAGATGACAAGCAAACGCCAGAGAGCTGGGTCTCCAGGGTCTGCGTCCAGTGGGGACAGTGGGCGTCGGACCAGTCCTCCCCAAGCGAATATAGAGTTGACACAGAGGAGGTTTATGGGGTGTGGTGGTGGTATGGGTCGAATCATGACCCCAACACAGGTATGTTGACGTCCTAACCCTGCACCTGTGAAGGGGACCGTGTTTGGAAAGAGAGTCTTTGAAGATGCTCTCAATCAACTTGAGGTCACACTGGGGCTCCTAATCCCATCTGAGTGGTTTCTTATAAAAGAGAAGAGACACAGGCAGACCGAAGGAAGACGGCCCCATGAAGATGCATTTACAGGACAAGGAACGCAGGGCGCTGCCGGAAGCTGGGAGAGACAAGGAGATCGTCCCCTGGAGCCTTGGAGAGGGAGCAGCCCTGCCAACCCGGTGACTGGGGCTCCCAGCCTCCGGAACCCCGAGACAACACATGTCCGTTCTTATAGCCCCCAGTGATTGGAACAGTGAAACCTGTGAGAGCCGGAACTCGACGAGACTGCCTTGTTTTCCTGGATCTCGGAAGTTTTCCACCTTTGACAGAGTGCAGTCTGACCACATTTCTATCGCTTGGCGCAGTGGAAAAGATCTGCGCTTCTTCTCTGACAGGTTTCCGCCTTACACGGGTTGCAGCTTTCACAGGTTCTGCTGTTTGTTGACACAGCAGCCCTACATCAGACAGAACACAGGTGCGAACCTGCGATTTAGTCACAGGAGTGAGGGCAGTGCCACGCGGAGAACCCAGGGTGGGGGGCAAGCCCCCCGAGAGAGGGACAGAAGGAGCTGTCCAAAGTGGGCACAGGGCTGTGTGCAAGGCAGGGGCTGCGGGGGAGGCAGGCTGCTGTGTGGCAGGTGTGACCCTGCAGGTGTGACCCCGGAGGTGTGAGTTCTGGGAGGTGCTGGTCTTCATCGTGGAACGAAGGGAGACCTCTCTGGGTGGGGAGAGCGCTGGAGGGGCCCAGCGGAAGCAGGAGACAGTTCGGAGGCTTTGGGGTAGAGGCATAGAAGGTAAGGGTGGCCCGGGCCTGGTGGCGGGGTGCAAACATGGAGTTTTCCAGAGGTAGCCCCTGCTGCAGGGCTCAGGAACACGGTGACTGCCGTACCCTTAAATAGGAACTTGCCCAGGGCCCATTGCTAAGGACAGATAAACAGTTGGGGTGGGGGTGTGTGTGTGCCCAGAAGGACCCTGTTCTTGCTGAACCTGCAGGAGAGGGGAGGGGAGGGGGAGACAGAGAGGAGCGAGCACACCCCAGAGTTAGCCAGTTTATCTCCGCTGCGTGCAATTATGGGTGATTTTTCCCTTCTATTGTTTGCCTCCAAGTGTTCTGCATTGAACAAATATTGACTTTGTAATTTAAAAAAATGTATTAGGAAAAAGATAAAAGCAACTCACAAAGGCTCCTGGCTATCCAGCCTGTGGGTGGTGCAGAGTCAGGCTCATTCAGCTCTCCTCACACCAGGTGTGCAGACCCAGGGGGCCTCACCTCTGGAGCCCCACTCACCTGGTTGCCTCGCCTGGCGCCGTGCAGGCCATTGGGGCCCCAGAAGGGAGAGACCTCGGAGGAGGATGCAGGTCCCAATGACATCTCTGGCCAACGGGGACAGGCATCTTGCACCCAGGGGTCCAGCCGGGTTTTCCCTGGGAACCGGGGACTTGCGGGGAGGGCTTCACTGTTCCTGGGGGCTGCTAGGCAGACGCTAAGAAGGTGGGTCTCAGAGGGGGGGCCATTAGGCAGGTGGGTGGAAGCAAGGGCATCCTGAATGGGACCGTGTGGACAGGTGGGAGGGGGGCAGGGGTTAGGACCCAGGGGCATGGACCGGACGGCGAGGCCACCTGGATCTCAGGCACTGGATCCGGTGTTAGGAGGAAGACGTCACTGGCCTCGCAGGGCTGGTGGGGTGCCTGTGAGGCTGAGCGTTAGCCTGCACATGGCTGGTGCCCACAAATAACTGCTGTCTGGAAAGGAGGGGCTGGCTGCGCCCCAGGGCAGGCCCAACCTAGGTGCCCACCCAGCCTCGCACTGCGTCTCCCTGAAGCTGGAACGCTGAGCTCTGTGTGTGACTCACCTGCCTTCACCTCAGCGTCCCCACTCGGGCTGCTGCCTCTTCTCCCCGCGTGCCTGGAGTGCAGTGGGGACACGGGGAGCCAGGGTGGGAGGACACAGCCTGTACAGGCCCAGCATGGGCCTGGGGCATGCTGGGGACACGAGGGGCTGGGGAGGGGGAACACAGCCTGTGAAGACTCAGCATGGGCCTGGGGTGCACTGGGGACACGGGGGGCCGGAGGGGGATACAGGCTGTGCATGCCAAGCCAGTCCCTGAACCACCCCCCAGTGTGCTGCCTGCCCCATGGCCATGTTCCCGCCGCCAACAGGTGGTGACAGCTGTCTCCGTGCGGACAAGTGAAAACAGAAAGTGTGTGTTCTTGGTTTCGCATCTGTAGTGACTTGGAGACACCTTGTCAGAGAGAGTTTCTCGTGCCCTCTGCCACCACGTCTGTGCTGCTGCTTGTCCTGTCTTCCGGAGGTTGGGGTGGACGTCTGCAGGTGAGATGCGGCCATCCCTGTCTCCCTGACAGGCTCACGCTTGTCACTCAGCCACCCAGGGCCACACACAGCACACGCAGCCTTTGCACACCAAGCTGTGCACATGGAGCTGTATGCACACACATCCACATACACACTCACACAGACTCATGCACACAGCTGTACACACACACACTCACACAGCCTCACTCACACAGCCTTGCATACATGCACACTCACACTCAGCCTCACACATGCAGCCATGCACACATGCTCACACCCAGCCTCACACACGTAGCTGTGCACGCACACACACAGCCTTACGGTGGCAGATGCACACACACGCTCACACCCAACCTCACATATGCAGCTGTAGATACACACTCACACCCAACCTCACACACGAGGCTGCACACGTATGCTTACACCCAGCCTCATGCATGCAGCTGTACACACATGCTCATACACACATCCTTACACACACAGCTGTGCACACACACAATAACACAGATTCACACACACTGCTGTACACACAAACCACACAGACAGCCTTGCACAATGCAGCTATACACTCACGCTCACACTCCCAGGCATGCCCACACAGGCTGACACACACAGCCTTCCACACAGTTGTGCATTCACACCGGAGCTCACAAAGCAAAGGTGGCGTGGTCTGGGCTGTGGGGCGGGGGTTGTGGAGGATGGATGGATGTGGAGTCTGCTGGATGGCGCCCGTCTGGGTCTGGTGGCTTGAAGAAGCCACGCCTCTTTCCTGAGTCACCTCAGCTTTCAAAGGAGCCGCTGACGCCTGATTAGGGTTTGTGGTGGTGCTGGGTGAGGAAGCCAGCCTCCAGCAGGCGTCAAGGACACAGGCCACCAGGAGGGGCCACCCCGCACCTGGCTGAGGACCCGTGGGGCCCAGGCACGTGGGGGCGGTGGGGAGGGCGAGGCACATGGGCGTCTCCTGCAGGGCCAGGGAGTTGGGGCGAGGCTCCCCAGTAGAGGCAATCTTGGCCTGCACATGTAGGGTGGGGGCTTCCAGGAAAGAAGGGGGTGAGAGGCTGCCTTGGGAGGGCAGAAGAGCACATTCACAGTCAGAGCCTTGTGTGAGATCAGTGGCGTGGAGCTGGCAATGAAAAGCCCGCAGATCGCATGTGCTGAGCGGGCACCGTCCGTGCTCGTAGGGTCGCTGTGGGTCGGAATTGACCCGGTGGCAGTGGGTTTAGTTTTGGTTTGGTGCGGAAAAGGGTTTGCTTTCAGCTGCCAACTGAAGGCTGGCCATTCAAATCCACCCATTGGTGCTGCAGAGGAAAGGCCTGGCCATCCACTTCCATGAGATCACCGCCGTTGAAACCCTTATGGAGCACAGTTCTACCCTAGCACATGGGGTCGCCATGAGTCCGAGTCAACTGGATGGCAACTGGTTTGGTTTTGTCTGTACTGTCCTTACTGTTTTGTCCTGAATCCGGCCTCGGGGTGTCAGAGTCAGCCTGCCCCTAGCTGCCCAGGAAAGGAGTCCAATTCCTACTTCCCTACTTACCAACAGGAGCCCTGGTGGTGCAATGGTTAAGGGCTCAGGTCGATGATTCAAAGCCAGCAGCCCCTCGTCGGGAGAAAGATGTGGCAGTCTTCTTCCCTAAAAATTACACCCTTAGAAACCCTATGGGGCAGTTTACTCTCCTACAGGGTCGCTGTGAGTCGCAATCAACTCGATGGCAAATTTTTTTTTTTTTTTTACTTACTAGCAGGTCAGCTGAACTGTGTCCCAGTTTCCTCATCTATAAAATGGGGATAAAAATTATCCCTGACTCAGACAGTTGTTGATAAATAGATTAACATCTGTGAAATGCTCAGAGGAGTCCCTGGGCGGTGCAAACAGCTTGACTGGCTGCTAAATGAAAGGTTGGCCATTTGAGCTGACCCAGAGCTGCCTCGGAAGAAAGGCCTGGCAATCTACTTTCGAAAAAATCAGCCCTTGAAAACCCCATGGAGCACAGTTCTACTCTGACACGCCTGAGCTCACCAAGAGTCGGGGCTGACTCAATGGCAACTGGTTTACTGGTTTAAGCTGCTCAGAACAGTGCTCAGGGCAGGGGCACTCTGTAAGCATCCCCCTTGACAGTGGCATCTGGGGGCCTGAGGGGACTCAGAGGCAGGGCCTGGTGCAGCCTGGTGGTGGCCGGCAGTAGCTTTCTGGAGGCTAAGAAGAGACCAGTAGGGGCGCTTTTGACAATTCAGAGAAGGACGCAGACGGTTCTGAGAACAAGGAAACGGAGCCAGTGGGAGGCAGTTTCCAGAAGGGTTTCAGCAGGAAAATCCATACAGCCCTGGGCCAGACCATCAACCATCCGGCTAGCAGCACATACAGCAGTGGGCACGTTCCCGGGGACAGGCAGCCGCCGCTGGCCAGGTGGAGGCTTGGGCTTTTTCTAGCAGGTGCAATGGAAGGCCATGCCCAAGAAAGGCAGTGACCAACCTCAGGTAACAGGAAGAGCAAACCCAGGTGGACCGTAGGGCAATCAAAGGATGAAGAGACTGGATTTGTTGTGAGGCCTGAGATATAAGAGTGCAGCCGTGGCTGGGAGGCCAGGAGGCTAGACTGAAGGCAGCATTGTGCATCCTGAGATTTCAGAGATGGTGGGAGGATTATGGACTGAACTGAATTCCCCCAAAAGGTATGCCGAAGTCCTAACCCCAGTACCTGTGAACGTGACCTTGTTTTGGAAATAGTCTGTTTAGTTACTTAGTGCTGCTGTAATAGAAATACTGCAGGGGGTGGTTTTAATGAGCAGAAATTTATTTCCTCACAGTTCAAGAGGCTAGAAATACAAATCCAGACTCTAGTGGAAGGCCCTCCCTCTGTGGGCTCCGGGGGAGGGCCCTCTCTCTGTGGGCTCCGGGGGAGGGCCCTCTCTCTGTCAGCTCTCGGGGAAGGCCCTCGGTTCCTTGGCGATCATGTGGCGTATATCTTCCCCTCCGTTTGTGCTTATTTCATCTGCTCTTTTCTATCTCAAAAGAGGTTGACTTAAAACACACCCTACACTAATCCTGCCTCATTAGCATAATGAAGAAAACCCATTCCCAAATGGCATTATAACCACCGGTTTAGGGGTTAGGATTTACAACCTGTATTTTGGGGGAACACAGTTCAATCCATAACCTCACAGATGTTCTCATGAGGTTGACACCAGGTCACACTGGAGCAGAGTGGGTCCTAATCCCATCTGAATGATGTCCTTACAAAAGAGGAGAAGAAGAACAGAGACAGGGAGACCCAGAGGGAAGACTGTCATGCGACGCTTCAGCTACTAGCCAAGGAACGCCTGCAGCCAGCAGCACTGGGAGAGAGGCAGAAAGAGTCGACATGGCTGACACCCTGGTCTCGGACTCCCAGCCTCCAGAAGCCTGAGGCAGTTAATTTCTGTTGTTGTAAGCCACTTAGTATGTGGTACTTTGTTATGGCGGCCTTAGGACACGGATACAGAGAGTGACTGATGTGGAGGGGGTCCTAGACCATTCCCGTTAAATATGCAAGCTACCTTGAATGAGGGCTGGATGCCAGGTGCCAAGATCTCCCATGAGTGACAAGACAGTGATGGGGAGGGGGCAGTAGTGCAGCCCCCTCAGGAGGGAGGAACGATCTTACCCTAGCGGGGAGGAGCATCGGTCTGATGTGATGACTGAAAGTGAAAGAGGGCAGCTTGAGTCCGCCCCTGACCCTGTGACTGGCAGTTGGACAGGCGAGCAGACCCACCCAGGGAGGCTGGTCATTAGGGACAAGAAGCGGGAGGGTTTCTTTGCCACATGGGGGCCCAGGGAGTGTCGTGGAGGTTGGGGGAAGAGGGGAGCACAGAAGGACAGTAATGGGAGTCTTGGAGAGGAAGGGCTGGCCACTCAGGCCAGGACAGTGAAGGAAGCATAGAGCTCTGGAGGCAAGAGCTTCTGTCCGGCCCTGGGCCTCAGAGGCGTCAGGGGTGGGAATACTAACACTGTGAGCTGCTGGCCTTGCAGGGGTGGGAGCTGTGCTCAGTGAAATCATGGTGGGGGTCGGTGTACTTGGGGAGGACTTGGCATGCTGTGCTCAGGCATGTAGGTGGTGAGGTGTAGATCCTGCAGAAACACTAAAGATGCTGCATGCAGGTGGTGGTGATGCAGGCAGCCTTCTGCTGAAAGAACATCACCATTGTGGTGAGCAGAGGATGGGCTGGCAGAGGGGGACGGCCATCAGGAGGCTGTGAAGCTGAGGATGGGGCTGTGGCTGTGGCCAGAGGACAGAGAGTGGGGTCTGCTCCAAGGGGCACATCCCTGGTTGACCAGCTGACTGTGCACCCGAAGGGCTGTGTGCAGGAGTTCATGGGAGGATAAATCCTTGCAGGATGTGGATTCACTTAATGATAGATACAGATGTTCTTTAACGGCAAACGAGACAATAAAACATGCAATTAGCAGATGTTCGGCACTGGCTGCCGGGGACTACAATGAAAGGCACTAAACATCACCGAGATTAGCATTCAGCTTATAAGGGAGCTAGTTACAGTGCTGACAGTGACTGGGGGTGGGAACATAGGCTGGGTGGAATCTAGGCAGGGTGTGAATCCTGGCTCCAGCATGTGACCATGTTCTGTGTGACCGTGGGCAATTCACCTGAATTCATTGTATTCTTTTTCTTTATCTATAAAACAGGGCTATTAATAGCGTATACCTCAAAGGGTGGTTGTGAAAATTAAAAGATGAAGATGGTAAGCACTCAGCATACAACCTGGCCCAATCAATGTTGTTGCCATTATCATCATCACTGCCATCATCATCATCACCATCATCGTAATTAACACCATTGTCATCACCATCATAACCATCACCATCACCACCATCACCATCATCATCACCATCACCATTTTGACCATCATCATCACCATCAGCATCATTACCATCATCTGCATCATCTTCAACACAACTATTATGATTACCATCATTATCATCAACATCACCATCATCATTGCAATAGCATCATCACCACCACCGTCATATCACGATCATCTTCAACACCACCGTCGAGATTATCATCGTCACTATCAACATCACCATCACCATCATCACCCTTACCAACATCATCATCAATATTACCACCACAACCATAACCGTGATCTTATTACTATTATTGCTGTTGTGTTTGTTTTTAGACTTGGAGTTAGGAAATACCCAACTCCTCTAGAAACAACTCCACCCAGAGATGTGCTGCATTTTAGAGCTAGTGTCCACTCCTTCCATGGGGAGGGACAAGAAGGAGCAGAAGAGCTACACGACTTGTCTTGTGTCATGTAGCTTTAGTGTGGCATCAGCTGTGACAGTCAAAGGTGGCACCTGGCCACTGCACCGTGCTGCGCCCCACCGATTATGTGACCCTGGGAGGATGTCTCTTATTTGCGTCTCCATTTTTCAGAAGTAAAGTCAGGAAGGAAACAGAAGCCCTGCAAAGTCTATCATCTGTTCACTCACTGGAATGTATTTAAGTGCATCTACTGTGTTAGGTCCTTGCATTAGCTGCGGTCGTGCCCTGGCAGTGCTCACAGTCCAGTGAGGAAAACAGATGGGGCATCAGCGATTCCCATCACATGTGAGGACACACATAGAGGGGCAGCCATGCCACGGCTGGAGGAAGCACTGAAGAAGTGACATTCATCTGGGGGAAGACTGCGCAGGGGAGAGGCTCTAAGGCTATGACACCCCAGGATTCCAGGTGAGCTGAAGGAAGAAACGGGAGCCACCCAGACAGAACCCCTAGAGGAGGTGAGCCTTGAGTTGAACAGTGGTTTGGAGAAGACAAGGACCTTTCCAGGGGTCTGGCCAGACAAAAAAAGTGGCTGAAGGTGGGACGGAGCCCAGCTCATGCCTCAGACACTGGGGATACCTGGCCCAAGAAAGGAAGTAGTGGCCCCAAGGATCTGGAAGATGGACTTGACCACATTGGGAGCAGACCCCCACCCCCGACCAGGTGACCTTGCTGCCGCCTACAACATCTTAGGCCTGCGGGGTGCCGTTGACCCCCTGAGAACAAGCTACTGCCTCCTGTTTGCCTCCTTTCCCCCCTGCTGGCCAGATCCTGCTCCCCAACCATAATCACTTGGCCTTCACGGAGGGTCTACTTTGAAGTCCTGCCAGATGTTGGGGTTTCAAAGACATGTCCAACCTGCCTGTCCTGTGGGAGCTCACGGCCATGAATTGAGTGAGTGTGAGCCTCCCCTATGGACCATTTCATGATCACTGCTGCCCACATCAAGCTCTCCCTCTCCATGGTCCCAGGATTTCAGACCCTTCCTCTCACCTGCCCTGAGCATGGGGATGCAGCTCATATCACTGCTACTGTGGGCTCCTTCCATCTCCCCAGAGAGGATCTGCAAGGAATTCCTCTTCACACCATTGGCTGTCTCTAGCTCAGCCTCTAGTAGTCTTGGTGGACATTCACTGAACACATGGTATCTGCTGGGACCTTTAGAGGAACTTTCAGAGATATTCATTCATGTACTCTTTTCAATAACCCTCTGCAGAGGAGATATCCTATTGATGAGGAAATTCAGACCCAGGAAAGTTAAGAAGACCATTCAAGGTCACAGACTGGGTCTTGACTTGAAATCCAGTGCTCTTCCAATGAGCCCATGCTGACTCTCAAGTTGCACCGCATCAGCCATGTGATGTTCTCGTCGTCTAGAACCACTTCAGCAAACAGTGTGTGCACTGTATGGAGTCCCTGAGTGGCACAAATGATTAAGTGCTTGAGAACCAAGCTAAAGGTTGGTGGTTTGATCCCACCTATCTGCACTGAGGAAGAAAGGTCTGGCAATCTGCTTCTGTAAAGATTAAGCCAAGAGAACACTGTAGAGCAGTTCTACTCTGCATACATGGGGTCGCCATGAGTTGGAATCGACTTGACGGCAAAGGGTTTGGTTTTGGTTTTATATGTACCATGCTCGTCGAGGTGATCACGTGCTCAGGGTAAGCATCCCTTGAACCCTGAGAGGCACAGCGTGTGGCATGAAGACCAGGACCTAGGAGCACCTGCTCGCTGGGGTCAAGCCCCCTGTACCACCTAGAGCCATGTGGCCTGGGCAGTTCCTGCCGTCTGCGCGTCTGTGCTCACCTGGGGAGGGCAGCATTGGAGCCTAGTACACACGGTGGCCGTCTCTCTCCCCATGACCTCTCTTCCTCCTGGGATCACATGGTGCAGGCCAGACGGCCACATCTCAGCCTCGATGGCCCCAGAGGGAGCTCAACCCCAACTCCCTGCCCCACCCGGCCTTCTGACCTCATGGACTCCCTCCCGTGAGAGCCACCAGGGCCCCTCCCGTACCCCCGTGCCCCCCACATTCACGCCCTGGCCTCCCAATGGCCGCCGCTGGCCACCTCTCCCTCTCCACTACTGTTAATCTGCAATTAGATATCATCTTTGCCTCCTAGCAGGAGCTGGTGAGTCGGGCCATTATGTGGAGAAACTGTTTTTCAGTGATCAGTAAGGAGAGGTGAAGGCAGCAGCAGGAATGGAGAATCAATCTGTGCCGGGAAGGCCACGCCATCCATCTCCGTTTGCTGGTGATTCAGGCCTGGAGCCAGCAGGACAGGGGCCGCGCACAGTGGCCTCGCCCTTGTGACCAGCGTGGTCATTATCCAGGCAGGCTGTGAGGGGCAGGAGGAGAGATGGGGTCTTGGGGAAGAGCCTTGTTTTCATTCCAGATGCCCTTGGCCAGGGGCCAGGCTCTTGGTCCTGCTGACCTTCCTGCAGCCTCAGATTGTGGGTGTGGCTTCCTGTGGCAGCCACAGAGCAGCTGCGGGGACAGGTACCCAGGGTGGCCCCGGGGGCAGTGATGGGCCATATCGCGCTGTGTGGGCTGTCCACTGCTGCCCCAACCCCCCTCCCCAACCCTAGGCTCAGGGAGCTCTAAGGTGATGCAAATGCTTAATCACTTGACTACTAACTGTAAGGCTGGCAGTTCGAACCTGCCTAGAGGTGCACTGAAAGACAGGCTTGGCGATCTGCTTCTGAAAGGTCACAGCCTTGAAAACCCTATGGAGCAGTTCTTCTCTGCACACATGGGGTCATCATGAGTTGGAATCAACTCGACAGCAACTAACAACAATAAGTGTGTAAGGAGTGTTTGCTATGAGGGTAACTCTAGCCTTTTCCAAGGCCCCCCTCACTCAGGTCCCCACATAGGACTGACCTCTGAGCTCCAGCTCCGTGCTCCATGCCAGGGAATGAGCAGTGGTGGGGCATGGAGGATGGGGGCAGGAAGGAGTTGCCCTGAGTGCCTGACGCTCAGGTACCCCGCACCACGTCCTCGCTTGACTCCTGTGGCCTATTGACTCAGGTCAAGAGCCACACCCATGGATGTGTGTACAATGGTGTCACTAAGGGGGTACTAGGGGTGCAGACCACAGTGGGTGACACTGTCAGAGGGGGTGACACAAAAATGACTGTCTATAAAATTTGTGTGCAGTGTTTCATTAGAAATTTATTACTTTTTATTAAAAATCCCTGTAGTTAGGAGAGGACACAAATAACCCAACTAAGAAATGAAATGGGGGACATTACAACAGAC
>NW_004444121.1:2616891-2627714 GCF_000243295.1 Trichechus manatus latirostris
AATTGGAAGAGCATAGTCAATGTCATTGAACTGTGCATATAGAAATTTTTGAAATGGTGTATCTTTGGCTATGTATATTTTCACCAAAAAAAAAAAGGTCGAGAAGGGAGAGGGTTGACATGTCGTGGGGTTGTTAACCAATGTCATAAAACAATATGTGCACTACTGTTTCATGAGAAACTGTTCGTTCTGTAAGCCTTCACCTGAAGTACAATAAAAAAAAAAATCCCTGTAGCTAGTTATAGGGACAATAACATTTTTTGTAAGCCCAGCTTACATGTATCAGTATACCTAGAAGGCTGAAACTTTATGCTAATTTGCTTTTTGAATCTCTAATGCGCTCTGGTCAGAGCCATCATTATTACCCAGTTACAATGTTGCTTCTTCAAATCACACAGCTTCGTCTGCACACGCTACTGGCAGGAGCTGTTGTTTTCCTGGCTGCCATTGTTTTTATAGTCGCTGATTTTGTCAAAGTTTCTGGTGTTTTAGCTACAATATTGTGGCAATTAGTATTTGTGAACCTATATCAATAACTTTTTTGAGAATGAAGTAGTAGTTAAAGGAAAAGAAGGAGTGATATTTGGAAATTACAGTTTACGAGTAACATTAGTACAAAACACATTGGTAAGTATTCTGTATGAGCTGGTACAGGAGAAGGGCCATGGGAGGGTGACACCATGAGTTACCGCACTGGGTGACGCCAACCCTAGTAACGCCAGTGGGTGTGGGTCCTTCGTTCATATTTAGGCACCTGAGGGTCAGATTCCCCCCTACCTGCAAACATGGCCTTGTTTGGAAGTAAGGTCTTTGAAGATGTTGTCAGTTAACCCGAGGTCATGGTGGAGCAGAAAACCAAACCAAACCCGTGGCAGTCAAGTGGATTCCGACTCACAGCAACCCTGTCGGACGGAGTAGAACTGCCCCGTAGGGTTTCCAGGACTGTATTCTTTAAGGAAGCAGGTGGCCACATCTTTCTCCTGCGGAGCAGCGGGTAGGTCTGAACCACTGACCTTTGGGTTAGCAGCTGGGGGCTGTAACTACTGTGCCACCAGGCAATAGGGTGGATCCTAATCTCATCTGTGTGATGGCCTTATGAAAGAGGAGGAGAGACACAGCGAGACAGACGGAGGGAAGACGGCTGTGTGAAGATGCAGCTACAAGCCGAGAACCCTGGGGTGACCAGCAGCCGGGAGGGACAAGAAAGGTCTTCCCCTAGGGGGACAGAGAGAACCCGGCCCTGCATATGCCCTGAACCTGGACTCCCAGCCTCCCGAACTGTGAGAGAATAAATTCCTCTGCTTATACGCCCCCACTCTGTGGTATTTCGTTAAGCAGCCCTAGGACACTAATACCATCTGCCTCCCGCTCGCAGGCCCAGCAGACCCCTGGAGGCAGGAATCGCCCACATGTGAGGGAGAGCAGACGTGGCCAGGGGGGATGCTCTAGGTCCTTGAGCTCAGAGCCCGGCTCCAGCAGGGCCTCCCTCGCTCTGCCTGGAGTGTGGACAGGCCAAAGCGGTTGCTTGCCTGGGGTGCCGGCACCCCATTCTCCTCCCGCTTCAAGGGCCTGCCCTCCTGAGGAGACAGGGCATGGGCTGTGTGGACACAGTGAGGACATCCGACAGCAGCAGTGGGTCACCGGTACCCGCACCCCCGCCAGGGCTGGAGGTGGAACTGCGTGCCGGCCGCCTGCAAGCGCCTTGTTAGTTAGCACACAGCGTTACTCCCCGTGGAGAGGCAGTATTGCAAAACCCACCTTCCCAGCAGCCCGTAAGCTGCCCTCACAACGGTGAGCCCCACGGCAGCCACTGCGGAAGCCTCCAGATCTTTCCGGAGACCAAGCTGTATTGGGCAGAAGACTGTAGGAAGTTTGGCCAGGTGCTGGCTGGGTGGGGTCAGGGGGTCTCCCCAGCAAGGCAGGGGCAAGCCCAGCTGGGTCGGCTTGAAGCTTCTCCCAGCCTGGCAGGAGCTGGGTCCCAAACAGCCCCAAGCCCCTGCACCCTTAGCCTGGCCCCTGTCTCCATGGGGTCAGAGACCTGAGCTCCACCGGGATCTGGCCGCTTGGTGGCTACATGAGTGAGCCCCTCCAGGAGAACTGCCCAGTCTGCTGCCCCCCTGCCAAGATGGACCCTGGATTCCCCTTCCACCCCAGCCTCCCCACCCTGCACACCTCTGAGATTCCCCAAGGCGGGGCCCTGAGCCTCTGCTCTAGGAGGGTCTTGTCTGCCTTTCTGCCCCAAGCGCACAGCAAGGACTGGTCCCCCAGCACCTCCTAAAGGAGCTGGAGCAGCAGGTGCTCAAGAGAGGCGTCGACATAGCACCGCGTGAAAATGTCGCAGGCTTTGCACGTCAGCCCTCGGTACAGTGCGGGTGTGTGGGGTGATTCCTATCATCCAAGGAGAAGGAGATGGGACTGGAGTTGGGCCCTGAAAGAGGCGGAGAATTTGAGGTGGCGAGAACATCACAGGCAGGCTGGCAGTGAGGAGCACGCCAGGGACCATGGGCGTTTAGATATTTATTCACGGCTGCCTGTGTTTGGTTTTACCTGTTTATGCAATGCATGCCCCCCACCCCCCACCCTAGTGCCTGCAAGTAACCAGATAAAAGAGTAATGAGCTAATGATGTCAGAGGTCCCTGAGTGGCATAAACGATCTGCCCTTGACTGCTAACCAAAAGGTTGGTGGCCTGAACCTACTCAGATGCTGTGAAAGAAAGGCCTGACAATCTGCTTCTGTAAAGGTCACAGCCATGAAAACCCTATGGAGCACAGTTCTATTCTGCACACATGGGGTTTCCATGAGTCAGAATCGATTTGACAGCAATGAATTTTGTTTTTGTGTTTTTGATGTCAGAGTGCACCCGACAGGAGAGACGAGCTTATGCCGTGCAACAAACAGCTCCAGCTTCATGGTGGCGAAACACGTAAGGTACGCTTCCTGTTCCCCCCGAACGTGCCATCGCGGCTGGCAGGGGCTCTGCTCACCGTGGTCACCATCTGGCCATTGCTGGCTCCATGCTAGAGGGAAAAAGAGAGGGGCAAAGCACGCCTGGCTGGCGAAGCTCCCAGCGCCCACCTGGAAGTGACACTCACCTGTGCACACTGTTTGCCGGCTGTAGTGTGTGTTGGGGGGGGGCGTGCCTGGAGCAGCAAGCGGGGACTGCCAGCCTCCAGGTGCCTGGAAAGAGGGGAGCCAGGGGCATCTGAACAGCTCTACCCATTGCCGTCCAGTCAATTCCGACTCAGGGATCTTGTAGGACAGCGTAGAACTGCCCCATAGGGTTTCCAAGGCTGTCACCTTTAGGGAAGCAGACCGCCACATCTTTCTCCCTCAAAGCAGCTGGTGGGTTCGAACTGCCGACCTTCCAGTTAGCAGCCGAGTGCTTTAACCACTGCGCCCCCTGGGCTTCTTTTGAACAGTCGGAATTGACTCAATGGCAATGGGTTTGGTTTTCGGTTTTACTGGGTAGAAAAACCGCAGAGGGAAAATACTGGCAAACAAGTGAAAGTCCACCAGAAATGACTCGGACGCGGAGACACGGCAGCTGACGGTCCCTGCGCGGCGCAAACGGCTTGCACTCGACTGTTAACCTAAAGGTTGGCGGTTTGAACCCACCCAGTGGTGCCGCAGAAGTAAGGTCTGGCTATCCATTTCCCTTAAGATCACAGCCAAGGAAACCCTGTGGAGCACAGTTCTGCTGTGTAACACGTGGGACCGTCCTGAGTTGGAATGGACTTGACGGCTCCAGCAACATCAACCACAACAACAGCGCAAGCCAGGTTTCTAAGGCCAGCTGCAAACCTGACTCTCTCCTTCCAGGGTCCCAGCCATCAAAGCAAAGAACGAAATGCAGGGGTCACAAGTCCTTACGTGCTAAGGTACGAGGGGCTCAGGAGAAATAACGTTTCCTGCTGAACGGGCCTGAAGGGCCCACGGGTTACGTTAGCAGACGTGGTGTGGGCATGGCTGCACAGTGTCTCTGGAACACACCAAAGACCGGGTTTCTAGTGGCCGCCTCACCCCTTCCTCAATGCACACAGAGGTCACGGTGTCAAAGGTCAGCTCAGAAGAAGCAATTCAAGAAGAGGCACAGTTCCAGGAACATGGTTCCACTAAGGATTTCAGCTTAAAATGTTTTTCAGTAGAAAGGAAAGAAAGAAAGAAAGGAGGGAGGGAGGGACAGAGGGAGGGAGAAAGAAGGAAGGAAGGAAGGAAGGAAGGAAGGAAGAAGGGAAGGAAAAGAAGGGGCATATGGATGGTGCATAAGATAATTACGGGGGCAGGGGCGGTTCAGCAGGAGAATTCTCGTCTTCCATGCCGGAGACCCAGGTTCAAGATGCTGAACGGGTTTCAGCAGAGCTTCCAGACTAAGACAGACAAAGGCCTGGTGATCTACTTCTGATAATCAGCCAGTGAAAACCCTATGGAGCACAATGGTCCGATCCTGTTGAACATGGGGTCACCATGAGTTGGGGACCAATGCGGTGGCAGTTGACACCACTACAAACCACACAAGCTAACTCTGACCCCGGGAGGCTGTGTAACAAGCCACCAAAGCTGAGGGACTTACACCAGTGATCCCTTGTTGTCAGGGCTCAGGCCTGCCTCCCTCCAGAGCCCACCGTGCCCCATCGTCCAGAAGGGGACAGTGGTTGAGACAGGTAGCACAGGCCTTCCAGGGCCCGAGGAGAGCAGTGTGGTGAGGCTGAGGCTGGTCAAGGTAGATCTGCATGCTGTTTTGGACACCAGGACTCCAGGGCACCCCAAATCGCTCCACACGGGCCAGTCCTGCTGAGACGCACCCCAGCCTCCACAGCCACAGCACTGCTGCACAGGCCGGGTCCGCGCAGGCCCCCGCGGGTCAGTAACCCACCAGGGGCCGGGTCGGCACAGACGCAGAGCGCCTCCTGGGGCTCCTGGCTGGCCTGCCCCACCTCCCCCCTTGTTAGTGGGGAGAGAACTTCATTTTGAAAGTCATATGTGTCCAGTCATAAAATATTAGCTGGTTGAACTGTCTTTCCCAGAGGAGGAAAAAATATCCTTGGAGAAAGTTGCAGATCTTCTAAAGAGTACAAATGCCTCTTGCCTGGTATTAATTAAGACTTCAGCACACAGCCCTCCCCGGAGACAGGGAGCGAAGCCCTGGGCCCTGGAGGCAGGCCTGGCGGCCGGGAGGGCGAGGGGGCCTGGGCAGGGCCGGGTTACCCAGTAAGCAAGGTACATACCATTGTGCCTTCCCACCTGTCTGCCGTCCACAATTTCACCTGTTCCCACCACAGCGAAGACGTGGGGAAACCCAGGGGAAAGTGCTCGCCACAGATTAGCAAGTAAATACGATTAAGCCTGTGTGTACCTTGCTCATTGAAATCAGTGTATCTGGTGCTTACTGGTTAATCCAGCCCTGGGCCGGGACCAGCCGAGGGGGACCCGGCTGTCACCCCCGCCCTCATTAGCAATGCCTCGATGCAGTGGGTCTCTTCGTCCTCCCGGGAGGCTTGTCTGAGTAGCCATCCACACCAGCCTGGGACACCTGCGCTTGGCATCACACCTGCTCAGGGCCGTGCACCACGGGGTCTGAGCCCCAGCTCTGTCTGCCCTGGTTTCCTGAGGCTCTGCCTCCCTGCGCCTGATTCCTGGGGGGCCCTGGCTCCTAACGGAGCCCGTCCCCGCTTCTCAAGGCCCCCGGCACGTCAGGATGGCTCCGTGGCTCCTTGGGGCTGAGGCCAGTCACAGGCCGAGGAGAACAGGCAGCAACCGCTGGAGATGGAAAGTGTTCGCCATGACTGATCGCGACTTTCTGCCGCACCTGGGCTGAGTGCCCCTGCGTGGGCTGGCTAGAATCTCCATGGCAACCCGAGTGGGCACTCACTGGGCTCCATCTTCAGGTGAGGATGCTGAGAGCGACAGATTCCCCTTGGGCCTGAAGCTCCCAGGCGGTGGAGCCAGGTGAGTGCGAGACTCCAAACTTCAAGCCAAGGGGCTGCATGAGGCCGAGCCCCGAGGACGCCGAGGTCCGGGCAAGCCCGGGAGAGCTGCCTGCACCCGGCCAGCCAGAGGCAGGCTGGAGAAACTAGGGGGTGGGCGGTTAGATCCTGCAGGGCCTTGACTGGCAAATGGAGAACTGGACTCAAACACGCAGACGGGAAGAGTCGCTTCACAGGAAGTAATGAGTTTTACTTTTCTCTTGTTTTCTAATAAACGTATAATTTTGGAACAGTTTTAGATGTTTGGAATCATTGCAAAGATGATGCAGAGTGCCCATGTACCCGACACCCGAACCTGTTGCCGCTGAGTTGATTCCAACTCATAGTGACCCCACGTGACAGAGCAGAACTGCTCCAATGGGTTTTCTTGGCTATAATTTTTCAGAAGCAGTTTTCTAGGCCTTTCTTCTGCAGTCCTGCTGGGTGAGTCCTAACAGCCAATCTTTAGGTAGTAACCTGTTGAAAAACCCATTGCCGTTGAGTCAATTCTGACGCATATCCTCCCTATAGGACAGAGTATAACTGCTCCATAGGTTCCCAAGGAACAGCTGCTGTATTTGAACTGCCAGCCTTTTGGTTAGCAGCCAAGCTCTTAACCACTGCACCACCAGGGCTCCCTGTAGGTAGTAGTCAAGTGCAAACCGTTTGTGCTGGCCAGGGACCCAGTTTCCCCATTATTAACGTCTTACGCTAGTGTGGTGTGTTTGTTCTACAACTGATAAACCAATATTGATGCATTGTTACTGACTAAAGTCTGTACGTTGTTCAGATTCCCTCAGTTTTTACCTGATGCCCTTTTTCTGCTCTAGGATCCCATCCAGGGCACCGCATTACATCCAGAAGTCATTTCTTCTATTAACTTTTATTGAGAAAAACCTGTTGTTGTTGTCGTTGGGTGCTGTTGAGTGGATTCCAACTCACTGACGCGATGTGAGAGAGTAGAATTGCCCCGTCGTGTTCTCTAGGCTGTAGTCTTTACCAGAGCAGATCACCAGGTCTTTCTACACACAGTAAAATCTTAAATGCATAGATCAAAGGACTTTTGCATATGCTATACCCCCAGATCTAGAGAGAGCATGTTTCCTGCACCCCAGAAGGCTTCCTGGCGCCCCTCCCGGTCAGCACACTCCCCGTACAAAGAATAAGTGCTTCTCTGACTTTGAGCTTCGTGGAAGCGGGACCACACAGGGGGACTCTGTGTGCCAACTGCTCTCCCTCCGGGGTCGTGTCTGTGAGAAGCATCCGGGCTGCTGTGGAGTGCTGAAGATGACTTCGTGGAGAAATATTTCCAAGACACTGAGATGTTCAGAGGATGAAATAGTGAGCATTTTATGCCCACAGACCCTGCTCCTACATCCCAATATTGTCACTATCTGAGCCTCATCTCTATGCACCTCCCCAGACCCGTCCTTCTCTCGTGTCTCCAGAGTGAACACCACCCCGAGGATGTGCCGGATCCTTCCCTGCTCCTGATGTTACGCTTTCGCTCTATTTGCATATATCCATAAACAGCTAATATTATTGATTTAAGGGAATGTAATCTTTTCATGAACGGTTAAACAGATCATACCATCTTCCCCATTCTGCTCTCTGCTTTTTTCCACGCAGCTCTCTATTCTGGAGATCGATCTGTGTTGCTGCGTGGACCTCTCGTTCATTCCCGGTAGCTCCTTCATGGTGCTCAGCGGAATGAAGGTGCTGCAGTTGGTCTGCCCAGTCTTTTATTGATACATTGTAGGTATGTTTTCATTTTGTTCTGTTACATGCAATGCGGGATGAACAGCCTTGTGCACATGGCCTTGCACACACGTGCGTGAGTTTCTGTGGTCTTTACCTCGATGGGGAACTGCTGGGTCTTGGGCTGCATGCACATTCGACACGCCGACCTATTTTCACATTCGCTGTTCAGGAAGGTTGTACCTAATCGGAGTTCACCACGCCCTGGCATCCTTGCTAACGTTGCTATGCTTGGACGTGGCATCTTGCTCGTGTGTTGGGATGAAGTGGCATCTCTTTGATGTTGTTATTTGCATGTCCCTGGTGACTTGATTGGCCATTCGTGTATCTTTTTTTTCTGTGAAATCCCTATTGATACATTTTTGCCCATTTTTCTTTCGGGTGTTTTGTCTTTTCCTCAGTAATATATGGGATTTCTTTGGACGTGATATATATTATTTGTTGATTATGTGTGTTATGTACTTTCTCCCAGAACATGGCTTCCATTTTATATTTGTACACAAGTTTTCTATTTTGTTTCTGTGAAACTGTCCATTTCATCTGGGCTTTCAAATTTATTGGCATAAGGTATGTCATATTATTTCCTCTTTTGCATTTCTAATACGTTTCTGTATTCTCCCTTTCTCCTTTTCTCCCTCTTACCAGAGGTTGGTGTATTTCATTATTTTTTACAAAAGAGAAAGAGAGAAGAAGAGGGGGAAAAAAACCTCTTTGATTTGGCTATTTTGTTTTCTGTTTTTAAATTCTGATTTTATCTCTATTATTCCCCTCCATTTCTATTTCTTAAATTTTGCCATTGCTCTTTTTTCTCACTTTGTAGGCTAAAAATGTAACTCATTTTTATTCTTTTCTATTGTTTACTAAATGCATTTAAAGCTAAGATTTACCACCAAATATTAATATGCTCTTATTACTATTCATTTCTGAGTATTTTCAAATTCTCCAGTGTGATTTTTTTTTTAACCCATGCTGGTTTCATCAAATTTGAGACATTTTCAGCCATTGTTTCTTCAAATATTTATTTCTGTCCCTGCATGTTAGATTGTTTGATATTTTTACACCTGTCCCTGAAGCTCTGTCCATTTTTCTTCAACGTTTTTTTCCTCTCTGTTCTCCAGATGGGAAAATTTCTATTGCTCTGTCCTCAAATTCACTGACTCTTCTGCCATCTCCAATCTTCTGTAAAACCCATTCAGCAAATTTTTCATTTCAGCTATTATAACTTTCAGTTCTAGAATTTCCATTGATTCTCTTTTACAGTCTCCATTGCTCTGCTCAGGTTCTCTATCTGGTCACTAAGATTATATTTCCTTTCATTATTTGACGCTGTCTTCCTTTACAAACTTGAAATAGCCTCTTTAAACTTTTTACCTGTCATAGCCAGCACCTGGCCCATTTCAAGTTCGATTTCCATTGATTACTTCATTTTTCTTGACCATAAATCACATTTTTCTAGCCCTTTGCATTGTCTAGTGATTTTTGATTCAGTTCTAGACGCTGTGATTAAATCTGTCGTAAAGAATTTGGATTCCATTTTCTTTCTCGGATGAGAGTTGGTTCTTGTTTAGGCAGACAGTTCAACTACAGGCTGATCAGCTTGACCCTGTGTGGGCTTGACTGTATGCACTGTTAGTGTGAATCCGAGGACAGACCAGGGTGTTTCACCAGCCCCTCTAACGAGTAAGGACTCAGCAGACGAACTATCTCTGTTGCACGTTTCGTCAGGGGCTTGGGTCCAGCCATTGTTAGGGGGAGTAGAGTAGATCTTACTCTAGGGCTTGGTTGTTACTCAAAACGTGCAGCATTTCTTGTGTTCCTCTTTACATAGCTCCCTGTTGTTGGATTCCCCGCCCCACAGATTCCAACTGCTTCAATTGCCCTGAAGACTGATTTCTGCTTTGTCGTCTCAGATGGACAATCCTGCTTTGCTTGAACCCCAGCTCTCTATGTCGTGGTTGAAAATTTGTCCCCAGGCAGATTGCTGGACACTCATGGGCTTCGCTTTAAGAGTTTCCTTACTCTTCATGGATTGCATTCTAATGCTGCCTGGCACATACAGTTGAAAAGAGTTGCTTCCTTTATTTTGACAAGCTTTATAGTTGATTATAAGGGGACCTGGTGGTGCAAACCGCTAAGCACTCGGCCACCAGCCAGAAGGTTAGCAGTTTGAACTCACTCAGTGGCTCTGTGGGAGAAAAACCTGGCAATCTGCTTCCATAAAGATTACAGCCAAGAAAACCCTATGGGGCAGTTCTGCTCTGTCACGGGGCTGCTGTAACTCAACAGCACCTCACAACAACACCAACGTAGTTGAGTATGGTGGGAGGGATAATCCTGTACCTCCTACTCTGTCATAGTTAGGTGTGGAAGTTCCCTCAACCAGGAGATAGTTAAGACTCTGCACGTATTAATTTTTAATCATAATTATTACTGAGGTACAGTATATATAAAACGCACACATCTTAAGTGTCCAGTTTAATTAGACTTGACAATTGTATACAGAACACTTCCAATAGCCCAGAAGTGTCTCTCATGCCACTTGACAATTAGTCCCCCTCACCATCAGAGGCACCATGGTTCTGATTTCTCTCACTCATGCATTCGTGGTGACTGTTTTAGGACTCCACCTCCTTGGCATAATTCAGTATACACACATTTGCGTCTAATGTTTTCATCCAACACCATGTTTTTGAGACTCAGTAATGTTGTTGAACGCATCAATACTTGTTTCTTTTTTATTGTTGAGAAGTTATTCCATTGTATGCTTATACCACAAAATGTTTACCCGCTCTCCAGTTAATGGACATAGTGAAATAATGTTAGATTGTCGCAAAATAGTGAGAGACAAAGGGCTGGAGAGGTTGGAACTGATCCAAAAACTATGGAACAGAGATGGAGAAATCGTGGTTTTCCCAAGGCCATACACATGTGATGGAATGTACAGCAGACAGATGAGGGTGGATGGAGGTGATGGAGTGGACAGTGGACAGGTGAGGGTGGAGGTGATGGAGTGGACAGTGGACAAGTGAAGGTGGAGGTGATGGAGTGGACAGTGGACAGGTGAGGGTGGAGGTGATGGAGTGGACAGTGGACAGGTGAG
>NW_004444121.1:2627861-2631447 GCF_000243295.1 Trichechus manatus latirostris
GTGGACAGGTGAGGGTGGAGGTGATGGAGTGGACAGTGGACAGGTGAGGGTGGAGGTGATGGAGTGGACAGTGGACAGGTGAGAGTGGAGGTGATGTTTGTCCTGCTGCAGGGTGAGGGTGGAGGTGATGGAATATACTGCAGGCAGGTGGGGGTGGAGTTGATGGTGATACAAATTTAAACCCAGTGATATCAGTGTTAAGCAGAAAAGTGGCCGCCATTCTGAAGTGGGCTCAGGGATTGTGTCCAGTCTGCCTCTGCCTTGCATGGACAGGCCCTGCCCGGCATCTGAACTGGAGCCCCTGCATGCAAGGAGGAGAAAGAAGAGGGAGAGAACATGGAAAGCTTTTGGCTCCCACTTATCCAATAAGCACAATGCTGAAGGGTGCGATTCAATAAAAGTCCTGTCACTTCAGCTCCGGGCTGTGCAGGAGCCGAAAAATTGATTCTGGTAGCCAACACACCTCACTCAGGGCGGGAGCGGACATCTTTGTGGAGAGGAAATGGAGTTTGCATTGGATTTGGCCTGAAGACGTCAAACACGGCTGCTGTCTCTGGTTTCCAGTGAGCCGAGGTGAAGGAGATGAAGAACGTGCTCCTGGGCAGCCTGTGATCCTGGCCAGCCACACAGCGGCGCAAAGCCGTGGAGTCACACCCTGAACTGCCACTTGCGGCCGGAGCAGGGAGGCGTGTGCTCTCCATGGCAGCAGCGGGAGACGCTCTCCTGCCTCCTCACCTTCACCGCTGTGCCTACCCCACACCCACCTGGGCAGGGGGTGCTGCCCCACCTGAAGGCATCTTTCCAGTCAGCATGGGACTGTCCTCTCCGTATTTAAAGATCTTCTGGCTCCAAGACTCGCTTGATTCTACAGATGAATACCAGGCACCAGGCTCGGGGGCAGGGTCTCTGACCCTTTGCAAGAGCCCCTGGAAAGTCACCCATTCTGGGCCGCATGTCCACCCAAGTGAGTGCCTGGCGTGGTCATCTCTGAGACCCCAGGACCCCGTCAGTGTCTCTTTGCACAGCTCTGGGCTCGGCTCCCTGCACCAGGCTGGGGTCAGGCTGTTGCGTTGTGAAGAGCTAGCCTCGACTACCCCCTAGACACGGGCTTGACTCTGAGTCTGCCACTTTCTAGCTGGGACCCTGGCAAGCCGTTAGCCACTCTGAGTGTCAGGTCATATCCACAGGTGCCAGGGATTAGACCCGGGTAGCTCTGAGGGGGAAGCATGTCTCCATCTACCACAGTCTTCTCTCCAGCCCTTCCGACTCCAGTTCCCCGGGACCTCAGGACTCATCCTTCTGTTCCCTGCTCAACCAGCACAGTGCCTGGCACACAGCAGGGACCTTGTCCTTTCCTGCCGGACCAAATCAGCCAGAGAGTCAAATTAGCATCTTCCCCTCAATTATCCTCTTAATTGAAAAGCAGAGTTCTTCATGAGAACGGCAAAGCACAAACCTCGAAGAGACAAGAGCTTTGCCCGGCAAGTATAACATCGAAGAAGAAAATAAGAAACCCGCGGGTCTGGGAGGTACCTCCCCCCACCTTCCCTGAGCATTCTTTGCCACAGGAGCACCAGTGTCCCCATGTCCACCTGGACCGCCAGACGCTGGGGTGTGTGCCTGCGGTCCTGTCCCAGTCACGGGCCATCATTTCGGGAGTGAAGGGTACTTGCTCGGCTTTGCCCATGAGCAGTGACAACTGCAACCCTTCATCTCAGCAGGGCCAAGCAGGGAAATCAAATCTGATCGGCCCGTCTCATCTGCACCTCGGTGACAAGAGAGACACCACGTAGCAGCTTTAGTAAAGACACTTGGAAGCCAGGGAGGCCGTCCCTGACAAGTCCAGGCACCAGACTCCTTCCAGATGGAGCTCCGTCTTCAATCACCTCACAAGAGCGCCTCAGGCACCTGCCTGGGAAGCGGACTCTCCCCTTTGATGCTGCTTCCAGGGACAGCAACGCTGAAGGCAACGGTTCAGCAGGGGCGGCTGAGCCTCCTGCACATGTTCACAGGGCTCTGCAGGGGCTGGAAACCGTGAGAGAGGCCGAGGGGCACCCGGCAGAGGGTTTGCGGGACAGGTGACAAAGCTCAAGAGCTGCTGGCTGGGTGTGGCCTTACTCAAGTAGGCAGACCGCTCAGTCCTTCTGGCAGATGAGAAACAGAGGTGCCACGGAGGAAGGGGCTGGCTGAGGCCAAACAGTCAATGTGCAGCTCCGCCACGGGAGGTGCCCAGCCTCCCGGCACCAGGGGCTGGCCGTTCGCAGGGCTGGCCGTTCACAGGGCTGGCTGTTTACACGGCTGGCCCTTCCCAGGGGTGGCTGTTCCCAGGGCTGGCCGTTGGCAGGGCTGGCCATTGGCAGGGCTGGCTGTGGCAGACTGGCCATGCTGGGTGACTGCTCACCTGTGCACCCCTTGTCTTAAACACAATGTCCGCCGGCAGTCACTGCTGGGAGGGTGGGAGACCTGGAAGGCCCCTGCCTGTTTCCCGCTGGGGAGCTCAGGGCAGGTCCCCTCCCCTCTCCAGGCTCTGATTCACACCCAGACCCCTCATGCCAATCCCGGTGCCTGGACCCCCCAGGTGCTCAGCAAAAAGTCGTGGCTGACTGGGATCACTGAAGAAGGTGGGTCGCAGCACCAGGCCGCTCGGCCTTCCTGCTTGGGGCTGGGGTGAGGCCCAGTGGGTGGGACTCTGCTCTGAGGAGGGAGAGGGCTCCATCCCTGTCATTGCGGCTGCAAGGGGAGACAGAGCCGTACACCGCCAGAAGAGAACATAAGCAGCGTGTTTGGCAAAACGCCCGCTTGCTTGGCCGCCTGCGCTGGATGGCCCCTGCTCTGTCTCAGCTGTTTGCCTCTTGTTTTGACCAGCCTGGGACACACTCACTGGTCCGAGTGAAGGTAGCAAAGCGGACTCTACAGTTCTGCAAAGGAAGCAACACCCGTGGCCAGCCTCCCCTTCTCCGAGAAGCAGCGCTGTGTTCCGGCCAGTTAAGGGGTCCAGCCCAGCAGGCTGGCTGCTGCATCCTTGGGGTGTGGGGAGCCTCCAACCTGGTCCAGAAGGCCGAGCCCCTCCTCTCCTGGCCTCCCCACAGGGCTCGCTCCCCCCCTCCCCCCATCAATGCAGGGGCCCCTCCGTCCTCCCCACTGCGAGTCCATGGTGCTCTCAGCATCTCCCCGAGGATGGCTGTCCCCTCTTTGATGTTGCCATGGAGAAGACATACCTGGTTCCGTTTGAGCCTCACCACAACCCCCGCAGCCAGTCGTCCTGGCTTCCCTTCAAAAGCGAGAAAACTGAGGCATAGAGACAAATGTCTTGCTCAAGATCCCGCAGCTAGGAAGTGACAATGCTGGCACCACCACCTCCTATTCTGGGAGCCCCCCAAAGCAAGGCCATCTGAGATGGCGTGTGTCACGGAGTCAGGCTTGCTAGAGGGGCTGCTTTTGTTGTGGGCTTAGGTGTCGCTCTGCGGCCGACCCGAGCACGTGCTGCTGTGCTTCTGAGCTTGCGTTTCACGACAGGAGTGACAAGGATGCTGTGTGTATGAGCGTGTGTGTGTGTGAGTGTGTGAGTGTGTGTGGGGGTGGGGGT
>NW_004444121.1:2631731-2705292 GCF_000243295.1 Trichechus manatus latirostris
TGTGTGTGTGAGTGTGTGAGTGTGTGGTGTGTGTGTGGGTGTGTGTGTGTGAGTGTGTGTGGGTGTGTGGGTGTGAGTGTATTTGTGTGGGTGTGTGTTTATGTGGGTCTGAGTGTGAGTGAGTGTGTGGGTTAGTGTGTGGGTGTGACTTGTGAGTATGTGCAAGTGTATGAGCATGTGTGTGAGTGTGCGTGAGTGTGTGTGTGTGTCCTTTCAGCAATGCTATAGGGTTAGTTTCCTCTACGTTTTACAGATCTGAGAACTGAAAACTTAGGTTGGATAAGTGGTGGAAGACAGAACAACTGCTAAGGGCCTTTATTAGCTTTTGCCCAAATTTAGGGACTTAAACCAACAAGCATTTATGACCTCACATAGTTTCTGAGACCAGGAATTCACAACGGTGTAGCTGGGTGATTCTGGCTGAAGGTCTCCCATGAAGTTGCAGTGAAGAAATCAGCAGGGCTGCTATCATCTGAAGGCCCAACTGGGGCTGGATCTGCTTCCAAGATGGCTGCTCCCATGGCTATTGGCAGGGGACCTCAGTTCTCACTACATGCACCTCTCCACAAAGCTGCTTGAGTGTCCTTACAACATGGCAGCTGGCTTCTCCCAGAGCAACGATCAGAGAGAGAAACAGGGAGCTAGAGAGAGAGACAGAGACAGTGAGAGAGAGGGAGAGACAGGGAGACTAAAGGAAGCCGCGGTGCGTTTTATGTCCTGGAGTCTAAAGTTGTGAACCTTCCCTTATTGCTTGATTCTATTCACCAGAAATAAATGATTAAGTCCTGCTCACACTGAAGGGGAGAGCAGCATCGGAGAATTCGTAGAAATTTAAGAAGCATCACAGGGTCTGAGCCAGGACTGAGTATGACCCCCTGTGTGGGCTCTTTCTGGCAGAACCACTTCCTCCAAGTGGTCCTCCGCTCACCCCCACACTCTTACCCTCCCTGGCCTGCCCCTTCGATGGTGGTCCCCACAAAGGCACTCGCTGTCCCTGTTGTTCTTCTGTTTCAGCTCTGGGTTCTCTCATCTCCACCTGCATATCAGGACGTCTCTGCTGGGCCGTCCTGTGTGCTGGTGGTTTCTGCCCTGCTTTTAGAGTTGGTCAAAACTCCCGGTGCCCGAGGCATCCTCCTTGTCCATTTCAGCAACAGGTAAGAGACTTACTACTACCTGGGGTGGAGGGGAGCCCTGGTGGCACAGTGGTTAAGACCTCGCTGCTAACCAAAAGGCCGGCAGTGCGAATCCACCAGGCACTCCTTGGAAACCCTACAGGGCAGTTCTATTCTGTCCAGTAGGGTCACCACGAGTCAGAATCGATTCGACAGCAAGGGTTTGGTTTTTTTTGATGAGGGTGGGGGCGGCGGGGAGGGTGGAGGTGGAAGACTAATGCAAACTGGAGAAAGAGAAAAATAAAGGTGTGTGTGTGTAATTGTGTGTGTGTGTGAGGTGTGTTTGTGGTTGTGTGTGTAACCGTGTATATAACTCGTGTGTGTATGGTGTGTGTGTGATGTGTCGTGTGTGTGGTGTGTTTGTGGTTGTGTGTGTAATTGTGTGTATAACTGGTGTATGTGTGTGTGTGTAGGGTGTCTGTGTGAGGTGTGGGGTGTGTGTGGTTGTGTGTGTAATTGTGTGTATGACTGGTATGTGCGTGTGGTCATGTGTATATGTGTATAATTGGTGTGTGTGTGCGTGGTGTGAGTGTATGTGGTATGTGTGCCGTTTGCGTGAGTGTGGTTTTGTGTGTGTGTGGTGTGTATGGTGCACGTGTTCAGTGATCACGTAACTGAAGAGTCCAGGGTGGATCCCCTTCAGGCATTGCTGGATCCAGGCCAGGTCAGGCTGGAGGACTCAGCTTCTCTCTCCCCTCAGCTCTGCCTCCAGCCTGGGCTGTATTATCTGCCCATCCCTGGAGCCATGGAGGGCCTGCCCACCCCGGGCAGGAGGAATGAGGAAGGAGCGGTTTCCCCATCAAAGTCCAGGAGGATGGTAGTTCCTGGAAGAAGAGGGAATGGAGGCCGAGAGGCAGTCGTACATGTCCACTCGAGGATGCCTCATCGGCGGGGGTCCAGCGCCTGCACAGGCAGGACGGCCCCCTGCAGTGCTGTGGCAGGGACCGCACAGCTGAAGGGCGGTCATTGACTTCATGGTCATGTGGCCCAGGCCAGTCTCTGAAAGGCATCCAGGCTCTCATACTTTGCCTTCAGACCCTGAGGCTCCTCCTAGGGGCTTCAGTGGGGGCACAGAAGCCTTTAGAGCTGATTCGGGGCGAACACAGGGGGCCTGTGGGCTGCGGGGGAGGGGCCCTGATCACAGAGCAGGAAGCAAATGGGCCTGGGTGTGCCTCAGTGCCCCTCACCATGGTGCACCCTGCCCTGGGACTTGGGGGAGGACTGAGCTCCCCGAGAAGTGAGGGGACACCTCAGAGGTGAGGGGAGCAGCACCCTGCAAATGCAGGTGAGGGAGAAGGCTGGAGAGATGCCAGCAGTTTCTAGAGTGATTTCAGCCCGGTCCCTTGGTTTGTTTTTGTCCTTCTGCCGTTTCCAGCCCCTGGGTGGGCAGGAGGAGCAGACCGGGACACCCAGGCCGGCTTGTCCTGCTCTGGGGACCGTGTGTGGAGTCCAGGGCTGTCAAGCTGACACCTTCCATTAACTCTACAATCCATTTTTAATACATTCCATTTTTCTTTAATTTCAGATGATATTGGGTCTGGTAGGCTCTCCCTTCATTACTGAGTTGTGCATCGTTAAGCAGATAGAAAGGTCTTCTGGAGAGCATGGTGCCTCCACATCTCCGCCAGGGACCTCTCCCCGGGAACCCGGGCTTTCTGCCTTGGTTCAAAGGCACAGAGATGGGAACTTGCCTCCTCCAGCCACACAGCGAGAGCGGGGGCTGTCACGGTCCTGTGCCTCATGTGTCCTGCGCTTGGTCCGTCTCCCCCATTCCTGCACTCCCCAGCCTTCTCCAGGAGAGCCCGGCCCTCGCCTGCTCTCCAGGGTCTCCTCATGCATCTAACGGGGAGCCCTGGTGTCCTGGACAGGTCTGACCCCTCCCTAAACCCAGCGCCCCGGATCCGAGGACCGTAATACAGTTTCCATTGGAGCTGGACCTTGAGGTGAGCCCTGTTATGAATTGAGCTGTGTCCCCAAAAGACGCGTTGGAGTCCTGACCGTATGCTGTGGATGGGATCCCACTTGGAAATCGGGCTTCTTTGTTATGATAGTGAGGCTGTACCAGTGTAGGGTGGCTCCGAACCCTCAGCCTTTCTGAGTGACGCAAACAGGAGCACAGACACAGAGACCAAGAGGCACAGGTACCACCTGAAGGTCGCCGAGGAACCGCGGGTCGCCGGGGTCAGAGAAGCAGAGACAAAGGCCTTCCCCCGGAGCTGACAGAGAGACAGCCTTCCCCTAGAGCCAGCGCCCCGAACTTGGACTTCTAGTGTTCTAAACGGTGAGAAAATAAACTTCTGTTCTTTAGAGCCACTCACAGGAGGTATCTGAGTCACAGCAGAGCTGGGGGACTAAGACAAGCTGGCCAAGAGAACGAGAAGAGCATGGGCCTTCTGCCCGCACAGTCCCTAGGACTTACTGGGAAACAGATGGGGGGCACGTGTGGGACAAAGAGGAGAGGCTGGATCGTCGGTACGAATACTAAGTGTAGTCAGAGTTGAGCGCAGGGTGTGCTCACAGTGCCTGGAGCAGTCAGGCAGGCTTCCCGGAAGAGAAGGACCTGTGGACCTCAGTCTGTCCTGCCCTATGGAGTTTCCTGCCAGTCCCGTTGGTCCAGGCTAAGCATGGTCCTCACTAACAGCACATTTTCCTTTTGGTGTTTCCTGTGAACAAAGGAAAGAGGAAGGGAATGGATGAACACCAAGAGGAGCAGGAGGGAGGAAGGAAGCCGACCCCCACTGTACAGACCCCTGCCGGGAAGCTCTGGGGAGAAGCAGGGCGAGGGGCCTGGCATCTGCCGTCCCCTGGTGAGACTGTCATGTCCCAGCTCTGTTGCTTTCTGTCTCTGTCCACCCCTCCAGACTGCCTTCTGGAGGGTTCTTTCTTCATCTCTTTGCCCAGACAGTGGTCCATGGGCCACCATCCCCAGCACCCCTGAGGACTTGTAGACACACAGACCCCTACCAGACCTGCAGAATGGGAACCTGCAGGTGGTCCACTTGCCCGTCCACGTTTGAGAAGCTCTGCCCTGAGACACCAACATCTGCTGTATGTTCCAAGATGAAACCCCCATGACTCCTGTCACCTCCAGAATGAAGGCTGCAGGCGGCTTTCTGGAGGATTCCAGCCCAGGGCACCTTCTTCCTCACCCAGCCCCAGCCTTCCCATCCCAGCTGGCTTCTGGGAGGGGGCATCTGGCTTCCTGCCTTCACACCTCTGCCCAGAATCCCCCGAGTCTGCCAGATAGATGTCTTACCAGCCCAAAAGGCCCCCCCAAGCACCCCGCTGAGTTCATCATTTGTCTTAGGAGACCCGCCACCACTCTATAATCCCACAGCACAGCCCGTGGTCCTCCAAGGCCTGGGCCACGTTGAGTCAGGCGTTCAGCACAGAGCAGGCCCTCAGGAAGTAGTCACTGAACAAACGCCTGTGTGCATGCATCAAAGGATGGGTGCTCTCCGTCTCAGGAGCTCCTGCCTGCCCGTGAGGTGTAGCCCCTACCCCTGAAGCTGCCGTCCTAAAGAAACGGCCCGACCCAGCCTCCCGTAGCCCCTAGTCAAGTCAAAACCAAACAACTTTATGCACAAAAGTGACCTGAGAACATTGACTGCGAGCCACACAGATGAGCAGAAATGAATGCGGTGCACCCAACGTTGAAATTAGGGGACAAAAATGCATTAACCTGGAGGCTCAAATTAAATCATGGCCACGTCTCTTTTCAAATTAAGTCCCCCACTCATATTGTCCCCCATCACATTGGAGGAGCTGCTGTCACTGGTGCTTTTTATTCCCCTTCCCCTGAACTGGGATGTGGCTGAAAAATAAAACAGGGCCCTGCTCGCATCCTCAGGGCACTGTAGACAGTGCAAAGAATATCTGCCTCACAACTGGGTGCCTTCCTCCTCGATTCAGGGGTGTCCAGGCACCAGCGACAGAAACTAGAAAATTCTCAAGGGCTGTTCAGTATACAGCTTGTTTGCGCGAGGTAGTCTTTCTGACCCTGGAGTCCTTATGCATTTGCAAAAAAGAACTTCTGAGTTGTTAGCGCTGCCCCTGTCTGTCAATCTGTCCTACTGTGATGGCTTGAGTGTTGCTCTGGTGCTGGAAGCTATGCCACCAGTATTTCAAATATCAGCAGGTCACCCATGAGGGACAAGTTTCAGCTGAGCTTCCAGACTAAGACAGGCTAGGAAGAAAGGCCTGGCAATCTACTTCCAAAGATCAGCCAGTGAAAACCATGTGGATCACAACAGCACATTGCCTGATACAGAGTGGGAGGATGAGCCCCCCAGGCTGGAAAGAACTCAAAATACACAGTGGCTGCAACAATGGACTGGAGCACACCAACGATCGTGCAGGACTGGACAGGGTTTCCTTGTACTGGGGTCGTCGTGAATGGGAGCCTGCTGGACAGCAAACAAATAGAACACTTGTTGATTCGATGCGTAGCCTCTCTTCAGCACCCCTGCATACTTGAAACCCCCTGCCTTGGCCCCATTTCCTGTAGGGCCAAGTGTAGGGTCACCATGGTGGCAAGAAAGCCCCCTTCTGCCCTCCCCCAGCCTGCGCCCCTTCGTTCTTCATCCCCCCGCAGCACCCATCTGCATGCAGTTGCCCATTCCCAGCAGGCCCTGCTTTTTTGCCCCTGTAACGCTGACAGGGAGCCTTCTGCCTGGAGCACACACCTCCTCCCTTCACCTGGGTGATCCTCCTCGTCTTCGCAGCTCAGCTCACTCCAGCGCTTCAGGAAGCTCCCGGGGCCTCCCACCGTGTTCCTGGGGGCCCTCTTTGGGGAGTCCACGATGCCCATGCTCCCTCGGTTGTTTGCTTCGATGTGCTCTGATGATCTATTTCTGTATCGCCTACCTTGTAGAATGAGACCCTCTCAAGGCAGGTCCCTGTCCGCAGCACTCAGTGATCAGCACGTGAGAACGGATGTTCAGGTGATACACACCTAAGCCCATATGCCTGCCTTTCCGACTCACCTGGCATCGGTCCCGGCATCACGACGGGGCTTTATTCCTGACTCTGCCGCTTGCTGTCTGTGTGACCTCTGTCAGCTTACGACCTCTCCGTTCTCAGTTCATCATTCTTGAAAGAGGATCAATGGCCACACCTGTCCCATAGGGTCACTGTGAGAACAAAGGAGTGACTCCCAGAAAGCGCTCTGCGCAGTGCTCGGCATGTGCGCATTTGCTGCCCGGATGACAGAGGCCCTGCAGCCACTGAGGGGCTGGTGGCACGGTGATGGGCTGTTACTCTGATGATTGTTATTACTACTGCCACTATTACCACCGTGACTGCTGTCATTATTATTTCCACTACTGCTATTATTACTACTGTTACTATTACTACTTCTTTATTACTACTACTGCTGCTGCAGGACGGATTGACACAGTGCTGCACCAATGGGGTCTAACATAACAACCACTGTGAGGAAGGCACAGGACCGGGGCAGCGTGGCATTCTGTTGTCCATGGGTCACCGAGAGTCACAACCAACTTGATGATGCCTAGCAATAACTGCTGCTACTACTACTACTGTTACTGCTGTTGCGGTTACTATTGCTACTACTACTGTAATTACCACCGCTGCTGTTACTATTATCATTACTACTACCACTATCAGTACTACTGGTGCTGTCACTATTATTATTGCTACCACTATCACTACTGCTGCTGTTACTATTATTACTACTACTGTCATTACCACTGCTGCTGTTACTACCACTACTACTACTATCATTACTACTGCTGCTGTTACTATTATTATTACTACTGCCACTATCAGTACTACTGCTGCTGTCACTATTATTATTACTAATACTACTATTACTAATGCTGCTGTTACTATTACTACTACCACTATCAATACTACTGCTGCTGTTACTATTACTACTACTACTACTACTATTACTACTGCTGCTGTTACTACTATCACTACCACTGCTGCTGTTACTATTATTATTACTACTACCACTATCAATACTACTGCTGCTGTTACTGTTATTATTACTACTACCACTATCAGTACCACTGCTGCTGTCACTATTATTATTGCTCCCACTACTATTACTACTGCTGCTGTTACTATTATTACTACTACTACTATAATTACTACCGCTGCTGTTACTATTATTATTACTACTACCACTATCAGTACTACTGCTGCTGTTACTATTATTATTACTACTACCACTATCAGTACTACTGCTGCTGTTACTGTTACTACTTCTACTATCATTGCCACTGCTGCTGTTACTATTATTACTACTACTATCATTATTATGCCTTGTTTTTCCAGGTTTCACAAGTTTTCCCCCTTTGACAGGGTGCAGTCTTACCACTTTTCTATTGCTCATTGTAGTGGGAAATATTTGCATTTGCCTTCTCTGACAAGTTTCCACCTCACACAGGTTCTGGCTTTCACAGGCTTTACTGTATTACTACCACTATATTACTATTACTACTACTACGATCATCACTACTACTATCATTATTATTATTACCACCACTGCTACTACTATTATTACTACTGTTATTATTACCACTGCTGTTACTACTATCATAATTATTACTCCTTTGTATTATTACTAGGAAACCTGGTGGTGTAGTCATTAAGAGCCACCGCTGCTAACCAAAAGTTGGGCAGTGGGAATCCACCAGCGACCCCTTGGAAACCCCAGGGGGCAGTTCTGCTCTGTCCTGTGGGGTCGCTGTGGGTCGGAACCGACGTGATGGCAACGGGTTTGGTTTTCGGGTTAGGTTTTATTACCACTACGGCTGCTACTCCTATTATTACTACTGCTGCAGCTACTGCTGTTATTACTACCACTAGTACTACTATTGCTCTTACTACTATTATTATTATCATTACTACTACTGCTACTCCTAGCACTGCGGGGATGGGGCCGTGGGAAGAGAAAGCTCCCCAGAAAAAACGGGGTGGGGATTTTGATGTTATTTCCTGAGCTTACCACAGCAGTAGCTAAAAGTTATGGAGAAGACCTGGTCTACATGGGATCCAAACATGAGAGAAGAAGGATTCGGAATCAAGATGGCAGTCTGAACTAATGCAGAGAATCCCCTCTCCCATTTCAAACACATAAAATGCTGATTAAAACTGAAGCCCTGCCCCTAGTTATAAATATGTGGTAATGTTTAAAACCAAGAGAAAAAAAATCCCCAGGTGCCTGAAACAATCAGGGAAACCATGCTGGAAGTGGTGGCGGAGGCATCTCATGGGAACAGGGACAGGCTGACGGCATCGGTGTCGAGGGGCTGGGGGAGAATGTAGGACCCATGAGCACATGTGTGGGAGATGGTCCTGAGCTTCCTGCAAAGCTAGGAGCTGCTCACAGCATGGTTGAGAAAGGCTCATCCACTGGTCCAGAGCATTGGAAGGAAGATGTCTCAACAAACAGGATGGTGATTGGGAAGAACAGTCCCCCAAGAGAAATAGGAACTACTGACATATTAGGGTGTAAGGTTTAAATCAATGCTACCCATATGACCCCAAGATTCCTGGACAAAAATCCATGACTTTAGCATAAAATGTAGCTCTGGTTGGTGACAACCATAAGGCATGCGGAGACTATCCCGAGGGGATGCTCCCACAGAACCTGAGAGGTTCCACAGACTAAATGGGAGTCGAAAACCACCAATCACACAGGAAACAACAAAAGGGATAATTTGAATCCGAAGATCTCAAAATAATAGAACCGTTAAAAGAGATTTTAGCATAATCTATCTCAAATAGTCACCAATAAAGGAAGTAGGAGAAGCTGTGAGGGAAAAACAGAACAAGATGATAAAAGAATAGGCAGGTTTACAAAACGAAAGCAACAGAAATTCTGGAAATTGAACTAAATGGTCATCAAAAGAGAAATTCACTGGATACGTTGGTTGGTGGACAATGTAGACCTTAAGAGCAAATTACTGAGCTGACAAGTGACTCTAGGGAAACGTAGCCTGAAAATAAAGAGACACTTAATATAAAAGAGAACTGGAGGCTTGGAGAGCATTTCAGAAGGAAATAATAGAGTGGATAGGAAAAGGACGATATTCATGGAGACCAAGGCTAAGAACATTCTAGACCAAAGAAAGATACATGTTCTTAGCTGAAAGAGGCACAATTTGTTCCAAGCAGGAGAAATGTAAACAAACCCACAATGACACACATCTTAATGAAACTGCAGAACATCAAAGAGAGAATCTTTATTCTCTCAGAGAATAAGAGTCACGCTGGCTGGTTATAACATTGTCTGGTGCAATTGCGGAAACCCCAGTGGCACAGTGGTTAAGAGCTACGGCTGCTAACCGAAAGGTCAGCAGTTCGAATCCACCAGGTGCTCCTTGGAAACTCTACAGGGTGGTTCTACTCAGTCCTGTAGGGTCACAATGAGTTGGAATTGACTCAACGGCAACGGTTTTGTGTGTGTGTGTGTGTGTGTGTGTGTGTGTGTGTGTGTGTGTGTAATTGCTTCCTTGAGAAAGTCTTGTTGTTAGCTGTCATCAGGTTGGCCCAGGAACAATGAGATTGAACTGTTGCCATCCATAGGGTTGTCAGGGGTTGATTTTCAGAAGTAGATTGCCAGGCCTTTCTTCCTAGTCTGTCTTAGCCAGGAAGCTCTGCTGAAACCTGTTCAACATCATCGCAACATGCAAGCCTCCACTGACAGACAGGTGACAAAGTCTTGGACAATAATACAGGACAGGAAGGTCAGTTTAGTGGTTAGTTACAGCATGGAAGGTCGGCATCATGGTAAACAGGAAGAATGACTTTCTTTAGTTAGTTACGTGCATTATAATTTTAAGTAACCATTGAAATGATAAAAATATAATTAATCACCTCCAAATCTGCTGAGGCATAAAAGGAAAATGTATCCATCCAACAGAAGCAGGTCTTTTGCAGCAGATTTTCCTAGCGCAATGCGTCGTCTACTTTCTTGATTGTTGCTTCAACAACAACAACAGAAGCAGGAAAACTCGATTGATCCAATCATGACAAAACTACTGTTGTTGTTGTTAGGTGCTGCCAAGTCAGTTCTGACTCATAGCAGCCCTGTGTACAGCAGAAGGAAACACTGCCTGGTCCTGTGCCATCCTCACTGTCCTTGCTGTGTTTGAGCCCATTGTTCCAGCCACTGTGTCAATCCATCTCATTGACGATCTTCCTCTTTTTCGCTGACCCTCTACTTTCCCAAGCATGATGTCCTTCTCTGGGGACTGGCTCCTCCTGATAACATGTCTGAAGTGCGTGAGGCGCAGTCTCACCATCCATGCTTCTAAGGAGCATTCTGGCTGTACTTCTTCCAAGACAGTTCATTCTATTGTAGCGATATTAACATTAGGTGAAATTGAACGTTAGAAAATTGACATTTGAACTGAAGAAGAATTTTCATTAAAGCCGGGGATAAGACAGGAAGGATCCCCGTCACTACTGCTGCTCAGCCTTTCTCTGGAGGCTGCGATCTGTGCCATAAGATGGGGCAGATGATGGACAATCGAAAGAGCTGAAATTGGAGTGTATTTGCAAATTACATGATTGTCTACTTAGAGAATCCTGGGAAATCTACTTAGAGAATTCCTAGATAAAGAGCTCCTGAATCTGGGGATCAAGGTATAAAAATAGACTGCCAGATACAGAACAACTATGCTTTTATTTTAACCTTTCTAGATGAATACACACAAATCCCATTTATAGTCTCTGTCTTTTAATACATATGCCTTCATTGTGTTTACTGTTATATTGGACTTATTTCAATAGTGTTCCCATGTACCATCAAATAGCAAATAAGAAATGTAACAGGACAATTCCCGTTCACAATAGCAACAACAAAAAAGAAAAATAGAAATAAAATTAATGAAAGCCACACAAAGATTTTTATGAAGAGAAGTTCCAAAATTACAAAATGTACTGAAGGACATAATAAAAGAGCTGAATAAATGGAGAGCTGTTCACAGATGGGTGGACTTAATGTCATAAAGGTGGCAATTATCCCCCAAATCCACGAATAAACACAATGATATTCCAGTCAAAATCCCAACAGCATTGTGACTGAAAACTGGCAAACCCATTCTCCAAGTTATGTGGGGCGTGGCTGTAAAAGTCCCAGTAGACAGATTAATTCAGAAGAAAATAAGTAGAAGGAGAGGGAACTTGCGTACCAGAAGTCAAGACGTATTATGAAACCAGACCATATAAAACTGGGCCATACTGGTGTAGTAAATGACAAGTTGACCAACGCAGCATAAACAGGACACAGAATAGCCCTGAACAGAACAATGAATATGTGCGGACTTGATGAATTATAGAGATGGAATTACAAACCATGAAGAATGAATGGATGACTTCATGTGGGAAGTTTCCGTCAGAAAAAAATCAGATTCCTTCCTTCACTCTGTTCAGTAAAAATGAATTCCATATGATTAGATGCCTAAATAAATAATTTTTTTTTAAATCTTTAAAATTTCTCAGAAGAGTCATAGGATATTTTCATTATAACTTAAGGGTAAGAAATAGTTTATTAAACAAGACACAACAAGAATAACATTTAAAGAAAAAGATTGACGAATGTATCTACAACAACTGAAAGACTTCGATACAAACAAACAAAAGATACCATAAACCCAATCAAAAGAAATACAACGGCAGTGGAGGAAGAACTTTCAACACATGTAACAAAGCACTAGTGTCTAGAATATATAAATATTTCCTACCAATCAATAAGAAAAAAGTAAACAGTCTGGTAGAAAAATGGACCAAGGGTATGTACTTCAATTCACCAAAGAGTATTCCCAGTTGGCCAATAGCAGGGAAATATGCTTACCCGCAACAACAATCAGGGAGATGCAAATGAAACAATAGATAACATTTGACAGCTATTGCAAAGGCAAAATCAACATGTTTGACAATACCCAGTGCTGGTGAGGTTGTTGGGAAAGAGGCAGCCACCTGAGTGAGTCCCTTGTTAAAGGGAATCCCCCATCCTTTGGTCCTTTGTGTTCTGGAAAATGTTTGATGAAAAAGGCAGAGTCAGGGCACAGCACTGTGGGGTGCAGCTCTGCGGGACCAGGGCAGGTGAAAATGTGGGTATCCCATGTCCTAGAAATTTAATTTCTACCCCTTCAAACCCAACAAATCTTATAAAACACCCCTTTACTCCCTGAAGTGAAAATGAGAGATAATATAATCTAACTAGCACATATTATTTCAAAAATTGCAATACAATGCCCCAACTATAATATAAAGAAGAAATAAAAGGAGAGTAGTTTATAGTAAAACAACACATAATTCAATATGTAAATGCCCAGGAACAGCTAAAAGGGAAGATTCAATCAAAGTGTCAAATGCTTTCATTTTTTAATAATTTTGTACAGGTAGACCCTAGCTTATGACAGGGTTCTGTTCTGATGACTCCGTCATAAAAAGTCGTGGGTCACCTTGGCTGGGCCATGATTCTCAGTGGTTTGGCAGTTAAATGATGATGCAATTTGGCAGCTATGTAATGATGTAGTCATCCTCCGTGATGTGATCTGATGTGATCAGCCAATCAGTTGTAAAGGGAGTTTCCTCGGGGGTGTGGCCTGCATCCAGTATATATATGGACTTTCTGGCCAAGCTTGCTCACTTTCTCTGGATCCTGCATCTGGTTCTTGATCATCTGACCTCTGGTTCTTGGGACTTGAGCCAGTGGCCTGCTGTCTGACCTGCCGATCATCTTGGCTTTGTCAGCCCCTTCAGCTATGTGAGTAAGGAGATGCCTCCAGCCTAATGCCTGACCCACCGTCCTGGGACTTGTGAGCCTCTACAACCACATGAGCCCTCTGCTTGCGATAAATCTCTCTCTGTCTCTCTTCACTGGTTTTGTTTCTCTCGAGAACCCAGCCTAAGACAGTCGGCACAGACATAAGTTGAATGTGGCTTTTTTGTTTGTTTGTTTCCATTATTATTGCTTTTTATTATCAGTATCTTGATAAATCATAACATCGAACATTTGTGAGTGAACATCTGAGAATAACATCAGCAACTTCTGCACTGCCACACTGTCTGCAGTACACATCACCAACAACAAGATGTACAAAAAAGACTGTTGTGTGGTTCTTTGTCACCTGAAGACATGGTAAGTTGGGGATGACCCGGATTTAAAAGAAATTAACGTTTAATTAAATATTGTCTATATTCTCCTTTGTGTACAGTCTGGCATTTTAAAATAAGAGTGACTAAAAAGCCACCTCTGTGTGTATACCACTGGCCATCAAGTCACTTCTGACTCCGACCCATGGCAAGCCCAGGTGTGTCAGAGTAGAACTCTACTCCACAGGCTTCTCAATGGCTGATTTTTTGGAAGTAGATCACCAGGACTTCCTTCTGAGGCACCTTTGAGTGGACTCAAACTTCCAGACTTTGGGTGAGCAGCTGAGCGTGTTAACAATTTGCACCACTTGTACATGTTCAAATATCTGGCTCATCAATTCTACCTGGAGGCATCTAGAATCTCACGGAAATAGGAAAGGAAAGCGTGCGAAGGTAAGTGCATGCAGATGTTCGATACATTGTTTCTAACAACAAAAGTTGAAAATAAGACCAAATGTTAGGCGTCTGTCTAAATGAAGCCTGATGCAGCTACACTGTTAAGGAGCTATATACGTAATGACATGGGTGTTTTCAAAAGCATATTTTGAGTGAAAAAAAGTAAGATGTGGAATTCATAGAGCAAGACAGCACATCCATTATCATAGTTTTATAATAATTTTTGATTTATAATTCATTCCATGTGACTTAAAAAAAAAACGTTGCTGTCAAGTCAATTCCGATTCATGGTGACCCCATGTGTTCAGAGTGGAACTGTGCTCCATAGGATTTTCAAGGCTGTGAACTTTCGGAAGCAGATCATCCGGTCTTTCTTCCGAGCCTCCTCTGGGTGGGTTTGAAATACCAGCCTTCCAGTAGTCGAGCACTTAACCATTTGCGCCACCCAGGGACTCCTCTTGTTGCTGTGAGGTGCTGTGGAGTTGGTTCCAACTCATAGCAACCTGATGTACAACAGAACGAAACACTGCCCGGTCCTGCACCATCCTCACAATCGTTGTTGTGCTTGAGCCCATTGTTGCAGCCACTGTGTCAATCCATCTTGTTGAGGGTCTTCCTCTTTTTCGCTGACCCTCTACTTTACTAAGCATGATGTCCTTCTCCAGGGACTGGTCCCTCCTGAGAACATGTCCAAAGTATGTGAGACGAAGTCTTGCCATCCTTGCTTCTAAGGGGCATTCCAGTTGTACTTCTTCCAAGACAGATATGTTCATTCTTTTGGCAGTCCATGGTATAGTCAATATTCTTCGCCAACATCGCAATTCAAAGGCGTCCATTCTTCTTTGGTCTTCCTTATTCATTGTCCAGCTTTTGCATGCATATGAGGTGATTGAAAAACACCATGGCTTGGATAAGAACTTAGTCTTACCCAAAGTACGACAAACTGGCAGACACGTGAAGGCAGGGACTCCTAAAAACCCCCAAATCAATGGTCCATACTCTTCATCGATAACTACTCACAGAAGACAGGTAAAGAGAGCTGAGAAGTTCATTCCCCACAGCTAAGAGAGCAATTTGTCTCTGGGCCCAGGGAAAACAAAGGAGACCTCAACTTCTTCAGAATTGCTCATTTCTTTTATATTTAAAAATTCTGCAGCAAAAATGACAAAATTTTCCTTTGGGTGGGTAGCTGTGAGTGTTTGTTTTTAATTCAGTGCAAAAAATACCACACAGGAAATATCAATTAGCCCCAGTTCCCTTCCTCTCCATCCGAGCTGGTGCACCCTGGGTCGCTCGGCTCCAAGCCCGACCTCCACATTCTACTCTGTGGTGCTGAGGCTGGGACTCCGCCATCTGGCTCACTCGTCACCTCTGCCAGTAGGAGGTGCCATGGGGTGCCCAGCAGGCAGAGCTGGGGGAAGGGGCTTCACTGCTATTTCCCCAGTGGGATCAGCTTTGAAATCCCTGGGTGCTGTTAATGATAAACAAGTTCAGTGGCTAACCAAAAGTTTGTAAGTTTGAGTCCATTCAGAGGTGCTTCTGAAGAAAGCCCTGGTGATCTACTTCTGAAAAATCAGCCAGTGAAGACCCTGTGGCTCACAGTTCTCCTCTGACACACAAGGGGTCACCAGGAATCAGAGTCGCCCTGACGGCAGCCGGGTTGGTTTTGATCAGCTTTAGCTGCCAGCGTCTCGGTCTCCTGGCTCCCCCAGGTGGTACCTCTGCCCCCAGGTGTTTTCATCGCCCGCCCTGAGAGATCCAAACACCAGCCCATGCGCAGACCTCTGAGTGCCTCAGTTCCGGAAACTCTGCAGCTGTAGGGGGCAGAGCTGCGTTGTGCCGTCACTCTGGTCTGGGGGACCCCACCTCCCCTTTCTGGTGTGTCAGCCTTTTCCAGCCCCCGTGTAGCCCCCCGCCCCCAGTGCCAGTGCCCCTGTTGGTGGTCCCTGGACCCTGGCTGCCACCCCATCCTGCCATCTTCTGTCAGCCCCCCACCTCGCTTGACCTCCTCCTGGCCTCGGTGACTTCACCACCCCCTCACTCCCCCGGATTCTGCCTTTGGCTCCTCTCGGCCTCTCCGGGGCTGAAGCTCCACAGAACCACCTGCTTTCACGTCTGTAAAATGTGGTTTAGCAAAGATGCACTCACCATGGACCTAGCAACATTCCCAGGTCTGGGGGTGGCACAAAGATGACTGACCGCCTTATGTCCCAGGGACCGAAGCCTACTGTGAGGGCAGCGCAGAAACCAGCCGATGGACCAGAGCCACCCCATAACATGGTAAGGCCACACAGGAGGCCCCCTCCTTTCTCCCACTGAAAGCAGGAGGGACCCAAAGAGGGCTTGGTGGGGCTCGGGAGCTGAGGCTGGGGTCAGAGAGGAGCAGAGGAAGGCACACCGAAGAGGGGTGGGGACAGCGCGTGAAAATCCAGGGGTCTGTCCCGCAGGACTCGCCCAGCAGCCCCAAGCTGCACAACCCACCCAAAAAAGGGGGCTGGAGGGGAGAGGAGGACTGTGGGGTCACGCTGCTGGGATTGTCTGTGCTGTTGGGGAGCCCCCCAAGAGCGCTGGGTAACCCCAGCTGATGGAGGGGGGAAGTGCCCTCCCCACTGTAAAGTGCTGCACCCACGTGGTGGTTTAGCGTGTTAATTACCATGAGTAAGGGAATGGTAAACCAGTCATCCGTTGCCTTTGAGTCGATTCTAACTCATGGCAACCCCATGGGTGTCAGAGTAGAACTGTGATCCACAGGGTTTTCAGAGGCTGTGGTCTTTTGGAAGTAGACCACCAGGCTTTTCTTCCAAGGCATCTCTGGATGGACTTGAACCACTAACCCTTCGGTCAGCAGCCGAGCATGTTAACCATTTACACCACCCAGAGACGTCAAGGAAATGATAGGGGTTAGTTACCCTGGTGGCGCAGTGGTTAAGAGCCCGGCTGCTAACCAAGAGGTCGGCAGTTGGAATCCACCAGTCGCCCCTTGAAAACTCTATAGGGTAATTCTACTCTGTCCTCTAGGGTCACCGTGAGTTGGAATTGACTTGATGGCAGTGGGTATAAACACCCTTTGGTACAAAGCCTTGAGGTAAAATGCTGCCTCCCTAGGGAGCAGGGTGCCATTATAAAGATTGGCTCAGGGCATCTCCCTAGCTGTCACCCCACATCCAGTTAAGTCACCAGGCCCTGTGCATTTTGCCTCCTGAACTGTGTTAAGTGCCCCTTGCCCTTCTCTCCGTCTCCCACCACCAGAGCTGAGCCATCATGGCCTCTCACCTTGGCAGCTGCAGTGGCCCCTGCTACTCTGCCGGCCTCACCCTCAATCCATTCTTCTCGCCAGCTTCCCGCTGCTCTCGGGAAAGACTAACGTCCAGCCCGGCCTCCTCGCCCTCCGTGCTCCCCCTTGCTTTGCACTCTCCCTGCATTAGTTATTCAACCAAAAAAACCAAGGTGATTCTGATTCATAGCGACCCTATAGGCCAGAGTAGAACTGCCCTAGAGGGTTTGCAAGGAGTGGCTGGTGGATTCAAACGGCTGACCTTTTGGTGAGCAGCTGAGCTCTTAACCACTGCGCCACCAGGGCTCCGCCTCACACCACTAGGATGGCTATTATAAAAATAAGAAGGAAAATAACAAGAGTTAGCAAGGATGTAGAGAAATCGAAACCCTTGTGCATTTCAGGGGGCAATGTAAAGTGGTGGATGTACCCTGTAAAGCAGTTTGGTGGTTCCTGAAAAAGCAGATTTATCATGTGACTCAGCAATTCCACTTCTAGGTACATACGCAAAATAATTGAAAGGAAGGACTAAAACAGATATTTATACATAGCGTAAATATGTAGAATGTCATAGCAGCATTGTTTACAGTAGCCGAGAGTGAAGACAACCCAGATGAATGGGTAAACGGAATGTGGCGTATGCACACAATGGGGTATTGTTCAGCCATGAAAAAGAGTGACGTTCTGATACATGCTACCCGCTGGGTGAACCTTGAAAACATTATGTTAAGTGAAATAATCAGTCCACGAGGAAGAATATTGTATTCTACTTACGTAAAATATCTAGACGAGTCAAATTCATAGAGACAGAAGATAGATTAGAGATTACCAAGGGCCGGTGGGGAGGGGGAGGATGGGGAGTTATTGCTTAATGGGTACAGAGTTCCTGTTTGGGGTGATGAAGAAGTTTGGGAAATAAATAGTGGTGATGGTTGCACAACCCTGTGACTGTAATTAATGTCACTGAAATAGACATTTAAAATAATTAAGATGGCAAATTTTATGTTGTATATATTTTATCACAATAAAACTCATTTCAACTATAATGACGTACATAGGTTGGAAGTAAAAGGAGGGAAAGCAATACACCATGCAAACATTAATCCAAAGAAAGCATAATTGGCAATATTAATATCAGATAAAGTAAACTTCAGGGCAAAGAAATTTACCAGGGACAGAGAGGGACATTGCAGTGTGATAAAACCATCAATCCACCAAGGAGACATAACAATCCTAAATGCGCATGCACCAAACAACTCAAAACCAAAAAACCTATCTCGTTGCCATCAAGTGGATTCCGACTCATAGCGACCCTATAGGACAGAGTAGAGTTGCCCCACGGGGTTTCCAAGGAGAGTCTGTGGGATTCGAACTGCCGACCTTTTGGTTAGCAGCCAAGCTCTTAATCACTGTGCCAACAGGGCTCCTACCAAACAACTGAGCGTCAAAATCTGTGAAGCAAAAACTGTTAGAACTGAAAGGACAAACAGAAAGATCCACAATTACAGTTGAAGAGTTCAGCACCCCTCTCTCAACAGTGGGTAGAAAACTGCCAACAGAAAATCAGCAGGGATCAAGAAGAACTCACAAACCTTCAACAGCAGGATCTAATCGGCTTCACCCAACAGGAGCCGGATACCTGTTCTCTTCAAGTGCCCACGGAACATATACCAGGAGAGACCGAACCTGGGTCATGCAACAAATCTCAGCAAATGTAAAGAATTGAAACCATACGGAGAATGCACTCTGATCATGAAGGGATCAATCTAGAAATCAATAGCAGGAAAATCTCCAAATACTGGGAAATTAAAAAATATACTTCTGAATAATCCAGGGGTGAGGGAAATAAAACATACAGTGATGTGAATGAGAATGGAAATACAATACGTCAGGATTTGGGGGATGCAGATAAAGCAGGGCTGAGAGGGAAACCACAGCATTAAATGGTCACATCAGAAAAGAGGCAGCATCTCAAATCAGTACTCTAAGCTCCCACCTCAAGATCCTCGGGAAAGAAGAGCAAAAGAACCCAAAGCAAGGAGAGAGAAGGAAGTAATAAAGATAAGAGCTGAAATCAATGAAATTTAAAACAAAAATACTAGAGAAATTTTTTTAAAAACTGGTTCTTTGTACAGATCAATAAAATTGACAAACTTCTCACAAAGAAAACACAAAAAGAAAAAAGAAAAATGACTTATATCAGGAATGAAACACGGAATATCACTACACACCCTGCAGACATCTAAAGGATATTAAGGGAATATTACAAACAACTCTACACACATAAATTTGATAACTCAAATGAAATGGACCAATTCTCAAAAAGTACAAGCTACCATAACTCACCCAACATGAAACAGACAATTTGAACAGCCCTATAACTATTAAGGGAATTGAATTCGTAATTAAAATCTTCCTGAAAAAGAAATCTCCAGTCCCAGATGGTTTCATGCAGAATCTACCCAACGTTTAAGGAAGGATTAACTCAGCTTCTATTCAATCTTCCAGAAAATAGAAGAGTAGGGAGTATTTCCCACTTATTCTGTGAACCAGTGACACCTTGATACCAAACAAGATAAAGATAATAAAAAATGAGAACTACACACTAATATCCTTCATGAATACAGACACAGAAACTCAACAAATTATGACCAAGTGGAAACCACACACACACACACACACACACACAAGTGTATCTGTGGTTGTGTTGTTACTTGCCATCAGCTGGTTCTGACTCATGGTGACCCCACGTGCAACAGAGCAAAATGTTGCCCGGTCCTGCGCCATCTTCACGACTCTTGTTGGGACGCTCTAGTCCATTGTTTTGACTGCTGTGTATTTTGAGTGCCTTCCAACCCAGGAGTCTCATCTTCAGCCCCATAGCAGACAATCCTCTGTTGCAATCCATAGGGTTTTTATTGGCTGATTTTTGGAAGTAGATTGCCAGGCCTTTCTTCCTAGCCTGTCTTAGTCTGGGAGCTCAGCTGAAACCTGTCCACCATGGGTGACCCTGCTGGTATTTGAAATACTGGTGGCAGAGCTTCCAGCATCACAGCAAGATGCAAGACACCACAGTATGACAGACTGACAGATGGGTGATGGATGTATATATATGCATGTGTGTGAATGCATGTATTTATGTATATACACACATATAGAGAGACATATATATGTATGTATGTATGTATATATATAATGTACATCATGACCAAGCAGAGCTTTAGAGATTTAGACCTGGTTCAGTATCTGAAAATTAATCAATATAATCCACCACATTAACTGACTGAATACATGATCATATCAATTACGTAGAAAAGGCCTTTGATAAAAATTTAATGTCCATTCATCCATTCCTGATAAAAACTCTCAGAAAACTAAGACTACAAGAGAACCTCATCAAGCCGATAAAGGGCATTTACAAAAACTCTACAGCTGGCGTCTTACTGGATGGTGAAAGAAGCCTTTCCCCGGGGGAGGATGCCCACCCCCACCCAGCTAGTCCACGCAGCGATGGAGTTTCTAGGGGCACAATAAGGCCGGAAAAGGAAACAGAAGGCATCAGACTGGAAAGGAAGAAATAAAACTGCACCTATTTGCCAATGACATGACGGCGAAATAGAGAATCCCAAGGAATCTACAGACAACAGCAAAGAGAACAAAACAACAACAGCACCAAAAAAACTGCTAGAACAAATAAGTGTGTTCAACAATGTCACAGGATGCAAGATCCACGTACTAAAACCAACTGCATTTCTATATATTAGCAATGAATATATGGAAACTGAAATTAAAAATACAAGACCACGTACAATGAGGTACAATTGTGCAGTAGGCATAAATCCAACATAACATGAACAGCGTATCAAAACTTGCTGAAAAGCTGCAGAACACGGATGAAAGCGGCCAAAGACTATCTACATAAATGGAGAGACAGATCGTGCTCACAAACTGGATTAGTCCACATGCTAAAGATGTCAGTTCTCCCCATACTGATGTACAGGTTTAACGTGATTCCTGTCAAAATCTCAGCAATATTTTTTGGTAGATAGAGATAAGATTATTCTAAAATGTGTATGGAAATCAAAAGAAGTATAATAGCTTAAACAGTTTTGAAAAAGAAGAAGAAACTGGGAAGAAGCAGTCTCCTAATTTTAAGACTCACTACAGATACAACACTGCCCGTTTGCCAGTCTGACGCAACGTGGTGGCTTGTGTGTTGCTGTGACGCTGGAAGCTCTGCCACCAGTATTTCATATACCAGCAGGGTCACCCATGGTGGACAGGTTCCAGTGGGGCTTCCAGACTAAGACAAGGAAGAAAGGCCTGGCAATCTACTTCCAGAAATCAGCCAATGAAAACCCTATGGATCACCGTAGAATATTGTCCAATAGAGTGCTCGGAGATGAACCTTCTAGGTTGGCAGGCACCGTACAATAGCTGCAACAATGGGCTCAAACATACAATGATCATCAGGATGGCGCAGGACCAGGCAATGTGTCATTCCGTTGTACGTGGGGTTGCCATGAGTCGGCACCAACTTGATGGCAACTAACAGCCAAAATAACGCATGGACACAATCATCAAGACTATGTGTGATTGGCAGAGGAATAGACACATAGATGGTCAGAACAGAGTAGAGAACCCAGAAACAGACGCACACAAATATGCCCAAATGATTTTTGACAAAGGTGCAAAACAATACAATAGACGAATAATAGTCTCTTCAACTGTGAGCAGGAGCAATTGGACATCCACAGGCCAAAAAAAAGAACCGCATTGTATAAACCTCACACCTTATATAAAAATTAGCTCAAAGGAGACCACAGGTTTACATGCAAACTGGGAAAGCGTGACACTTTTAGAAGGTAACGTAGGAGGAAGACTTCAGGACTAGGGCTTGAGGAAGCATTCTTAGACATGACACAAAAACACGATCCGGAAGGGAAAAAAATCAATAAACTGGACTTCATCAAAATAAAAAAAAACTTTTGCTCTGCCCCTGACCCTATTAAGAGGATGAAAAGACAAGCCACAGGCTGGGAGAAAACATTAGCAAAGCATATACCTGACAAATGACTCATATCTAGAATATGTAAAGAGCTCCCAACATTCAATACTAAAATAAAATCAACAATAAACTATTCAATTAGAAAATGAGTGAAAGGCATGAAGAGACATTTCAGCGGAAAGGACGTATGGATGGTTAGTGAGCAGATGAAAAGATGCCCAGCACCACTAACCACCAAAAAACCAAAAACCAAACCCACTGCCGTCGAGTCCGTTCCGGCTCATGGTGATCTCTCGTGTGCAGAGTAGAACTGCTCCATAGGGTTTTCAAGGCTGTGACCTTTCGGAAGCAGATTGCCAGGCCTGTCTTTCAAGGCGCCACTGAGTGGGTTCAAACCGCCAAACTTTCAGCTAGTTGTCAAGCGCTTAACCGTTTGTGCCACCCAGGGACTCCTGTATGGCCCAGCAATTTCACTCTTGGGCATTTATTCTAGAGAAATGAAAATCCATATCCACACAAAGCCCTGTATATGAGTGTTCATAGCAGCTTTGTTTCTAATAACCAAAAATTAACACAATCCAAGATGTCCCTTAATGAGTGAATGGTTCAACCCACTGGTACGTCCACACAGTGGAACACTTGTTGCTGTTCTCAGGTGCCAACGAATCACTTCTGACTCGTAGTGACCTTATGGACAACAGAACCAAACACTGCCTGGTCCTGCACCATCTTTACAATCGTTGTTATACTTGAGCCCATTGTTGCAACCACTGTGTCAACCCATATCGCTGAGGGTCTTCCTCTTTTTCTCTACCAAGCATGATGTCCTTCTCCAGGGACTGACCTCTCCTAATAACGTGTCTAAGTACATGAGGCGAAGTCTCGCCATCCTTGCTTCTAAGGAGCATTCTGGCTGTGCGTCTTCCAAGACAGATTTGTTCATCCTTCTGGCAGTCCATGGTATATTCAATATTCTTGGCCAACACCACAATTCAAAGTTCTTTTTCAGTCTTCCTTCTTCATTGTCCAGCTTTCACATGCATATGAGGTGATTGAAAATGCTATGGCTTGGATCAGGCACACCTTAGTCCTTAAAGTGACATCTTTGTTTTTTAACACTAAAGAGGTCTTTTGCAGCAGATTTTTCCAATGCAATGCGTCTTTTGATGGAACACTACTCAATAAAAAGGAGCCAACTGTTGATGTAACGATTACATTGTCCAGGGCTGTGTTGGTCATCTAGTGCAGCTCTAACAGAAATACCACAGGTGCATGGCTTTTAACGAGAGAAGTTTATTCTCTCACAGTCTAGTAGGTTACAAGTCCAAATTCAGGACATCAGCTCCAGGGAAACACCTTCTCTCTCTGTTGGCTCTGGAGGAAGGTCCTTGTCATCAGTCTTCCCTTGGTCTGGAGCATCTCAGCGCAGGAACCTCAGGTCCAAAAGACATGCTCTGCTCCTGGCACTACTTTCTTGGTGGTACAAGGTCCCCATGTGTCTGTGCTCACTTCTCTCTTTTATATCTCAAAAGAGATTAGCTTGAGACACTATCTAATCTTCTAGACTTTATCAGTATAACTGCCGCTAATCCGTCTTATTACATCATAATGATAGAGTTTATAACACGTAAGGAAATCATATCTGATTATGAAACGGTACACAATCATACACAATCATACAATCACTACCCAGACAAGTTGACAGATATTTTGGGGGGACACAATTCAATCCATGACAAGGGCATTATGCTGAGTGAAAGAAAAAAAAGCCAATCCCGAAAGATCACACACTGTAAGCTTCTGCTGATATAATAGGTTTAAATGACAAAATGGCAGAGACAGGAGACTGATCAGAGGTTGCCAGGGAGTGGACTGTGGGGGGAGGGTGTGACTATGAATGGGTTGCTGTCTTTGGGTGCCATCGAGTTGATTCCAACTCATGGTGACCCCGTGTGACACAGTAGAACTGCCTTACAGAGTATCCTAGGCTGTGATGTTTATGGAAACCGATAGCCAGGTCTTTCTCCCACAGAGCCGCTGGGTGGGTTTCAACGACTAACCTTATGGTTACTGGCCGAGTGCTTACCTGTTGCACCACCAGGGCTCCTAATACCTGCATACCTTGAGGGCGATGTTCGCGGTGGTGGAGTCGTTCTGCACATAGACTGTGGTGGTGGCTGCGCACACCTGCACACGTGATAACATGACATAGAATTAGACACACACTTTACACCAAGGTCAGAGTCCTGGTTTGATGTTGTTCTATAATGGAACACTGGGGGACACCGGGCGAGGGGTGCAAGGGACCTCTCTGTACCCTCTTTGCAAGTTCCTGTGTATCTATAATTATTTCAAACTAAAAAGGTTTTTAAAAAAGGTAATTGTAGGAAAAGAAAGACTCTGTGTGAGGACCCCTCATTCAGCCCAGTGTGGCCCTCCCTGCTCTTCCTCCATGCCGACAGAGAAGGCTCAGGAGCCCACCCTGCAGGGGCAGTGCCCGGGGTGGGGGGACCCTGCTCCTCCACCAGAGGCTCATTATTGGGCACTTTCTGGAGCTGGCTCTCGGTCTCCTTGTCTGTGGAGTGGGGATGAAGACAGTGTGAGCCTCAAAAGGGTGATGGTGCTGGACGCTTTGTAAGTTGAATGCCAACCATCACAGGTGTGGTATTGTCAATGCCGGGCCTTTCTGCAGACTGTGAGCCCCTGAGGCAGCTCTGTGTCATGCCCCACTGGGGCCCTGGGTGGCTGACCACTGCAGGAATTCGAGGACAAGTGCCGGGGACTTAAGACAAAAAGCAGTGGAAGTGGGGAGTGTCACTTTGCCTTTCACTGGCTGGCGGGCCCTGCAGCTCGGGGTGAGGCAACTCCCTGCCTCCTGTCCCCAGAACCCCGGGAGTGGCAGAGGCATGGGGCTCAAGGGCTGTGACAGGACGAGAGGACAGCAGGAAGCCTCCCGCTGAGAGGTTTCAAACTTAGAAGCAAAATCAAAGAAAACCCCAGTCCAGTGACAGCTTCAAACAGGGCTTGTCAGATGGGGGTCCTGATTAGAGGTGTGTGTGCGCGCATGGTGCACACTTGTGTGTTGTGTGTGTGAGTGCATGTGTGTTTACACATTGTGTTTGTGTACATTGTGTGCATGAGTGTGTGTGAGCGCGTGATGCACATACTTGTGTTGCACGTGTGTATACACACTCTGTGTATATTGTGTGTGTGTGCGTGGTGTACATACTTGTGTTGCATGTGTGTGCGTGTGTGTATACACATGGTGTGTTGCATGTATATGTGTGCATGCATACGTGTACACACTCTAGGTGTGTACATGTGTGCCTGTGTATGTACACACACTGTGTGTGCATGTGTGCCTGTGTGTGTGTACTTGTGTGCCTGTGTGTGCATAAGCACCCATGCTCTTACCTTTCCTATTAAAATCACTCACACTTCACAGAGCCCTGAGTGTCTGCGAGGCTCCAGTGACACCTGTGTCAGGTGTCCCAGACTTGCAGCCTGAGATCCACTTGGCTTCTCTGAACTGGCCCAGAAACCACACGTCGTGAGCCTCACTGTCCCTGAACAAGACAGCTGGGGCAGCTGGGGTAGAAGGGAAGAGGTGGTGATAAAATGGGCCAACCACTCGGACCACACTCACGGTGGAGCATGTGTGTCAATTCCTGCTGTCAAGGGCTGGCTGGGCTGAGCCAGGCAAATGTCCCCCCGGAGGTCACCCTCCAGGAGGCCAGGCCAGGGGGCAGTGTTTGTATGTGGAGTCCCAAGTAGCTCAGAGAGACAGGGGTGCATCTGGAGGCAGGGCTGTGTCTGGAGGGCCCCGCTGTCACCTGGCTGCCATGGCGGGGACTACCGGGAAGACCCTCCTTTCTACCTCTGGGACGCAGACAGACCAGAGTGCACCCCACAGGGTGGTGAAGACAGCTACACGCTGTCATAAACCTGCAAGCTCTACCTCTCCTCCCTTCCTGGAGTTGCTCCTGTCATCCCACTCTCCACTGGTCAGAAGGTGGACCAGACTCACCTGCCGGGAGTCCTGGGGCAGGTCCCAGGCAGCCCCTTGACCTGAACTTGAACCCCTGCCAGCCCTCACCAACCGCCTCGTTCAACACTCCAGCCAGCAATGCACCAGCCCGGCCAGGGTGCGGGCAGCCATCACACAGCACCAAGGCCCACAGAGCATGAGCCACCACCAGGGTCCTGCCCCGGCTCCAGAACTTTCTGGAAATGAGGTGTGCCAAGGTGGTCTCCCAGGGTAAGGAAGCACAGGTCCTCCAGAGTGAGGGGACCCTGAGGTTCCTCATGGCTGGGGAGACAGACCTGACCAGTAGAGGCCAAGGCTGCTGCAAGCCGCCCAGTCCTGACGTGCTGCAGGGGACACCGTGGTCTTCCCACCTCCAGGCCACTGTGCCTGTAGGGACGCCAGTGCTGTCCTTCTGAAACCAGACGCCAGGCAGGACAGAGGCCCGAGAGCGTCTGCCGGCTCCCCGCGGGTCCCGTCAATCGTCCCAATGTGATCGCCTCATCATTTTGCAAGTAATTAGCGGCATCCTCATTAGCAGCGGCGCTTTGCAGAGGTTTCAGGAGGAGGCAGCTGCAGCGGGCCCCATTCAAATGGGGGATTTCTAATTACAGAGCCCACGGGGCCAGATGCCTGTCAGCTCTGCTGCTGTTCACTCCTCGCTCCCGGTCCCTGGGAGATGAAGAGCAGCACGCTTGTCACTCACCTTTGTGCTGCTCCCAGAGGACAGACGAGGGCACAGGGGATGAAGAGGAGGAGTGGGGCCACAGAGAGGGGAGGCTGACCGGGCAGGGCAGCAGGGCTGGGGGTGGAGCATGAGGAGGAGCTGGACAAGGATCCTGGGGGGAAGAGCAGAGACCAGAGACGGGTGGCCATTCTGTCACTCAGCTGTGCATACGCGTGTGTGTGTGCACACATGTGTGTGTGAGTGTATGTGTGTGTCTGTGTATGTATGAACGTGAGTGTCTGTGTGTGTCTGTGTCCGTATGAACGTGAGTATATGTGGGTGTTTCCGTGTATGTGTGTGTGCAAGTTTCTGTGTCTGAGTGTGTGTCTCTGTGAGAGTGTATGTGGGTATGAGTGTGTTGTGTCTCTGTACACGAGCATGTATACATTGTTAGGTGCCATCCAGTCCTTTCTAACTCACGGCAACCCCATGGACCACAGAGCGAAACCCTGCGCGGTCCTGCGCCATCCTCACAATCCCTGTTCTGCTTGAGCCCATTGTTGCAGCCACTGTGTCAGTCCATCTCGTTGAGGGTCTTCCTTTTTTTCGCTGACCCTCTACTTTACCAAGCATGACATCCTTCTCCAGGGACTGATCCCTCCTGATAACATGTCCAAAGTATGTGAGACGAAGTCTGCTTATCCTCGCTTCTAAGGAGCATTCTGGCTGTACCTCTTCCAAGACAGATTTGTTCATTCTCTTGGCAGTCCATGGTGTATTCAATATTCTTTGCTGACACCATAGTTCAAAGGCGTCAATTCTTCTTTGGTCTTCCTTATTCATTGTCCAGCTTTTCCATGCATATGAGGCGACTGAAAACACCATGGCTTGGGTCAGGCACACATTAGTCTTTAAGGTGATATATTTGCTTTTTAACACTTTAAAGAGATCTTTTGCAGCAGATTGGCCAATGCAATGCATCGTTTGATTTCTTGAATGCTGCTTGATTGTGAATCCAAGTAAAATGAAATCCTTGACAACTTCAGTCTTTTCTGTGTTTATCATGATGTTGCTTATTGGTCCAGTTGTGAGGATTTTTGTTTTCTTTACGTTGAGGCGTAATCCATACTGAAGGCTGTGGTCTTTGCTCTTCATCAGTAAGTGCTTCAAGTCCTCTTGACTTTCAGCAAGTAAGGTTGTGTCATCTGCATATCACAGGTTGTTAATAAGTCTTCCTCCAGTCCTGATGCCTTATTCTTCTTCATATAGCCCAGCTTCTTGGATTATTTGCTCAGCATACAGACTGAATAAGTATGGTGAAAGGATACAATCCTGATGCACACCTTTCCTGACTATAAGCCATGCAGTATCCTATTATTCTGTTCAAACGACTACCTCTTGATCTGTGTACAGGTTCCTCATGAGCACAACTAAGTGTTCTGTAATTACCATTCTCTGAAATGTTATCCATAATTTGTTATGATCCACACAGTCAAGTGTCTTTGCATAGTCAATAAAACACAGGTAAACATTCTGGTTTTCTCTGCTTTCAGCCAGGATCCATCTGACATCAGCAATGATATCCCTTGTTCCACGTCATCTTTTGAATCCGGCTTGAATTTCTGGCAGTTCCCCGTCAATGTGCTGCTGCAACTGCTTTTGAATGATCTTCAGCAAAATTTTACTTGCCTGTGACATTAATGATATTGTTCGATAATTTCCGTTTTCGGTTGGATCACCTTTCTTGGGAATAGGCATAAATAGGGATCTCTTCCAGTCGATTGGCCAGGTAGCTGTCTTGCAAATTTCTTGGCACAGAGAGTGAGCACTTCCAGCACTTCATCTGTTTGTTGAAACACCTCGACTGATATTCTGTCAATTCCTGGAGCCTTGCTTTTCCCCAATGCCTTCAGTGCAGCTTGGACCTCTTCCTTCAGTACCATCGGTTCTCGGTCATATGCTACCTCCTGAAATGGTTGAACGTCGACCAATCCTTTTTGGTACAGTGACTCTGTGTGTTCCTTCCACCTTCTTTTGACGCTTCCTGTGTCTTTTAATATTTTACTGGTAGAATCTTTCAATATTGAAACTCAAGGCTTGAATTTTTTCTTCTGTTCTTTCAGCTTGAGAAATGCCAAGCCTGTTCTTGCCTTTTGGTTTTCTATCTCCAGGTCTCTGCAGATGTCATTGTAATACTTGACTTTGTCTTCTCAAACCCCCCTTTGGAATCTTCTGTTCAGCTCTCTGACTTCATCATTTCTTCCTTTTGCTTTAGCTACTTGATGTTCAAGAGTAAGTTTCAGAATCTCTTCTGACATCCATTTTGGCCTTTTCTCTCTTTCCCGTCTTTTTAATGACCTAGTGTGTATGTAAGTGTGTATAAATGTGAGTATATGTGTGTGTGTCTCTGTGTATGTACGAATGTGTGTGGGAGTGTGTGTCTCTGTGTATGGCCTGAGTATGAGTGTGTGTACATGAGTGAATGTATGTATGAATGTGAGTGCGTGTGTCTCCGTGTGTGTGTATAAGTGTATGTGTGGATGAGTACGTGTGTATGCATGTTTCTGGTATGAGTGTATATCTCTGTGTATGAATGTGTATGTGAATGTGTGTATATGAGTGTGTGTGTATGTCTCTGAGTATGAGTGTTTATGTATGTCTGTGTGTGTGTCTGTATATGAGTGTGTGTGAGCATGTGCGTGTGACAGTATGTTCTCTGACACCAGGGCACTAATAACATACATTACAGGGGATGGCAAAGACACGTGGGAAGCAAAGTGGCGTCACCCTCACGTGGTCAGGTGGGCTGGGAGTCCGTGTTCCCTTAACTGGGTATTCACGACTCAGAATTACACTTTAAAGACCACTGGATGTTCTGCAGCTAAGATCCCAGTTTAACTTTACTTCACTCAGCACTTCTCAAGCATCATGATCAAATCATCACTTTACCACAGCGTAACCCAGATACCCACCAGGCGTGAGCGTTGGGGAGGCAGCCTAGTGATATTACAATGACTGTGTAGCTGGCGCTGCATGTCCGTCATTTCATCCAGCTGTCACCATGGCCTCAACACTGGGGTCAACCTTTTTGAGGTGGATACTGAAGGTCAAAGGAGTGGCTTGCTCAAGGTCACTCTGCTAATGGGTGCCAAATGGAAGGTCTTTCCAAGGCTTTCAGGCTCAAGACTACACGTACCACATCAACTCATCCATCTGAAAGAGTGGACGAATGAGAGGCACCACCTTGGCTTCCCTCCCTTTCATATCCACCCTGACAATCAGATGATGAAGAGGGCAAAGCCCTCCCCACATTACTGAGGGGTGAGCAGAGCTTCTAGCGGGGTGACAGGGCTCATCCTCACCTGGAAGGGCTGGATCCAGTCGACGTTCCAGGCTCCTGCATCCTGGTCTCACTCTGGCTCACAGCCCTGCGTCCACATCCATAACACCCATGGCCTAATATTTCCCCAGGGCTGGACACCAATTTCACCCAGCCAAGGAGCTGTCCAGTATGGTAGCCACTAGCCAGATGTGGGTATTTTTCTTAGGCTGTGTTCTCTAGAGAAGCAAAATCAGTAAAGCATATAAATACATATATGTAGAGAGAGATTTAGATCAAGGAAATGGCTCACAAAGTTGTAGAGGCTGGAAAGTCCCAAGTCTGTGGGTCGGGCTGGAGGCTTCTCCCAATTCACATAGCTGCAGGGGCTGGCAAACCCAAGGTCAGCAGGTCAGACAAAAGGGTTCTGGCTCGCAGGCTGCAGAGACTGACAAATCCAAAGAATGGCAGGTAAGACCACAAGTAAGCTGCTAGCTCAAGTCCCAAGAACCAGAGGTCAGATGAATGCGATCTAGTCGTAGCAAAAGCACACAAGCCTTACCAGAAAGTCAACCTATATTGGATGCATGCCACACTCCCAAGGAAACTCCCTTTCAACTGATTGTCTACTCCGAGCAGATCCCATCATGGAGGTGATCACATTATATCAGATCTCATCATGGAGGTGATCACATCATTATACGACTGCCAAACTACATCATAAATACCAAACCACTGAGAATCGTGGCCCAGCCAAGTTGACACACAACCTTAATGATCACACCATTGAAATTAAAACTAAATAAAATTATAAGTTCCCTTTCTCAAGCACACTAACCACATTTTAAGTTCTCAGTAGCTGTATGTGGCCTGGCTGCCATGTTGGACAGCACAGACAAAGAATGCTGCCATCCTTGTTTGAAGTTCTGTTGGATCGTGCTGCTCGAGACCAGAGGTTGGCAAACTTGTCTGTTAAGAGTCAAATCATCAATATTTTAGGCTTTTCAGACCATATGGACTCTGTAGTCACAACTACCCAATTCTACTGCTGTAGAGCAAAAACAGCCACAGACACCACACACAAGTGTGTATAGCTGTGTTCCAATAAAACTTTATTTACAAAAACAGGCAATGGATTGGATCTGGCCCATGGACAGTAGTTTGCTAGCCCTGCTCTAGGCTGAAGTCACTCACGCCTACTACAAAAGTGGAAAATGGAAATGATGGATGTAAACAGATTCTAAGTTAACATTCCCTTTCCCGGAACACCAAATGCTTTAAACCTCTCAGTCTCTGAAAGGGTATCTCCCACACCCTCCCACAGTTTCAAGGGTGTTCTCCAGCAAAACAAAGGAGTAAACCAAGACAGAGGCAGTCATGGGGACTGGGAAAAGGGCTGGAGCCAGGAAGGCAGGGAGAGCAGGTCCTGGGCAGGCACAATAGATAGCAGGAGGAGGCTGGTCAGACTGCAGCAGAAGGGGGAGGTGGACATATTGTCTCTGCATGACCCAGCAAGGTGAGAGGTCTCAAGAGGATTCTTTCATGTGTGAAGATTAAAAGAAGAAGAAGAAGAAGAAGATGTTGTAAAGACAAATAGAAACTCTAGGAGGCACGAAAAAGCTGTCCATGAAAGAGAACAAGGCCAATGTGCCTCATATAGGGTGTGGTAGACAGTACTGAAATAGCCATAACAGTGTGAGCATTGCTTACTGATTTTCACATTTGAAGATCAACCTACAGACTACACCCTAAAACCAGTTGTACTAGTTGCCATTGAGTCGACTCTGACTCATGGCCACCCCACTTGTGTCAGAGTAGAACTGAGCTCCATAAGGTTTTCAATGGCTGGTATTTCAAAGGTAGATGGCCAGGCCTTTCTTCTGAGACACCCCTGGGTGGACTAGAATGAACTTCCAACCTTTCAATTAGCAGCCAAGGGCTTTAGCTGTTGGCACCCCTCAGGGACTCCAGAGATGAAACACAGGAGACATAATCATAGTCCTGTAACTCAATGTCAATGCCAGCACTCTTAACCCTAATAAAAGTTGGGTGCAGAAAAGGGAGGTGCTCTGGAGATGAGGTTTACAAAATGGGAACTCAATGGATGCTGTCTGTATTCAGTGGAAAAGACGTCAAGAGGAAGTATATTAAGTAAAGTTACGGGAATTAAATGGCGGTAACTCTGTTAGGAGAATGAGATGGAGGGCTGAGCTCTGTTCTCAGGTATTATTGCACAAAGTCAACTGATAATGCGTAAGACTAAAACAAAATTATAAACACTGGTATAAAAAAGCTATTTGAAATATGAAGACAATTACTGGAAGATTCAACTAAAAGGCTTAAAAGGGGTCAACTCACAGTGGGAAAGGGCCAGGGAGAGGTGGGTAGAGGATAGCTATTTTTATTATGAACGTATTTCCTCTATTATTATCTTTATCACAAATAGATATAGTATATTGATTAAATTATGTGTAGTTAATAAAATGAAATGAGCTATCTCCGGCTTTCAGGGAGGTGGTGGGTGGATTTAAAAAGATGATCTAAGTAGAGCACCTGGTCCTTGACTTGACCACACACCTCATCTGTGTGGGAGAGTCACAATTTAAACCCGTTGTCCTGGTGTACTCATTAGTTGTACAGTTGTACCTCCTTTCATCTCAAGAGCACCCAGTTTGGTCAATGAAATATATGGTGACCTAAGTAGGGCAGAAGTGAGTGTTGCTGGCTACCTACCCAGTACCCAGACTGGGACAGCAGTGCCACCTCCAGCTTAGGAGCTGGCCCGACTGGGGTGAGGGTAGGGACCTCCCCCAGCCCTGGGGATGCGTGCAGGACATCAGGTCTAAATCGACCTCAGCGAGGATCTCCCTGGGCCACAGGCTTGGTCTAGGTTTGGACACATGGCCCAACGTGGACCAAAGGAGCCCAAGGGAGGGCTTCTGGAGGAGATTTTCTCTTTCGTAAGAGAGACGCCCAGAGCTGATGTCACTAAGATAATAGCCATGATTTGGAGAAATGTAAAGAAAGAAGAAGACATGCTCAAACTACGGTCACTGTGAATTGGTGTTTGATTGGCTATGGGCAAGGGGAGAAACAGTAAGGGTGACATCACCGTAAGTCCTCAATACAACAGGGTGGGAGGCAGATGCCAAAGGTGTCCCAGGATCAGGAGAGAATAACCTCAGTTGGGTTTACCGTATTTTTATGCACAGAACATGTACCTTCTATGTTTATTTGCTAACTGCGTCCTTCGCACAGCGAAGTATTTTCCTAAGTGTGCTATGCTAATTTGTCTTTTACAGCAACATGAACGCAAAATTGGCATAGCAGCGCTTCGCTTATGAACATATCTCGCAGGGGAAGGGTGCAGTCGGCAAACAAACTTAGAAGGCACTCATTATTTGCGTAAAAATACGGTAGACACGCTGGGTTTGAGATGCCGACCCGTTCGCAGGTGGAGAAATCAAGTCATTCCAACTTGTTTATTAAATGCTTACCGTGTGTCAATGCCTCCTAAATGACTACAGGCCCCATCTTATTTAATCTTCACAGCAACCCTACAGATGCTCCCAATGCACCAGTGAGGGTGCTGAGGCACAGAGAGGTTAAGTAACTTGCCCCAAGATCACACAGTGAAGGGAAGGTGAAATTTGGTGTTGAGTCAGGCAGTTTGGATCCATGGTCCATCCGGAGCTGCTCATCAATGCTGGACTGTCTCTGCCCTACCTCCGCTAGGCTGAGATCTACTTCTCCTCCTGCTCTGTGCCCTGAGAGGTGGATCCATGGATGGCATCACCTAGGTTCCCTGCCCTCTGGCTCCTAGTGTGCTTGGCCAGTGGGAGGTTGGGAGTGGGAGGACAGAGAGATTGGGAGAGCAGCTCCCCTTTGTCCACCCACCTGCTCTGGGTGGGCCAATCCTTCTCCCAAAGACCATATGGCTATTGCATGTGACCCTGTCCTTTCTCCAGTTCTGGGGATGTTCCGTACCCTGGCCCCTCCAATCTCAGGGTGGTAACGGCTCCCCACTGTTGCCAGTTCCTGCCAGGTTCCCTTGTGAAGCACACACACCTGTTAAGAGTCCCTCATTGAACCCCCGTGGGAACAAGCCATCTGTTTCCTGGTGGGACCCTCATCGTCAGCACAGCGGAGGTGCTATCAGTCTGAGAATCATCAGCATAAGTGTGGTAATTAGAACCACAGGTGTGGATGAGATTCCCAGGAGAGATCGTGGAGAAAGGATGGAGGAGGGCTTCCTCAGCTTTGATGAATCCGACGTTGGAAGGCAAGTCGAGGGGTGTAACCTGGCACTGAAGACAGAAAAGGCAGGGAGGAGAGCGGGTAGCAGGGTCAGGACAGTGTGGTTTCATGGGACCAAGGGACAGGGGGGTCTACATAGTGTAGAACACCACTGAGCCACCTGGCCACACTGCAGTCACAGGTGAAGCTAGCAGGAGCCATTACAAACGAGAGGTAGAGGAGGAACGGGTTGATCCAAGTGGGATAGAAATGGATGGGAGTTGACCACGTGGAGAGGGCAGGCACAGACCTCTTGAGGGTTTAAACTGGGGAGAAAGAACGAGACACGACAGTAACCGGGGGAGACAGAGGGTCACAGGAGGGTGCTGGGCATTCTTCTTGCCCACCCAGACCCACTACCTGCCCTTCTCCTCCTGTTCTGTTCCTGGAGTGGACAAGTTCTGGATTCCATCAAGGGCTCCCTTGCCATCCAGCTCCCTGGTCAGATGCAGCCAGGAGACCAGCAGAAAGGAGGACATCAGAGGACTTGAGATAACACCATTATTCCCTCTGTTCTCCCCTTGCCAGGGTGATGCTGGTTCTGCCCCACCCTACACCAGAGGCCCCAAGAGCTGCCAGTGGCTTCTCCACCCAGCTCCCCATAGAGGAACAGACGGCAACAGTCTGGAATAACTCGGAAAGAGGGACAAGCAGGGAGCAGAGATGTTAGAAGAAAGTCCTGGCAATCTACTTCTAAAAACCCAGCCACTGGAAACCCTATGGAGCACAGTTCTACTGTGACACACATGGGGTCATCATGAGTCAGAGTCAACTTGATGCCAACTGGTTAGGATACAGGATGTGAGATGTGGTAAGGGGGTAAAGGGAAGCCACATCCTGATTCTACAGGTGCACTGGGCCACTCACTCATTCAAGCAGTGAATATTTATTAAGCTCCTATTGTATACCAGCTATCATGCTACCCTGCCAGAGAGAAAGACCTAGCCCGTCTCAGGAGCCTTGGGTCAGGGCAGGGACAAAGACATGGACAATTGTCCTGCCATGAGGTGAGAGCTATCCTTGAGAGGCATAAGCGTATTTCGGGGAGGCCCAAAAAGGTAAGGGTGGACAAAAGTTCTGTAAAGAGGGAGCAACGTGTGGAAAACAAAGGAAAAGCGAGTTCCGAGAAAGCATTGGAGAGCTGGGCATGTCTGACGGTGGAGCCTGGGGGGTGGGGAGGGGCTTGGAGGGAAGCTGGATGAGCTCAAGGTTAGTCCGGCAGTGCCCGTGAACCTGCCACAGCCCAGAGCCCATGTCCCCAGTGCAGCAGAAAACTTCAGAAGTTGTAATTGCATGGGTGCCATGATCAGAGCTGCTTGCTGAGAACGGATTTGTATGGTCAAGTCAGTTGGAAACCTCAGGAGGCTGTTGAATTTAGACTAAATACACGCAGAGAAGACGGATGGAGAGAGAGGGATGAGTATTTAAGAAGTCGAAGCAGCATGTGCTAGGGGTGGAGGTATATGGGGCCGGGAGTGAAGCAAACATCTAGGGAGGAGGGACTCCCAGGGGGAGGCCACGCACCCCCAGGTGGACAGAGGAGCCCTGGAGCATAGGATGAGGTGCAAGTTGGACAGGTGATGAAGGGACACAGGTGCCCACTATCGGACAGACTCAACCTGGGTGCATGGAGGAGCACCCAAGCTGGAATTTCCTTGAGTCTTTGGGTCTGAAATATAAGACAAAGGTCTGGAGATCTGAGAGTCACCATGGGTGGGGGCTGAAGCCGTGGGGGTGGCTGGTGGGAATCTGAGGAATGACAGCCCTGAGGACAGAGTGAGGAGGAGCCCACAGGGAGTGTCTTAACCTCCTAGTGCTGCTGTAACAGAAAGACAGCCACACTGCGTGTAACGTTGTTCTGGCAAACGTGTGACAGTGTGTACGTCCATGGTCCCGTAAGATTACAACAGAGATCAGAAATCCTGACTGGAGAATGGGACGTAGCAGATGTAACCAGTCACAGTGAACGCAATAGCTTCCCACACACATGTATCTCATGTCTCTTGTATAAAAAACAATTGCACTGCCAGGCATACGATGGTACCGTGCATAGATAGCCTATAACACATCTGTCTTGATAGTCATAATAGACACCTATGTTACTGGCTTATGTATGTTCTGTTGTCTTAGGATGGATTCTCTAGAGAAGCAAAACCAATGAAGCATGTATATGTATAGAGGGAGATTTAGCTCAAGGAAATGGCTTACACAGTTGGAGAGGCTGGCAAGTCCCAAATTCGTGGGTCAGGCATCAGGCTGAAGGCTTCTCCTGATTCACGTAGCTGCAGGGGATGATGAATCCAAGATCAGCAGATCAGAAGGCTGGCCGTTGGCTTGTGTGCTGCAGAAGTTGATGAATCCAAGATTGGCAGGTAAGACAGCAGGCTGTTGGCTCACAGGCTGTGGAGGCCGACGAATCCCAGGGTTGGCAGGCTATACGGCAGGACTCTGGTTCAAGTCCCAAGAACCAGAGGTCAGATGATAAAAAGCTGGATGCAGGATCCAGAGCAAGCAAGCGACCTTTGCCAGAATGTTAACATATATATTGGATGCAGGCCACACCCCTCAGGAAACTCCCTTTACAACTGATTGGCTGATCACATCAAATCACATCGTGGAGGATGACTACATCATTACATAGCTACCAAATTACTTCATAACATAACTGCCAAACCACTGAGAATCATGGCCCAGCCAAGTTAATACACAACCTTAACCATCACAGCTGTACTGTGCTTTCTATTATTATTTTAATGTGAACTTTCCCTACTTACAGATAAAAAGTGTACCGTATAACAGCATGTACGCTTTGACTCATGGGCAGCAGCATCCAATCTCGGGTATTGCATGTCTCTTGAGTATTGTAGCGTTATCTGTTTAATTTTCTTTTGACAATTTTACGATGAAGTGCATCATGGCTCCCAAACGCAGCAAAAACAGTGCTAGTGATGGTGGCAGCAAGAGGCAAAGGAGAAGTATTGATTTGGAAGTGAAACAAAAGGTTATTAAACAACACAAAGGTGGAAAATCAGTGAATGCTATTGCTCACAATTTAGACACGTTTGCACAACATCCAAATCACGTAAGTCCTATTTCACAGAACATATTGTGGACATTGAGTGACGCGTGCCTGTAGCACGAGTGGGTGGCTTTAAAGAACAAGCATTTATTTTCTCACAGCTCAGGAGGCTAGAAGTCTGAATTCAGGGCACCAGCTCTAGGGGGAAGCTCTATCTCTCTGTGGGCTCTAGGGGAAGATCCTTGTCTCTTTCAGCTTCTGAAGCCCCTGCGTTCCTCGGTTTCTTGGGGATCTTCACCTGGCATCTATCTTCCACTGTTTCTGCTTTCTTCTATGTCTAATCTGCTCTTTTTATAACTCTGAAGTGATTAGGTTTAGGACACACCCTACAGGGACACCCTACACAAATATGGCCTTGTTCACATAACAAAGATAACCCTATTCCCAAACGGAATCACATCCACACGTATAGGGGTTAAGATGCCAACCCATGTTTTGAGGGTACACAATTCAATACCTAACAAGGGTCAGTCAGAGGAGGGCATGAAGAGGAACAGCTGGATAGGTAGGAGGGAAGCCAGGGGCTCTGCGGAAGTCAAGGTGTATCCTGAAAGACAGAGCTCACAGGAGCCAAGGGCTGCCAAGAAGTCGAGAATGAGACCAAGGAGAGTCTAGGAATCTAGCAAGAAGCCACCTGGTATCTGGCTTGTGGAGCTTCCAGGAATTATGCAGGAAGAAGCAGATGCAGTGCAAGGTCATGGTGGATTAGGGAGCCAATGGATGGAAGCACAATGAAAAGGGGACAGCACTTGAAGAAGCTCAGCTGTGAAGGTGAGGACGGAGATGGGCAGGAGCTCAAGGGCAGCGTGGAGCTGAGATCATCTGTTTTGTATAAGATGGGAGAGATTTGGGCTTGTTAAATGCTGATACCGAGGAAGGCAAGAGCTTTTAGATATTAGCAGAAAAGAGATGAATTCCTTTCCGTTTGAGGTTAAGTCAATAAGAAATAAAATTTCAACATGACTTGGTGTAAAAGAAAGTCAGTAAACCTTATTTCCGGTAAAATGGCAAACTCGGTAACTAGTTTAAAATGTTACAAATACTTTAATAATTTAAAGACTCCTTCAAAGCATCTACCAGCAGGTGAGTGCATAGGAATTCTCAGTCCAGAGACCAAATAAAGATGGGAAACGGGAGAGATAAGCAGAGGACTGCAGCCAGCTTGTCCTGGATGGCACTGCCGAACTGGTGACCTTGTGCTCAGTTCTCAGTTCTGGTAAAAAGAGACAGGCTCAGGGTCTACCCAGTGGGAGGGGGTCTGGTAGGAGCTTGTCCCCTACAAACCATTCCTCCACAAGGCTATGCACTCAATGTCAACGTGAACCAGACACAGACCATGACTTCTCCCTAAGGTGTTGTTGTTGTTGGGTGCCATCCAGTGGCTTCTGACTCATAGTGACCTCTTGTGACAGAGTAGAACTGCCTCATAGGGCTCCCTTGGCTGTAATCTTTCTGGAAGCAGATCACCAGGTCTTTCTCCTGTGGAGTGACTGGATGAGTTCAAACTGCCAACCTTTCGGTTACAGGGTGTTGCAAGGAAAGCCAGCTGACTCTGACCTTGGCGCTGAGCACAAGAAGGAAATAATATAAACCAGAACCCAGTCCTTCAGTGGGTTTCCAGGCTGGATTCATACTACCTGACTGGTCTACAAACTCTCAAGATAATTAATTTAAAGGGCTGGTAGAGCCCCCAGGATCCTGGCAGATGCAAATTCAAACACTCTCTGGAGGAACCCATCTTCACTGTGGGTCAAATTAAAAAAATAAAAGTAAAGGAGCTGTTTAAAAAATACTTAAAACCTGATGAAAATCAAAACATTACAAGGGAAAAGGGGTGGGATGCAACTAAACCAATACTTAGAAGAAAAGTTATGGCCTTAAATGCTTATATGAGAACAAAAGAGCATCTGAAAATGAGTGACTTGAACAGACAACTTTAGAAGTTAGGAACAAAAGCAAAATAAACCCAGCATAAAAAGATAGAATGATGAAATGAATAATAAAGCTAAGAAAATAATGAGATAGGAAAGAAACAGGTAAAACAGAGGGTCAACAAAATCAAAAGCTTTTTTTTGAAAATTCTAGCAGAAAGGACAAATCTTTGGTGAGACCCATCATGAAAAGAGAGATGGCACAAATAAACCATGATGGCAATGACAAGGGGCTGGGGCTGCAGATGTAGTGACAAGACAATGAGACACTTTTGCTTCCAGCAGGGGTAGAGTAACAGAAGACATTCCATCCGAAAACATGAGAACAGTGGACAACGTTTATGAAATGATGGTTTTGAAGAGATTGGACATCAGGCAACGAGGGGCAGTGTCTTGGTTATCTAGTGCTGCTATAACAGAAATACCACAAGTGGATGGCTTTAACAAAGAGAAATTTATTCTCTTACAGTCCAAGACGCCAAAAGTCTGAAATCAGGGTGTCAGCTCCAGGGGAAGGCTTTCCCCCTCTGCCGACTCTGGAAAAAGGTCCTTGCCATCAATCTTCCCTGGTCAAGGAGCTTCTCCGCACAGGAACCTCGGGTCCAAAAGATGTGCTCTGCTCCCAGCGCTGCTTTCTTGGTGATATGAGGTTCTCATGTCTCTGCTTCTTCTCTCTTTCATATCTCAAAAGAGATCGGTTTAAGACACTTTCTAACCTTGTAGATCTCATCTATATAACTGCCGCTAATCCATCTCATTAACATCATAGTGATAGGATTTATAACACAGGGAAATCACATGATAAAATGGTGGTCAGTCACACAATACCAGGAAGCATGGCCTAGCCAAATAGATACACATATTTTTGGTGGACTCAATTCAATCCAAGACAGGCAGTAATCTCTGAGAGATGAGAAAAACAAAGTGAGCCCTCCAGATTACTGCCTGGAGACAGTTTTCAGGCAATAAGACAGGAAAGAGGAACCCAGGCAGAGCCCAGAAGACTGTCTGAGTTAGGATCTGGAGCTACGAGTCCAGGGAGACTGAGGTGGCTAGAGTTCAAGGACAGACACCAGAGAAGTGAGAGCCACCGAGAGAGAGCCCTGCAATCCTGATCAGTTCGTGCCCGTGAGGAAACTGCCCAAGGCTCAGGACAGAACCACCAGAAAGGATTAGAGATAATAGCACCTCATGCACACACACGGCTGGGAATAGTGCCTCCTCCCACCAGCCAGACGGGAAAATCTCATGATTCATGAAGCATTGGATATAGAGCTCAGTCTGGTCTTGCCTCTGTAGAGGGGAATAATAACTGTTGTGTGCCATCAAGTCGATTCCAACTCATAATGACGCCATGTGACAAAGCAGAACTGCCTTGTAGGGTTTCCTAGGCTGTAATATTTATGGGAGCAGATCTGCAGGTCTTTCTCCTGCAGAGCTGCCAGGTGGGTTCGAACCGTTGACCTTTCAGTAAGCAGCAGTATGCTTAACCATTGGGCCACCAGAGCTCCTTAGGAAGCAATTAGCCCTAGATAAAATGCTGCTCTGGTTCTGCCTAATACATCCTAAAAGGAAGACTTAAAGCTGTTCCCAGATAACCTAACAGAGTTGCAGAATAAACCTCAAGAACATTGATAGGAATAGAAACACAACAGATATCCAAAAAGATAAAAATCGGTATATAGAATTAGAAAATGAAGAAGCATGCAAAGAAGCAGGAAAAAAACTCTAAGAAGGAGGAGAAAAATCAATCAGTTGACTAACCCGTAACTCATGCAGATATTAGAATTAAAAGACAAGCACAAACTAGATAACTGGGAGTTCCTAAAAATCAGACACTTAAATGCTCATCGAAGACTTCACTAAAAGAGTAAAAAGGCAACCTACAGACTAGGAAAAAAATTTTGGCTATGACATATCCGATCAGGGTCTAATCTCTAAAACCTACAAGATACTGCAAAACCTCAACAACGAAAAGACAAACAACCCAATTAAAAAATGAGCAAACAACAGGCCCTTCACCAAAGAAGACATTCAGGCAGCTAACAGACACATGAGGAAATGTTCACGATCATTAGCCATTAGAGAAATGCAAATCAAAACTACAATGAGATACCATCTCACCCCGGCAAGGCAAGCATTAATCCAAAAAACACAAAATAATAAATGTTTGAGAGGTTGTGGAGAGACTGGAACACTTATACACTGCTGGTGGGAATGTAAAATTGTACTACCACTTTGGAAATCTATTTGGCGCTTCCTTAAAAAGCTAGAAATAGAAGTACCGTATGATCCAGAAATCCTGCTCCTTGGAATATATCCTAGAGAAATAAGAATTGTCACACTGAAAAGATACATGCACATCCATGTTCACTGCAGCACTGTTCACAATAGCAAAAAGATGGAAACAACCTAGGTGCTCATCAATAAACGAATGGATAAATAAATTATAGTATATTCACACATGGCCCCCACACCCTCTGTTAACCCGGAACTAAAACCATTCCCAAAGCCAACTCCTCAGACAAAGATTAGACTGGACTATAAGACATAAAATGATACTCATGAAGAGTGTGCTTCTTAGCTCAAGTAGATACATGAGACTAAATGGGCAGCTGCTGTCCGGAGGCGAGATGAGAAGGCAGGAAGAGACAGGAGCTGGTTGAATGGACACAGGAAATCCGGGGTGGAAAGGAGGAGTGTGCTGTCACAGCATAGGGAGAGCAACTAGGGTCACGTAACAATGTGTGTATAAATTTTTATATGAGAAACAACTTAAGCTGTAAACTTTCATTTAAAGCACAATTTAAAAAAAGAAAGAAAAGTAAAAGACAAGGACATTAAAACGATTATAACTATATACAATATGTTCCGAAAACTAGAAAGATTGAACATGTGAAACAGAGAGATGGAAAATTTTTTAACATGATCTAAATTGCACTTCTGGAGATAAAAACTACAATGTTTGAGATGAAAACTTCGCTGTATGGGATAAACAGCAGATACGACATCATAGAGGCAAAACTTAGTAAATTGGAAGACAGAACAAGAGAAACTATGCAAAATGAAACACGGAGACTGTTTTTTGGAAGACTAATATTTAACGAAGCATCAGTGAGCTGTGGGGTGACTTCACGTAGCCTAATATACTTGGGACCCTGCCGATAACTGAAACCCCAGGGGCATAACTGTCAGCATCACAGCAACATGAAAGCCACCACAGTATCACACACTGACAGATGGGTGGTGGCATCTAATGCAATGTAATGACCTTCCATGATGTAATCAAACACAATGTAATCCACCAAGCAGTTGAAAGGGAGGTTTCCCTAGGGCTTGCTGTGCCCACCAGACCATAAGTAGGTCTTCTGGCAGAACTCTCATTCGTTCTTCCCATTGCCTGACCTATGGAGTCTGTCACATGACCTACGGATTTTGGACTTGCCAGCCCCCCACAATTATGTGAGCCAACTCCTTGAAGTAAATATCCATCTATATCTATTTATCTGTTTATCATCTGTCTATCTCACTGGTTCTATTTCTCTAGGGAACCCTAAGACAGTTAACGAGCTTTGTCTTGAAGACTCCAGAAGAGACGACTTGGGAGAAAGATTACTACTTAAGCTAGAAGAACATTCTAGAAAACTGGCATCCTCAGTTGGATGCAAAATGCCATGGCATTCTCCAAATCAGGAGCAGAAAACCATAAGGAGAAAAATAAGCTGAGACGAAAACACAATAAATGTTGACAAGAGGGACAAGCAAAGGGTGCAGGAAAACCAAAAATGCAATCCCAGCGTTCAAATCTACTTGGGGACAGAGAAGGAGAGATTCAACAGGGCAGGAAATCAAAGCAGTGACAACCTTGAGAAGCTGCCTCACAATTTAGAGAAAAAACATAAATAATCAGAATGGTAAGGGAGAAGAGGCTTGCTAGGGAGGACAGAGAGTAGAAATCAAACTTGTAAACTCCACGTTTCCAAGGGAGAAACAAGATAACTTGAAAAAGAAGCAACTATCAAAAATGTAACTGAAGAAAACTTCACTGGATAGAAAGGGAACACAGCAGAAAGGTCAAAGGACTTCTTCTTCCCCAAACAAAATCAGAGAAACTGCCACGGGCCTGGCAGTTACGTTTCTATTTATTTTATCGCAAGAATTAATATATCTCCTTTTAGCATTCTGTCAGGAATATATATATATATATATATATATATATATATACACTATGAAGGAGCAAAAATAACGTTGGTCTCCAACTTTTCATCTGCAATAATAAATGCCAGATGACATTGGAGCTAAGTGTACAGATGTCTGAGGGAAATCTGCTTTTTTTTTTGGTTGTAGAAAGATTTTCAAAGGAGATGAATGATGGGTAATAACCCACAGACAAGGTGAAACAGACTTTCCAGGCAGAAGGAATACACTGGAAATCTCCAGAGCATGAACTGGCTGGAGATTTTAGGAGTATGGGTGAGTGCCAGAGTGTTTCCAGCTCCTGGGAACTGAGAAGGTGGGAGAGAGAATAAAACCGAGGTCAGGGGAGCATCGAGGGTTAAGGGAGTGGGGTAGGAACACCTGTGACTGAGCGTGAGGAGGGGCCTGACAACCAGGGAAGAACAGAGCCACTGAGCCCAAAGGGCCAGGACTCGAGGGGGATTTACAATAATTGAAACCAAACCCACTGCCATGAGTCAATTCCAACTCCCAGTGGCCCTGTAGGACAGAGTGGACCTGCCCCATAGGCTTTCCAAGGAGTGGCTGGTGGATTTGAACTGCTGACCTTTTGGTTAGCAGCCCAGCTCTTAACCACTGTGCCACCAAGGCTCCACAGATGTTTCCTAGACATCTCAAATCCGACATATTTTACCTCTACCCTCCTGCCCCACCCCACCCCACCCCACCCCGAAGTCTTCCCCATCTTGGTAAAAAACTTACTGCCGTCGAGTCAATTCCAACTCATAGTCACCCTACAGGATAGAGTAGAACTGTGCCATAGGATTTCCAAGGCTGTGATCTTTATGGGAGCAGACTGCCACATCTTTCTCCCTCAGAGCAGCTAGTGGATTTGAACTATTGACCTTTGGATTACCAGCTGTGTGCTTTAACCACTGCTCTACCAGGGCTCCTTATATCTAATAACAATGTCTGAGTAATACAGGCCTGGAAGTCACACTGGACAATTAAGACACACATGAGCAGCTCAGCCAAAGTGGTCTCAGATGTGTGAGGCAACATTGATTGAGAGGTGAAGGGGAGGGAAAGAAGCAGGAACCTGGCTGTGCAAGGAACCAGAGAAACCCGGTGGTAGCTCACATCTGGATAAGATGGCAGGACCTTTGGCCAGGACCCCGAGCTCTTGACAGCACCATGCATAACCTTACAAGTGATGTGTGGGGGAGCCCCTCCAGGAAAATACACCTTCCTCATTACCCCGTGTTATGGATTGAATGCTGTCCCCCCAAAAGATATGCTGAAGTCCTAACCATTGTAGCTGTGAATGCTATCCTGTTTAGAAACAGGGGTTTTGTTTTGTTATGTTAATGAGGCCATATTGGAGGAGGCTGTGTCCTAAATCTAATCTCTCCTGAGAAGGGTCTTATAAAAAGAGAAAACAGGCATAGAGACACACACACAGGAGGAAGATAGACGGCATATGAAGATATATCTACAAGCAGCCAAGGAACTCCAAGAAATGCCCTATAGTAAGGTCCAGCCCTCCCCTCTCTGTGATGGAGGGGATGGGGGCTCACGCATCATACTCTGGGGGGAGACCCTATGCAAAGGGTTTGTGGATCCTTTCCTCTCTGCAGATTACAGTGGAGAACAACCGGGCCATGTGCTCACAGAAGTCGTGGAGGATGGATTCCAGGAGTACCTTCCACTTCCTTTCTCTTGTCTTCTCATCTCCTCCAGGGTCTCCTTTTGGGGGATGACTGGGACCCTGTGTCTTCCCATCTCAGAACATGGAACTTCTCTGTTGTCAGAGAAGGACCTCATTAGCAGTTAAACTCTGACTTGCTTTTCCAAGTGTACCTGGATTTCTGGGGTGGTGTCCAGGAGAGGCATTCCTCCGCTGGACCTGGGGGTGAGATGGGCTCCAACATGTTTTTGAGATGGGAGTTTGTACTCTCATGTTGTTTTGGGGACAGAGCATCTCCAGTAAAACCAGAAACCCCAAGGACAAGGAAGCATCTCTCCAGGAGGGCAGAGGGTCTTCCTGAGAAAGACAAGCACTTAAATCTTCCAGCATTAATTTAATTTTTCATCTTAAAATGGAAGGCAAGAGCAGCACCTACCTTGTAGGGGTAGCATGCAGATGAAATGAAATTATGCATGTGTAACGGGAGTAATATTTTAAAATATATTAATGTGCTTTTCCTCTTTCTCCTTCTCCCTAATCAGCCCAAGTCATCCATCTGCTTGGGAAGAGATTAGAATTTCTTATATGAGGAAAGCAAAGAAAAAGGAGATAATGTTTAGCTTCTGACATTCAAAACAGATTTTTTGCAGCAAACCCAGAGTTTTGAGACATGGACATTGTTCATGTTCAGGGACTATCCAAGTTTGTTATCTCCTTTTTGCATGTCAAGAGTTAGGTTTAGCTACACATGTCACCTAAATTTATGTGAGGGTGCTCTAAAGAGGAGGAGAAGGAGGGGGCGGGGTTTACCCTTTTGGACTGGGGGATTGAGAGAAGAGAGAGAGAATAGGAGAAGGAAGAGTAAGGTGGTGCTCCTAAAAAGTTGAAGGAAACCCCAAGGGTGGGGGAAGCTTGTTCTGGTCCCTTCTGGGATTGGGAGGGGGCTGCTGAGAGCACCCCAGTACCCCTGTGGGTGGTCTAGCACAGGGATAAGGGTAGAGCAGTGGACCAGACCACAGTGGGCTCTCAAGACTCGTGTGGCTCCCATGTGGCTTGCGTGCAGAATTGAGAGCTGTAGGCCTGCTGCGGGGAGCTTGGGGTAGGCACAAGGAAGCCCCACTGCAGACAGGGGTGTGGCAGAGCCTTAAAGGGAGCCTCATCAGTAAGGGCAAGGACAGCCTGGGTCAGCAGGGGCAGCCTGGGACTCTAGCAAAGAAGGAGTCAGCCCTGAGCTGGTGGTTGCAGACAGCCCTCTGTCCAGTGCTGCACGGAGCATCCTTTCTGGGAAGGTGTCAGTGGGAAGAGAAGAGGGCTGAGTCCCTGCTGTCATGGAACTCGTATCCTAGAGAAAGAGATGACTGACAGCCGACACACACAATCATGAGTATGGAGGGTGATGGAAGATGGTGGTAAGTGCCCCAGAGGGTGAGAAGGAATCTGCGAATAAGGAAAACCCGAGCTACTTAGATGGGTCCCAGGACTGGACTTTTGGTGGAGGGAGAGAATGAGGGAGGAGGAACAGGGGGAGGGACCCCAAGCCAGGTGCCAACGGAGGGCTGTGTGACAGTCAGATCGACCAAGGTGGCACCTGGGGGTGACAGGTTCATGGTTTTGTCCTGTCACACAGCCAAGGCTGTCCCTGGGTGGTGCAAACGATTAACGTGCTCGACTGTTGCCCCAGTAGCTGGAGGTTCAAGTCCACCCAGAGGCACCTTGAAAGAAAGTCCTGGTTGTCTACTTCTGAAAAATCAGCCATTGAAAACTTTATGGAGTACAATTCTACTCTGACACCCATGGGGTCACGTGAGTTGGAGTTGACCCCACAGCAACTGGTTGGTTTGGGCTTACACAGCAGTGGGGCTGGAGCAGGGGGTCTGAGTATTTCAGACAGAGGAGCCACCTTTGTTCCTCCATGTGAGTCAAGGGCATGAGGTTTTGCAGCCCCAGCCCAGATGTAAAGAATCAAGGTGGGCCTGGCTGGAGGCTGCACCCAGCAGGGCCAAGTCTTTCCCTGGGGCCGGGGGACAGAGGAGGCCACGGCCCCTCAGACTGGGGTCTTCCCTGGTCCCCCGTCAGACCCCAGACCAGACTCACCCTCCAGCAGGCTTGGTTTCTTCCCATCTCTTCCAGCCCCGGGACCAGCCTGCTGCCCTCCTCCGCCTGCAGCCCCCGGCCCCCTTGGCCCACTTACCAGTCCCCTCTTCAGACTGGCAGCATGACCGACCGCCCGCTGTGAGAGTCAGGGGCCAGGCGAGAACCACCTCTGATGGCGGGACCACCAGCTGGAGCCGAGCTCGCCACCAATTACCGTGTCCGCTTGGCTGAGTTTTCTGCCCTGTGCAGTCAATACTCCCAGCCTTTCCCAGGGACCCAGGGTCACCGCTGAGCCAATTAATTGAGCCAGTCCCTTCCACGCTTAATCCCTCCTGACATTGCAGCTTGCTGTCAGCAGTCTGTCTTCATTGGCAGCTGATGGATCCGCAGAGTTTTGTCTTATTTTATTTTGTACAGGTCCTTTGCAGGGGTGAGGTGGGGATGGGGCTGTCTTCGTCCCCTGCGGAATAATTAAGGCTCTTTGGTTCTCAGCCAGATTTAATGGAGGCTAATGGTCCGAGGACGCCAAGCTCAGCCCGTAGGATTAGCCAGGGTGGGGAAAGCCTGCCAGCCCACCCACCATGCACCAGACCAGCATGAGGGTGGGTGGGAGGCCTAGATGGAATCCAGGCTCAAAATCTCACTCAAGCCGAGGTGGTCTGTCCTTCCCTCCGTGAGCCTTTTTCTGCATGTGTGACCGGGGATCACATGGACATTAACATACATCTGACCTTCAGAATGAAGGACGAGCTTCTAACACCCTCCTCCCTGCTGGTCCTCAAAGCTGCCGGGGAAGGGGCAGAGGGCACCACCTGTCACTAAGAGGCCAGGTCGTCACAAGATACTGACTGAGGGACAGGCCCTGCCAAGGCTGGAGCCAGGGGAGGGCCCCCGTCACTCACCCCAGTAGGCCTCCTCCAGGCGCACTGCCCAGGCCGCCCTCCCCAGGCCCCCTTCCTCAAACCACTCCCCCAGGCCACCCCCCCAAGCTGTCCTCCTCAGGCCCCCTTCCTCAAGCCACTCCCTCGGCTACCCTCACAGGATGCCCTCCCCCAGGCTACCCTCCCAGGCCTCCCCCCAGGCCTCTCTCCCCAGAACCCCTCCCTCAAGCCACTCTCCCAGGCCACCCACCAGGCCCCCCTCCCCAGGTTGCCCTCCCCCAGGTCTCCCAGGAAGATGCCCTTAAAGTGAGGCTGTACCATGGACTCCGAGCCAGGACTCAGGAGGGGCCCTTTCCTGCCTCGGCCTCACCTCCCAGCCCTCCCACCCCTCCACAGAGCGGAATGTCTGAAACAACCCCAGAGACCTGCAAGTCTAAGGGAAGCGCAGAAAACGGGACGCCCTGAGACTCCAGGGTTGTCACTTGATTTAAATTAAAATGCACCAACGTGACAGGTACTGCACCACAACCCTCCCAGAGCGCAAGGTTGGCTCTGTCGTGCTCAGATGTCATTTATGCAGCCATACGGACCTGCCACCCACCTACGGGGTGACATAACAGTGGAATACTGCCAGAGATAAAACCCAAATTTTTGCTTATTTCAGCAAACGGACCTAAGACTTGACCTACTTTCTTGCTCCTATAAAGCCTTTGAGACGTTTAATTTATTTATTTATAACATACTTTTTAATTTCTTTATACAAACACACACTTCTGCATGTCTTTACAGAAACGTGAGTGTAGGTGTGCTTTGGGTGCCGTTTTTCCTTCTTCGGTCTTCTCATTCTCGGCTTGCTCTCCCAAGCACTCCCTTGCCCTCTGACCCCAAGAAGTGATGCCTTCCGCTGTTAGAAACGGTGACTAGCCACTCACACAACATGCGCTGCAGTGACCCCGCTTTCCCTGCCCAACCTAGGCGGATGCTCCTGACGGTCCTGCTGGAAGGCGTGGCAGGAGGTGGAGTACGCACTCTTCACTCTGCGAAGGAGGGCGGGAAGGGAGCCCCCCAGCGGCACCCGGGACCTTGGAGGTGAGCCTTCCAGCCGTCATCGAAGCAAGGGGGTACATGAGAATGGCGCTTAACGCTACAGTGTCCTCCGACCAGCTCCAAGTGTCCTGGAGCAGATTTGTAATCTCTCTAGACCTCCCGGTCTGTATATGGGTGTGACGTGAATGTCTGTGTCAACTTGTTTTGTCAAACACAGTCGAAATGTTGCTGTGAAGGTATTTGCATGTGATTAACATCTACGATCATTTTTCTTGGATCCGCAATCAACGCCCATGGTAACAGCAGTGAGGAAATCAAACGACGCGTTGCATTGGACAAATCTGTTGCAAAAGACCTCTTTAAAGTGTTAAAAAGCAAAGATGTCACCTTGAAGACTAAGGTGCGCCTGACCCAAGCCACGGTGTTTTCAGTCGTCTCATATGCATTCGAAAGCTGGACAATGAATAAGGAAGACTAAGAAGAACTGATGCCTTTGAATCATGGTGTTGGTGAAGAATATTGACTATACTATGGACTGGCAGAAGAGCAAACAAATCTGTCTTGGAAAAAGTAGAGCCAGAAAGCTCCTTAGAAGCAAGATTGGTGGGACTTTGTCTCACATACTTTGGACATATTATCAGGAGAGATCAGTCCCTGGAGAAGGACATCATGCTTGGTAAAGTAGAAGGTCAGCAAAAAAGAGGAAGACCCTCAACGAGATGGATTGACACAGTGGCTGCAGCAATGGGCTCAAGCATACAACGATTGTGAGGATGGCACAGGACTGGGCAGTGTTTTGTTCTGTTGTCCACAGGGTCGCTATGAGTCAGAACTGACTTGATGGCACCTAACAACAGCAACATCTACAGTCAGCTGACTTTAGGTAAAAGAGACAACCCTCCATAATATGGTGGGCCTTATCCAATCAGTTGAAGAGTTTAAGAGCAAAAATTGGTTTCAGAAGAAGGAATTCTGCCTCAAGACTGTAACAGAAATCCTGCCTGAGTTTCCAGCCTGCCTGGCCTATGAACTTTGAACTCAAGACTGCCAGAATTTCCAGCCTGCTGTGGAGCCTATGGATTTTGGACTTGTTGGCCCCGTAATCACACTAGTCAATTCTTTAAAATCAATCACTCTCTCAGGCATTAGCCTAGGATCAACCTCAAACTTTCAATCAGCTGCCCACTGCCAGTGGACCACCAGGTGGTGGCTGGAAGCCCATGGTAGCCTCAGTCCAGGACAGACCACCTGGGGCCATAGCCCCCACCAAGTGCCCTCTGGACTGAGGCCTGGACTGAAAGCAGTCCTAAGCAGCTTGCGTGGTACAGGTACGGCCCTGGCTATACTCTAATATTTTCTTGGCTTTCTGGGAAGATACTTTTTCCTCAGAAAATGTTCTGGTCCTCTTTTACCCATACCAACCAAGTCAGAAGAGAAACTCAAACAAGAATCCAGGTCAATGACAGGTGACCCAGAGCCTTTGCTGGCCCCAGCCACTCGGCCAGTAGGCTGCACAGCTTAGCCCCTCCCTGGGGGTCGGGAAGAGTGGGGCTCAGCACTGGGGGGACTTTCGGCCACCAGCAGTCCCAGCTCCTGTCCTGTGTCCTGACTCACGGGCCCTTTTCCAGCCCTTATGCCTCCACCAGGCCTTTGATAGAAGCACCTTAGCGAATAGTCCAGCTTCATCGCTTCTCTTCCAGAAGCCGGAGGAGAATCAAAAGTGACCACAGAAAACCGTTTGCCTGGTCCGTCAGCTTTTCTACTCAGAGATGTACCTGCTGTCCCCGGGGCTCATGTTCAGCCCGAGCACAAGGAGCAGGACCCATCCTGCCCCTATGTCCCTGGTGAGCCGAGGGGGCCGTCCCAGCCCCAATGCCTGGTGGCAGTGACCTCACAAAGGGCCTTGGTCTTACAGCCACCACCCCAGAGGAGCCCCGGTCATCTGCTTGCCCTTGCCCACAGACGTCTGGCCTGACCCGAGCAGCGTGGGGCCTGGGTCAGGGTGGTGTGGGTAAGGCCCCGGGGTTGGCCGGGCTTAGAAGAGCTACCTGGATAGAGGTCCCAGTGAGGGTCCAGAGGAGAGAGTGGAGCTGTGGCGGATGTGGAGCTGGGGCCACAGGGAGTGCAGGCTGGTCAGCAAGCAGCTCTGGCAGCCTGTGGAGGGAGAAGCTTGGTCTGCTTGTGGCACCTGGCCATGGGGGCTGCAGGCAGAGTAGGGGCAGGCATAGGTCCCCTCTCGGCAGCCTCCTGCTGATGGAGACCCCTGCACTCACTTGAGCTCCCAAGCCTGGGGCTCCCCAACACCCCATCGTCTGTTAGAACACAGTAACAGAGTCCCCTCAGAGGGTCCCTGGTCAGAGAGCCTTGGGGCACCAAAGTCTCGGATGCCCACCAAACACTAGGTCCGTCCTGCTCTGTTCAGGTCCAGGCCCTGGAGGGTCTGGGACCTGCCCACCTCCTCATCCCACAAGGTCTGAATCTTCGTTCTTCCATGTTTAGAGCAGGGGTCTACAAACTATGGCCACTGGGCTGAATCCAGCCCGAAACCCACTTGTGTAAATAAAGTTTTATTGGCACACAGCCACGCCCATTCCTTTACATATTGTCTGTGGCTGATTTCAGTTCCCTGGGTGGTGATAGGTTTGTGATCGACTAGTAACCCATCCAAGGCACCATGGAAGAAAGGCCTGGTGATCTATTGCCATTAAGTTTCAAAAAAAAAAAAAAGAAACAAACCCCTCGTCAAGTCAATTCTGACTCATAGATACCCTGTAGGACAGAGTAGAACTGCCCCACAGGGTTTCCCAGGAGCTGCTGATGGATTCAAACTGCCAATCTTTTGGTTAGCAGCTGAGCTCTTTACCACTGTGTCACCAAGGCTCTTAAGACTACAGCCAAGAAAACCCCATGGAGCTGTTCTACTCTGACACGCAGGGGGGTGCCATTGTTGGAATCAACTGAACAGCAGCGGGTTAGGTTAGGTGTTTTGTTGTTGCTTTCACACTTCAACGGCAGTGCTGAGTAGTTTTAACAGAGACAACATGGCCCGAAAAGCCTACATTTCACTATCTGGCCCTTCCCAGAAACACGTTGCTGGCCCATGGTTTTGACCACATGGGCTGTCCAGCCCCTCTGGACCTCAGCGTCCCTGCCCACTGGGCCCCGTGGCCCTCACAGCCCAGGGCCACCACATGTCTTGATCATCCCAGAATAATTCCCGATTCCTGACATCCTGGCATCTCCCCACCTGCTCATCTCCTCAGACACGGCTCGGCCACCACCTCCCCCATAGCGGCCCCACACCCACCTCTCACCCTGGGCTGGCTTGGCGGCAGCTTCTCCGTGGGCCATCACTGCCCACACCGCCACATGTGCCCGCTGGCCTCCCAGTGGACACCCGGAGGGCAGCAATGGCCCAACATGAGTGGACCTGACCAGTGTCAGCTAAAGGGGTGAGGAGTGCCCCAACAGGGTGCCCCCAGGCTGGGAAATGGAGTGGGGGTGGGTGAAGTGACCAGTTTGGTGTTTGGATCAGCATGCCCCAATAATCTGGTGGGGTGACTTGCCAGCTATTGTCATGGAGACCTTCCAGGATGGAAGTGGGTTCTATTACCATCTCGTCTGCCTTCCTGAGACCTTAGAGGAAGGCAGTGCAGTCAGCCGACCCAGGTTCAAATCCACGCTCCACCACTTCCAGCTGTGGAAACCATTACCAGCTGTGCCACGTCTCTGTGCTTGGGGTTTGTTGTAGTTTTCTAGTACCGCTCTAACAGAAACAGCATGAGTGGGTGGTCTTAAGGAACAGACATCTATTTTCTCACACTTTAGAAAGCTACAAGTCTGAATTCAGGGCACTAGCTCTAGCAGAAGGCTTTCTCTCTGTTGGCATTGGGGGAAGGTCCTTGTCTTTTTTCAGCTTCCATTTCTTGGTTCCTTGGAGATCTCATGTGGCATGGCTGTGCTTCCTTCTCTGTGCCTAATCTGCTCTTTTATATCTCAAAAGAGATGGACTCAAGACATGTCTTACACAAATACTGCCTCATTAACATAACAAAGAAAACTTATTCCCAAATGGGATTATAACCACAGGTATAGTAGGATTTACAACACAGATTCTGGGGGGACACAATTCAATCCGTAACAGGATTCTTCATCTGTAAGTCAAGTATAATAACTCTACCGATAGCTTAGGTTTTCTGGGAGAGTTTAATGTATGAATGCCCCTGATGACGTTGCTATGACCACACAGCTGTTATTATTACTGTCGTAACTATAATATCTGTGAGGCAGTGGTGGTTCGGTGGTACAATTCTCGCCTTCCATGTGGGAGACCGGGATTTGATTCCCGGTCAATGCACCTCCTGTACAGCCACCACCCACACGTCAGTAGAGGCTTGCTGTGGTGCTGAACAAGTTTCAGCAGAGCTTCCGGACTAAGACAGACTAGAAAAGAAGGCCTGGAGATCTACTTCCAAAAATCCGCCAGTGAAAACCCTGTGGGACACAACAATCCACTCCATAGCCCACCATGGGGATGGCGCAGGACCAGACAACATCTGGTTCCATTGTGCATGGCGTTGTCATGAGTTGGGGACCCATCTGACAGGAGCTGACAACAACGAACTATAATATCTGCTGAATGAATGAGTGAACGGATGGATGGATAGACGAATGAATTATAATTTCCCATCTACCACTTGATCTCCTCTGCAGCCTGGGCTCCCTTGAGTGGTCTGTTGTTGTTGTTGTTAGGTGCCATCGAGTCGGTTCCGACTCGTAGTGACCCTATGGACGACAGAGCGAAACACCGCCCGGTCCTGCACCATCCTCTCAATCGTTGTTATGCTTGAGCCCATTGTTGCAGCCACTGTGTCAATCCATCTCATCGACGGTCTTCCTCTTTTTCGCCGACCCTCTACCTTACCAAGCGTGATGTCCTTCTCCAGGGACTGGTCCCTCCCGATAACATGCCCAAAGTATGTGAGATGTAGTCTTGCCATACTTGCTTCTAAGGAGCACTCTGGCTGTGCTTCCTCCAAGACAGATTTGTTCACTCTTTTGGCAGTCCGTGGTATATTCAATGTTCTTCACCAACACCACGATTCAAAGGCATCAAAGTGGTATGACCTGATCCTAACTTGTTTGTGAGCCCCCAGCGCCCATCCCAGGGGCTCGCACACATATGTGCTCAGTAAGTGTTTGCTGACCAATGCGGATTGAATCGGCGATGCTGCCAGCTTCCGTGACCCAAGAAGGTGCCCTGGACTAGCTCTCCCTGAACCGGTGCCCGGGAGCTGGGGAGGGTAAGACACGGTGCTTCACGCTACCTTTGCCCATGTCTCCTGGATGTCTGGCCTTGGTTCTAGAACAATCCATCACAGCCCATCGCAGCTCTCTGAGGCAGACATGCATGTAGCATTTAGATTTTTTCTTTGGAAGCTTGCTGCTTCCATAGTTCAATAACCACAAGAGCAAAGGTGATTTTAAACTCTGCAGTTAAAGCGACAGGGAGACAGATTGTTCGGATGACTCCTTTGATGAAATTACCTCTGAAAGGCTATATTTTCATGCTGGGAACCTCATTCCTCGTCTGTTCTCCCTCGAACTTTTCACTGAGTCTTAAGACCGCCGTGCACCTATCTGCTATTCTGGAAGGTTCTCTGGGCCCTCTGCCTGGAGCCGCGCCTCTCTGACCCGTGATGCATGTGGGTGGCAGCAAGGAGGGCTTGAGGCTCCAGTGCCAGCTCAGACTCCCTGCGGGGGTGACACGGCCCCACGCATCCAGAGAAAACAGCCCGGAGACCCCGCCCACCTGCTCAGATGTGTGCAGTGCCGGGGAACCTGCAGCTAGTCAGCGCGCCCACAGGTCAGATTTCTCCCTGAAGCTGTCGGCACAGGTCGGAGCTCGGGATCCTGAGGCAAACACCCCGGGGCCCTTCAGCAGCAGTCAGGAGGCGGCAGCGCCACAGATGCTGTGTGTGTCACACCCAGAGGGCTCTAATGAGAGCCCGCTGACAGCCAGGGCTCTGGAGCGAGGAGGCAGGCAGGGACACAGGGAGAACCCACATGGTCCCTCTAGATCCCCGTGTGGGGGCAGGAACTCCGGACTGCCGGCTCCACTCCTGCCCCTCCTCACCTGTGCACAGGTGAGCTCTGACCTCCTGCAAGTCCCCTTCAACCCTCACTTCCTCAGGGGCCCGCCCAACGTCTCCTCGCTGCCCTTATTCTGAAAATCAGCGTTCACCCCTCGGCTGTTCCGGAAGCTTCTCTGGGGCCTCTGTCCAGGAGCCGCCCCCTTCTGACCAGGATGACTGGGTGGAGGGCGTGTGTGGACAGCAGCGAGGTGGGCTGTGATGCCTGCTTTGTCCGCAGCACGGGGCTACGGGCAGGCCGTGGGCTCAAGCACCTGGTCCTGTACCTGGGACCAACCGCGATGCTGGGGTGACACTGAGGGGGGGAAGCCGCAGGCCTGGGGGCACACCTGCTCCCCACCCCCTGCACTCTGCCCCTCACATGCTGGGTGAGACCACCCAGCCTGAGGTTCTCCAAGCCACCAAGTCCTCAGGAGTAGATGTGGTAACCACGTTCTTAGAAAGACATCAAATGGACATCAGATCGCATAGTCAAGGCACCAGAATATTAGATGCTAGAAAATTGTTTCTAAAAATATGTATCCTTATAGACAAGGAAGATGAGCAAAACGACCGGTGTGCGAGGCTTGGTGCGTTCTGCCCGCTGCTGTCCTCTCTGTGGGGCCTGTCTCAGTGAACGCTTGCTTCCTGCCCGTCCCCACCCCAGGCCCCTGAGCGCCATGCCTGCTGTCTGTGAGCCTGCCCGGCCCGAGTGCCCGAAGCAGTGCTCAGCTGGGTTGGTTGGTGGCAGGCACTCGGGAACCATGAAAGAAGGGCAACCTAAGGTGAGGGGACTGTGGGGCCTCGTCACCCGGCTCAGCCGCCGGCCCCGGGTGACCTGGCCAAGCCGGAGCCTTGCAGCCCTGATGTGCCAGCTCCCAAATGGAGTCCAGGCGTCCACATCACGGGCTTCCCAGGGGATGAGAGTCACCATGTGATGTGGTATGTGGCACACAGATGCAGTGGCGTCACTAGGGGGGTGTGGGGGGTGCAAGGCGTGTGGGGGGTGGGGGCAGTGTGGACCATACCGGTGACACTGTCAGAGAGGCTGACACCAAAATGACTGTCTATAAAAATTTTGTGCACTGTTTCAGCAGAAATGTATTATTTTTTTTATAAAAACATCCCTGTAGTTAGTTATAACAACAAAAAAATTTTTCATAAGCCCAGCTTGCATGCATCAGTATACCTACAAGGCTAAAACTCTACGCTAATTTACGTTTTGAAACTTCTAATGTGCCTCCTGTCAGAATAATTACCCAATTACAATGACGCTTCGAATCACGTGGTTTTGTCTGCACAGATACACACTGTTGTTTTCATTTGGCCCATGTTTTTCTAGCCGCTGATTTTGTCAAGTTTTCTGGTGTTTTAGCTACAATGTTGTGGTAATTTGTATTTGTGAACCTATATCGATAACTTTTTCGAGAATGAGGTAGTAATTAAAGGAAATGAAGGAGAAAAATCAAAACGACGTCCTCTCAGTTATTAACAATGCAACTAATAATGTTATAAGTCAGTGCAGAAAGATTTTACACACGATTTTATTGTTAATATTCATATAATCTAAGCAACAATGGGCTCAAGCATAACAAAGTTTGTGAGGACGGCGCAGGACCGGGCAGTGTTTTGTTCTGTTTTCCACAGGGTTGCTACGAGTCAGAACCTACCGGATGCCTCCTAACAATAGCAAGAAATATTACATGTAAGCAATTACAACTATATTTATCACATATCATTCTATGATTAAAATTGGTAATAAACATGACTAAGGATTCTGTATGGTCTGGCACAAAAGGAGGTACATGGGAGGGTGGCACCATGAGTTACCACACGGGGTGAAACCAACCCTAGTGATGTCACCTCACAGAGGGTCCTTGCCTGGTGAGAACCAGAGCTGTGTGCTGAGGGGATGGTGAGGGGTGAGACCATCTCTCAAAGCATCAACTGATTCAAGGACTCCCCTTTCTCTCTTGCTGCCCAACTCCAAAATATCTCCTCCTCATCTCTGCCCTGTCATTGTTCTCCCCTGACCTGTCATTGCTCTCCCCTGCCCTGTCATTGCTCTCCCCTGCCCTGTCATTGCTCTCCCCTGCCCTGTCATTGCTGTCCCCTGACCTGTCATTGCTCTCCCCTGCCCTGTCATTGCTCTCCCCTGACCTGTCATTGCTGTCCCCTGACCTGTCATTGCTGTCCCCTGACCTGTCATTGCTGTCCCCTGCCCCACGACCCCTTGGCCCCACCACTGTTAACACTTTGGACTAGATGACAAGTTCACGCATGTCAGAGATGGTGGAGATGGGGCCTGACCAGGCCACGTGACTCTTAGCAACTCAGCAAACCCCACCGACCCCTTGTGGTGGGGCGTCCTGCAACTGTAGGCTGTTGAGCAGCTTTGCTGGCCTGCACCCACCACGTGCCAGCAGTGCCCCACCCCGCCCGCCGTGACTATCAAAAATGTCTCCAGACTTTGCGGAATGCCCCCTACGGGTCAAAACACCTAGATTCCGTAGGCTGAGAACCGTCAGCCCGCTGTCTCAGTTACTCTCTTAGCAAATATTCTTCAGCGCCTGGGGGGCACTGGGCTCACACAAAGCCACATAGTGACGATGATACTAACAATAGCAGACGCGTGAACCAAGCTTTCCTTCATACCACGCACTTTACACACATCAACTCAGGAGGCTCTCATAGTGACCTGGTGAGGTGGGGGGTTACTGTCATTCCCATTTTCCAGATGCAAAAACTGAGGCACAGGAGCAATTCTGGTGTGCATCTGAATTCCAGATGTTCAGATCACGGCCCCACCCGCAGACATGCAGCTCCATCAGCTGGGGGAGGGCCCACTGCAGGGACTGCGGGGACTAAGACACCACCCCTGGAGAGCCACTGTCCAGAGCGCCACATAGTTAGGATCACAGAAGAGACGGCCTTGTCACCCGTCTCCCCAGTTCTGGACCATTCCTTTCACTTAGCAGGTGCTGGAAACCTACACATTACAAATAGATGTTCCTAAAAGTGCTGAGGGGCCCTGGGTGGCGCAGATGGTTAAGCACTCAACTACTAGCCAAAAGGTTGACAGTTCCAACGCACCCAGAGGCGCCTCAGAAGACAGGCCTGGCGATCTGCCTCCAAAAGGTCACAGCCTTGAACACTCTATAGAGCAGTTCTCCTCTGCACGCATGGCGCGGCCACGGGTGGGGATCAACTCAAAGGCAACTCAGAACAACTGCAAAAGTGCTGCGTTTTCACGGAATTTGACTGTTCTCGTGGTGGTTGGGAAAGAGGGGGGACAATTTGTCCCAGTTAATTGCAGGTTCTGCAGAGCTGGAGTTACGGCACATCGCTGTTGAAACCAGCTTATTATCGATCAGAAACTCGACAGGCATCGAGTCGATGGCCAACTTGATGCCAGCAGTCCTTGTCACACCACGGCGGAGGCTCCTGCGCTGTTTTTCAGCTGGTAATCCCTTAAAGACTGAGACAATAGTCATTTAATATCGTTTGCTCAAATGAACAGTTCCCTGAGCAAATAATAATAATAAAAAAAAGTCCCCGAGAAGCCAATTAGACGCTGCAGCTTGTACCAGGCGACTGCCTTTTTAATAGACGCCCTTTTACAAGCACAGCTGTGTCACCCAGATGAAAAATCAAGGCCCCCCTTTGCACCGATATGTAAATAAATGCAGGCGATTGCATATGTAATAGTGCCCTTCCATCAGCAGGGCTGAGAAACCCAATAGGAATACTTCAGATAAATCGGCAATTTGTGGAAGAGATTTTTCTAAAGCGCGTGAGGGCTGATGGGGGAGGGAGAGAAGGAGGAGAAGTCAAGAGGCCCTCTGGGGTCAAGAAATTACATTGGGTCTGGAGGGAAACTCAGCTCCTCACAAGAAGGCTAACGCATCTGCAGACTTCTCTGCAAGGACAGCTACCACCTTCCTCAGCCGCGCTCCTTCTGGCAGGTAGAGCAGGCGCAGGTAGAACGGGCGCAGGTAGAGCAGGCGCAGGTAGAGCAGGCGCAGGTAGAGCAGCTCAGGTAGAGCAGACACAGGTAGAGCAGGCGCAGGTAGAGCAGGCACAGGTAGAACGGGCGCAGGTAGAACGGGCGCAGGTAGAGCGGGCGCAGGTAGAGCGGGCGCAGGTAGAGCGGGCGCAGGTAGAGCGGGCTCAGGTAGAGCGGGCGCAGGTAGAGCGGGCGCAGGTAGAGCGGGCGCAGGTAGAGCGGGCGCAGGTAGAGCGGGCGCAGGTAGAGCAGGCGCAGGTAGAGCAGCTCAGGTAGAGCAGGCGCAGGTAGAGCAGGCGCAGGTAGAGCAGGCGCAGGTAGAGCAGGCGCAGGTAGAGCAGCGCAGATGCTCAGGTGGAGGTGCACAGAGCCCTTTGGGTCTTGAAAACTCCATTCATACAAATGGTTAAGTGCTCAACCCCTAGCCAAAAGGTCGGCAGTTCAAACTCACCCAGGTGCACCTTGGAAGACAGGCCTGGCAATGTGCTTCCGAAAGGTCACAGCCTTGAAAACCCTGTGGAGTAGTTCTCCTCTGCACACGTGAGGTCGCCCTGAGTCGGAACAGACGTGACAGCACACACCAGCAGCAGTAACAAGACTCGTCACACAAAGCTCTGCACACAGATTAGGGGCCGGGAGCTCATCCTTGGGCCCTAAGTTAAGGTGTAAGAGTCCTCGGGGACAGTGTTCTCAACCAGGGCAGTTCTGCCCCCAGGGGACATGGGACCATCTCTGCAGACATTCTGGGTTGTCACAATTGGGGGGTTGCTAATGGCATCTAGGGGGTGGAGGCCAGGCATGCTGTTCAACACCCTACGGTGCACGGGGCGCCCCCACCACAGAGGATGATCCAGCCCCAAGGTCAGCAGTGCCGAGCGGGAGAATTCCTGGTTCTGGGGTTTGTGCTGAGAATGGACCCCACAGATGTTCCTCTAAGCACCCTGCATTTGTAGATGGTAGGCATGAGGTCCAGAGCGGGGAAGAGGCTTGCCCAGATCCCGCCTGTCGGTGGCAGAGTCCCGCAGAGTCTGAGCTGTGCACCAAGCCGTGCACGGGGCGGCCCCTCTCCTGTGGTGGCAGCGGAGCCCCGGTGGGTCTTGTGGGTTTCAGTGAGCCCTGGCCTGCTTGGCTGTCAAATGGTGCTTCTGGAACCCCCACAAAGGGCCCGGTCCCAGCCAGGCCTACAGCTGTGCTTCCTAAGGACAAGCCCCAGTCCGGGTCTGAGTTGGTGGCAGGGCCAGGCCCAGCCACGACTCCAGCCAGAGCAGGGAGGACAGACTTCTTGGGGCAACCAGGGAAGGGTCCAAGGGCAAGGGGTGTCCTAGAAGAGTGGGGTACCCAGGCCCAGGCCAGACAGAGAAGGGGGCAGACGGGCAGGGGCAGAAGTCCAGGCAGCAGAAGGGAGGAGCTGCGGGCCTGCTAGAAGGAAGACTTTAGTGTGAGGGCACCGTGAGCAAAGTGGGGCCTGCTGGGGTGAGACGGGGGGCTCGGGAGGAGAGGCCAGAGCTGTCCAACAGCCCCTGAGAGGACCCTGGGAGCTGGCCGTGGTCCTAGGGTGAGATGCCCCAGGGCCCCGTGCTGTGTTGATGGGGGCTTGGGAGCCCCGGCAGTGCAACCCCTTCCCCGCCACGAATCGCCACTGCCCCAATGCAGGGTTGCGATCCTGGGGAGCTTCCTGGCAGGGGCTGCATGATGGAACCCAGCCCCTCCCCGACACTTCTCCCCAGGATGGGAAACCCTCCTCCTGGCAGAGTTAAGCTCCTGGATGGCACCCGGGCGACTTCCCAGCCTTGGCTCCCCCTCACCTCCGCAGACCAGAGCGTCTGGAATGAGGAAGGGGGGCTGTGACCAGGGGATCTGGGCCCTTCCCTCACCTTAGGCTGGAACTCCCCTCATCCTGAGACCCTCCAGGCACTGCCCCCCAGAGAAGGCCCCCATACGCCCCCACCCCAGTGCTCGCCCCAGTCGGTCCCCTTCGGGTCTTCTGAGCTTGGCTTCATGGTTCCTTTGTGGTCTCAGCCCCCACGACACAGACCTGTGAGAGGAAACACAGCCCCTTTGCCCCCAAGGCCACCAGGGGTGATGAAAGGGCTCGGATCTGGCCGTGTTTCCCCTACTCTCATGTGAATGCTGGGAAATACACAGGCGCAATTTTCCCCTTTCATCCAGAACAGAGTCCTCCCGCATCGGCCCCTCGGAGCCTCCGTTTTCTCCTGTAATAACCTGCTGTGGCCGCCGTTCCAGGTCACACCTCACTGAGCCGCGTCCGCTGTAATAGCGAGTGATGTCACAGAGCACCCAGCACCCGTGCGACGTCTTCATCACCCTCAGGGCCAGGAGAGCCTTCGGGGAGGCCGGGCTCTTCCTGCCTGGTAACCCCAACGACGTGCACATGTATGTACCCGACAGCACATGCGTGCACATCCACGTATGCCCAGGCACGTGTACACTCACCCATCTTGCACGTGCGTGCCGGTGTCCGCACATGCACACAAGGCTCCTGCAAGCACAGAGCGTGTACGTGCTCACAAGTGTGCATGTGTGAATGCACGCTCACACGCACTCACATATGGATGCACGTCCTCGTCCGTGCACACAGACACTGCACATCCCGTGGCTGGCTGAGTGGACCACAGCCTGTGAGTCCCCGAGCCCTCTCCTGACTGGCCTGTCCTCTCCTTCTGTCCCCCACGCGGGGAGCATCCTGTACCCACTGAGAGCTCGGAGCATGGAGTGTCCGCGCGAGGAAGACAGATTACTGAGCTCGGGGCCTGGCGTTTGCCCCCGTGAGCCTCGGTTCCCTGCTTGGACACAGTGCGTGGACCTGTGACCATGACATCCAGCCAGGAGAGAGGTAGAGCCCCTTGTCGGGGACACAGCTCCACCACGGCAAGAGCAGGGTGCAGGCACTTCCCCGTCCCAAGACAAGGCCGTGGGGGAGAAAACAAAAGAGTAGGGCTGATACTGTGAACTCCAGGAGAAACTGCCCCGCTCAGAACAAAGGCGGAGGGGCGGGGATTTTCTTCTTCCTTTTCCCTTTCCCTAACGCCCTGCCCCAGCCTCAGCTTCCCTTCCTGATGATGCAGCCCCCGTGACAAAGTGACGGGGGAGGAGGATGTGGTTTCACAGGGAATCCCAGATGTCCCCCTTCCCCCCTCAGAGCTGGGGCAGGTGCCTGAGGTGAGGCACCCCTCCCGGCACCCCCACACGTCACTGCCGCCAGCTCCTCTCCGCCTGGGAACAGGGACCTCCTCTGTGCTGTCACACAGCGCCACACAACCATCTCTGCTCTCCTCCCGACAGCTGACAGGCCGGGTCCCAAGGATCCGATTACAGCTGTCACCGCGCCCGGGTGGCAGAAGGGAGGCAAAAATTAAAAGCCTGCCAGCTCTCCAGGCTGCCCGATGGATCGCAGGCCCCCTGACGGCTGAGCGCCCCCATCCGTTCTGTGGTTCTCCTTCCCAGCGATGCCCGAGGCTCTGGGCCTTTTCTGGCCAGCTAGGTGCTGTGCGCCTCCATGAGGGACGAGGCCGCCCCACAGGGAGGAGCTGGATGGGGGGAGCCTGCGGAGTCACCTCCTCCCATCTGCCCACTGTGCAGTGGGGAAACTGAGGCACCGTAGAGGCAGAGATAGCCTTCGTCCCCTCCCCTCCCGCCCTCGGGAACCAGGACTCCTGTGTCTACCCACCACCAGCAGTGTCTCCCTCCTGGGTCCCTCCCTGCCCCCAGGAATGGGACCTCTTGTCTCTCCAGTGCCCTGGCCGCAACCACCTCCCTCTTAGGAGATGGGGACCAGCCTCTGGTTGACCCCTACGAAGTCCCTCACTGCCTGGGGTTCCCCACCTTACAGTCCTCACTCCAACCTGGGAATGGGCATGGGGGGCTGAGGAAGGAGCTGGGGGTCACGCAGCCTGGAGGAGTCCGAGGCAGGAGACCGCACCGGCAACCCCAGAGCTGGATGCCCCTCACCCCAGCCCGCCAGCCAGGGGCCGCTCTGGCCTGCGGATTTCCTCACTGGTGGCTGAGCTGTGGCTGAGGGGCCAGAGGTGATGTAGTCAAGCAGGCAGGCTCCGAGGCTAGAGCCGGAGGCCAGCAGATGGCATGGGGACAAGCCTAGCGGGAAGGCCAGGCCTCCAGGAGGCTCCAGGGCTGCTGGGCCGAGAGGTCCAGGAAGTGGGGGGCCTGGGCATTTGCGGGGAGTTTGGTGCTGCAGTGAGGCCTGGGCCCCACATCTGTGCACCCCACCATGAGCCATGAACTCCCTGGGCAGGGCAGGGTGTCCTGCCTAGACCAGCGGGGGGCCCGAGCTCCCCCGGCCTGACGCTGACAAGCTCTTACACACGTGGTCCCATTTCACCCGCACACCCCAGGTGCTGCTCCACCCCACCGCCCAGGGCAGATGGGAGGCCTGTTCCCGGCGCTTCCACGTCCAGGAGGCCTGTATTGGTCGTACAAGGAGCACAGCTGGGTGACTCAGCTGCACGTTCACCCCAGGAATGTTTTTGGCTGCCCCACACCCCCGTGGACCTTGTACAGTCTGGGCGGGTGCCACTGGGGTCCTGGAGCGGACAGTGTGCCATCAAGGTTAGAAATGACCACAGCACCTGGTGACTGAAGCGCTGGTTTGAGGTGGGCTACACAGGTGTGGAGCACTTTCCTGGAAGAGGGACCCTGAGCTGAGCCCACAGACAAGAGGGGAGGGGCCTGAGCACCGCAGGCTGCTCCAGAGCTGGACACAGAGCCCGTGGCCTCTTTCTCCGGAGCCTGGAGGAAAACCAGTCCCGGGCCTGGGGCCATGAGGCTGGGGAGGATTTTCAGGGTCATGGCCCCCCGCCGCTCTTCGTGGGTATCGGGCTGTGGGCTGTCGTGCTCCGCTCAGCCACCTTGGTGGGGGCAGGGGCCCAGCTTGAGAGAGGCCGGGCACCACGACAGGACGAAGGCCCAGGACAAAGCAATCAGGGACAAGGCTCAGGGGCCAGGGGTCCCGGCAGCAGAGCAGGCAACTTTCAGGAGGGGCTGGGGAGGGAGATGAGAGGGTGAATGAGGGGGGTGGGGTGCTGGTGGGAGAGGCTCAAAGGATGGACGGGGGGGCCTACTGACACTTGGCTACTAGGGGGGACTTCCAAGCCTGCCACCCCCCCTCGTTCTCTTCCCTCCCTCCCCTCCTCCTCCCTCCTTTCTCCCTCCTCCCTCTCCTCTACCTCTCCTTCTATCTCTCCCTCCCACACTCCCTCCCTCCCCCTCTCTCTCCTTTTCTCTCCCTCCCTTCTTCCCTAAGCTGGCAGCTGGAAGCACAAAATCTTAGGAGGAATAGAAGACATTTCAGAGGAGCTTCTTGGGGTGTCAGTGTGGGGTTACCCTGCATGCCTGTCTCACAGCGAACAGTACCATGGGCTGGGGGAGCAATAGGTCTTCTGGGTGGCACCTTCCGCCTTACAGTGGCAGCCCTGCCTTCCCCAGCCTCACCCCCATCTCTCATCTGCCCCCACTTCTTTTGTCCCCAGTCACACGCTGGCCACGGGCCCTGGGCTCACTGGGGTCACATCACCCAGTTAGTAAATGGGAATCCAAGCCTGATTGCCTTAGCTCACACCAGCTCAGCTAAACCATCCGGGCTCACCGTGAGCTAACAGCTTCCTCCCAGCTGCCCCACAGGCAGCCGTGACTGAGCCGGTGCCACAAACGCCCGGGAGCGGAGCCTGAATGCCTTTCCCAAGGCCACAAAGCTAGCAGGTGGTGAGGGACCCAGGGCCCAGGCCTCTGGGTCCAACAGCTCACTTAGCCCCCACACCCGGGCTGAGTCCCTCACCTGCAGCCACCCCACATCAAAGCCAGGGTTCATGGCACAGCTCACGCACCTGCACACAAAACTGTGTGTACACACACACACACACTGCACACACGTGTGCACACACATGAAGACACACTAGTACACGCACATATACACATGCATACGTGAGTATGCACACATATGTACACACACACACAAAGACACACCAATGTAAGTGCCCACCCTCACACATGAGCATGTGTACACACGTACATACATACACGTGTGCCCGAATGCAGGCACACCAGTGCACATGTACACAAGTGCACACACCTGTGAGCACACACATGCAGAGACACTAGTGTACGTGCACACAAACACACTCGATCTTCAGCTCACCTCCCCCTGCTACCCGGTGTCTTCACGCGCCATTTAAACCCCGCCTCATGCTCGGAGCCCTCTCCCCTCCCTGCTCTGAAAACTCGTCTTCAGCTGCTCAGACAGAACGGCTTTGATAACCTTGGGCTCAGCACGCACGTATCACTGAAGCTACCCCACGTCAGGTCAATCTGCTGTAACAGCACCAACACCACCTGCCAAGGGCTGTCCCCAGACGACTTAGGTGCTGTGGGAGCCCAGAGGGGTGGTGGTTTAGGGTGAGACTGAGCTCTGGATCCTGAGTTCTGCATCTCGTTTCCACCTCTGGGAAACAGCAATAATATGCCTCCACGCGACCATTAGCAAAGCCAGAGGTAGGCCAGTGCAAGGCGCCTGACCACGCTGGGCCCAGATCAGGGCGGAGAGCTGCTGCTGCCACCCCCTCCCGCCCAGGGGCGTGCCTGCCCCATCGGGGCCCACAGACAGCCCTGCTTCCAGGAGATCCTGAATAGTTGTCACGGCTGATGGCACAGGGAGCCAGGAACAGCCAGCATGAGCCGGCCTGGCCCTGATCCGTCTGCCCTGCGCTCAGCACTGCGCCCGCCAGCCACGGCCACACGCACAGGCTTTTCGCCACATCAGCACTTTGCAGAATGCTGGCTCCGAGCAGGGGACCCTCGCGGGTTGTCCTTGCTGCCAACCGTCTGATTTTGACATAACCCAGCCAGTCTGGGCACACTGGAGCTTCATTTGCCTGCGGACTGATCTGGAAAAACACAGGGAAGACAGGCAAAAAGCTAAGCAGCCTCTGCTGGAATTTTTCCAGGGACCGAACAGGACTGCCACCCCGGTCCAGGAATACACCCCGCCTGGCTACTTGGCCTAGAAGGTCCTGCTAACACCACGCCAGTATTCAGCCTCTTCCCAGTGTTCTACCCAGGACAGACCTGCCCTATCCTCCATGCCCAGCCAGACAAAATAGGAGAGAGGGGGAGCAGGTGGCTCCAGAGGGTCAGGGATCATGCCTGGATCACGGTGACAGTTGTGTATTAAAACAGGCTTTACAAAATAGGGGATGTGTTCAGATGATGGCTCAAAAGTCAAGAATATATCTGCTTCAGGCACAGCTGGATCCAGGAGCTCAGTCATGTCATCAGGGCCGGGGCTTATCTCATCTCTTGACTTTGTTCTCCTCCATGTTAGCTCCATCTTTGGGCTCCATGTGTGCTGAGGGGCTCCTAGCTGCTCCAGGCCATGTCTCCTCAAGTTCAAATTCAACAGAAAAAAAAAGTGAGATTCTTTTCCCCCAGAAGTTGGAGTTCTGAGCCTAACTCACTGGACAGAGGACGCACACCCAGCCCTGGACTGGCAATGGGAGCGAAGTCCTAGGAAAAGTGGACCACCCAGGGCTCCCCAGTGTGGACTGCAGGTGGGGCCGTGCGCTGCCACCCACTGTAAGATCTCTGAGCCCAGCCCCCCACAGCTGTACCCTGGAGACACTCAGGCCTGGGAGGGTCAGCAGAGGCTGGAGAATGCCAGCAGAAGCAGGCGCTGCCCCTGGAGGCCTCAACTCCGAATGGCCACCATTGCTCCTGCCCAATCCTATCAACCCAAGACAGTCCAATGGCCACAGCCTCGCCAGCTGGAGCCGGGAAGCCACAGTACTGCGCTCCAGGGCGCCGCAAAGTCCTTGGCCAAGTGTGAGTGTCGGATCCCAAGTCGGGCAACCAAGACTAGACAGCCACCATCTGATCTCCACAAAGGCAAGTCGTCTGCTCGGATATTTTCACGCTGTTTATCAGAGCTGCAAATGTGTCTCTGTGAAGGTCGTGAGGGTCCTGTGTCGGGCTGCTCCCTGGCCTCTCACTGCTGCTCCTTGGCTCGGGGCTGACTCAGTGCCTGCAGCCCCCCGGGCGTCTCCTCTCTGGCAGCCTGCACCTGACGCAATGCCAGGCTCCCTGGCTCTGCGTGGTTCCTGGAAGCCACTTCGCCTGCAGCGGGAGAATGAAACCAGGGCCTTGGCATCCCTCCAACAGCACAGGGCTCTATTTTGGGAACATGATGGGAACCAGCTAGAGTGGGGTTTGGAACCGCGGAGAGGGTGCAGCCGTGAAGCAGGCGGCAGCTCCAGGGAATGTCCTGCTCTGTGGGCCTGGCAGGTCTCGTGGGACTCTGGGCTCCAGTGCCCCGTGTGCAAAACAAGAGGTGCATCCATGGCTCCCAAAGGCTTCCTGAGTCTATGACACTTTATGAATCATAGCTTGAGTCCCTGGGTGGTGCAAATGGTTAACATGCTCAGTTGTTAACCAAATAGTTGGGGATTTGAGTCCACTCAAGGTACCTCGGAAGAAAGGCCTGGCAATCTACTTCCAAAAAACCAGCCATTGAAAATCCTATGGGGATCCTATGGCGAACCATGAGTCAGAGTTGACTTGTCAGAGTTGCCTCAACGGCAACTGGTTTGAGCCCATCTGAGGAAGAGTTTCAGGAGGACAAAGTGAGAAGCACCTGCCTCAGGGGCCAAGCCTGGGGCATCTGGATTGGGGGCTATAAATCCAGGGAGGGGTGTGTGTTCACCTGTATGGGGTGTGTGTGGTGTTGCTGTGTAGTGTGTGGGTGTGGTGTGCATGGTTTGCATGTGAGTGTGTGATGTACATGTAAGTGTGGTGTGTGTGTATGTGTAGTGTGCTGTGGTGTATGTGGCATGTGGTATGTGTGTGTCTGTGTGTGGTCTGTGTGCATGTGTGTGATGTGTGTGGTGTGCGTGTCTGTGTCTGGGTGTGTGTCCATGTGTGAGTGGTGTGTGCATGTGTGATGTGCATTGTGTGTGTGTGTTGTGTGTGTGTATCTTTGTGTGGTGTGCATATCTGTGTGGTGTGTGTCTATGCGTAGTGTGTGTGGTGTGCATATCTGTGTGGTGTGTGTGTCTGTGTGTGGCGTGTCTACGTGTGGTGTGTCCGTGTGGAGTGTGTGGTATGAGTGTCTGTGTGGTGCGTGTGTGTGTGTCTGTGTGTGGTGTGTGTGTGCATGTTGTCTGGGGGAGGTGGGGAGGCAGGATGCTCACGGTGCTCACCTTTCTAGAAGCAGGAAGGGGCCGAGGAGCAGCTTGGTGTTCTGCGGCTGCGATGTCGGCACTGAGGTTCCAGGAGGCCATGAGACAGACGTCAGCTCAACCCTGGAGGCGATTTCCTCCCAATTAGGGCTCTCCAAGGATGGAATGGACGTGCTAGGGGTGGAGATTCCTGTCGCTGGGGACGTAAGGGGCTGTAGAAGGGGCGCTGGGCCGGAGGGACAAGTCCGTCCCAGCTCTCAGCATCGACGATCCTGCTGCGATAAAACACCTCTGCTGGGGGTTCCTTCTTTTACCTCCAGCCGCAGGAGGAAGCCCTCATCATCTGAGTTTGTCCATTCTCTCCCCCTAAATGTTCTCCCATTTATGCCTCAGGGTCCACGGTGTGAGGCAGCCTGGGACTCCTGTGTGCCAGGCTCTTAAACATCACATCGGCAACACGATTTGCCTTGAGGTCACGCCTGGTCCGTGAGCCAAAAAGGAAGCTTGGGGAATGTCTTAGACTGAGTTTTCTAGAGAAGAAAAGCCACTAAAGCATGTAAATATATATATAGAGAGATTTATATCAAGGGAATGGCTCATGCAATTGCAGAGACCAGAACGTCCCCAGTCCGTGGGTCAGGCTGGAGGCTTCTCCTGATTCAAGTAGCCACAGGGCTTGGTGAACCCAGTGGATCACACAGCAGGGCTCACAGGCTGCAAAGACTGACAAATTCCAAGATCAGCAGGCAAGACTGCAGGTAAGCTGCTAGCTCAAGTCCCAAGAACCCGAGGTCAGATGAACAGGAGCCAGCTGCAGGACCTAGAGTGAGTAAAACCCCTGAGCCTTGCCAGAAAGTCCACCTATATTGGATGCAGGCCACACTCCAGGGAAACTCCCTTTCAACAGATTAGCTACTCATAGCAGATCCCATCATGGAGGTGATCACAGTATATCAGATCTCATCATGGACGATTACATCATTACGTGACTGCCGAACTGCATCATAACTGCCAAACCACTGAGACTCATGGCCCAGCCAAGTTGACACACGACCTTATGGATCACAGAGAGCTAGGGCGGGGAGTGGGGTGGGAGAAGAGCGGAGAGGCAAAGGTGGTGAAGACGATCTAACAATCCAAGCACGCGCATAGCACCCTGGACCTGGGCTTTTCTTTCTGGCAGGGACTCAGAAAGAAGACAATGAGCTCAGTGGCTGGCTGCACCTGGAAGAAACCAGGAGACAGAAGCAAGGGAGAGGAAGGAGAGAGAAGAAGCCCTCCCTCAGGGCTCATAGGCAGGCATTCTCAGCCCTCCATCTGGTTCTCATCCCTTGGACCCCACCTTGGTCTGCCGCACCCAGCTAGGCATCTGTCCAGCAGGCAGCATGCCCAGGCCACCCCGCTGTGAGGAACATGGTTGGTTCAGGGGCTCAAGCCTCTGACTTTGGCTCCAACCCCAGGAGGAGGAGGTGGGGTGGGGTCAGGGGCACCTCTGGGCAAGGCCCCAGACTGCAGCTTATAGCGGGGGACTGGGAGGTTGCAGACTCCTTCCCAGCTGTGGTTTTGGAGTGCCTTCCTCCGCTTCCCTTTGCTCCTGCTTCCCTCCCAGCACCTGGGCTAGTGCTCTAGGTGGGAGAGAGTGGCCTCTGGCAGGGCTATCAGTGTAGCTGCGATCTGGGGAAGGGAGGCGGTAGTGGTCACTATCAGTGTCATTTGGCCAGCACTGCAGAGCGCACAGCTGGACCTCTGACTTCCAGCATCTGCCTTTCTCTGCCTGACCCGCAGCAGCTCTGGAGCGCTCCCACGTGCACAGAAGGTGGAGGTGCTGGGGGGCTGAAGTCCCAGGTGCACCCTCAACCAGTAACTGGCAGGTGTTGGTACATGTTATGGATTGAACTGTGTCCCCCCAAAAATATATATTGGAACCCTAACTCCTATATCTTAGGGTGTTTGGAAATAGGATTCTCTTTGTTATGCTGATGAGGCTATATCAATGGAGAGTGTGTCCTAAACCTCATCACTTCTGATCATAAACAGAGCAGATTAGACACAGGCACACTCATGGGGGAAGACAGATGCCATGTGAGGCTCACCAAAGAACCAAGGAACACCCGGGGCAACCAACAAAGAAGGAATCATCATGGCCGAGGCTCTGATTGGTACTGTTAACCCCACAGAACTGTGAGAAAATAAATTTCTGTTCTTTGAAGTGACCCATGTGTGGTATTTCTGTTACAGCAGCCCTGTTGTTGTTGTTAGGTGCTGTCGAGTACATTGCGACTCATAGTGACCCTACAGGACAGAGCAGAACTGCCACATAGGGTTTCCAAAGAGCGGCTGGTGGATTCAATCTGCCGATCTTTTGGTTAGCAGCCGAACGCTTAACCACTGCACCACCAGGGCTGCATGACAGCCCTAGGAGACTCAAAAAATAAAAACAAAAATAAAAACACCAAACCTATTGTCGTCAAAGCGATTCAGCCTCATAGCGACCCTAGGAGACTCAGATGGGATGGCACACAGGTGTGTGAGCTGCACCATTGTACTTAGAACCCACAGTGATGAACTGCTCTTGCTACTATGGTAACTTGCTTGGAGGGGCACCCTTGATAGGCTACTTCCTTCCCCATCTCATGCCCGCACTCCCTGATGGGCTTCCTGGGGTCATCTCCAAATAAACAGCTTGTACGGGGAGTACTCATCTTGGAGTCTGCTTCTGGGGGAACCCAAACTAAGACATAGTCTTCGAGTCTGCGAGTCAGACACCAGCCACATGGCCCTGCATCATGTGCCATGTCACTGTGTCCCTGGGTGCGGCTGCCTCTGCTCTTGTCACCCTCCCCGTACTAAGAGCAGAAAGGAAGAGGGAAAGGAACCAGGACAGAGTGCTTGGGTCTCTGTGGTCAGGAGTCCTTGAGCCTCGTACATGGTCAGCCAAATTCCCTTGGGCAGAAACCACAAAGGGGTTGGAGGAAACACGCTAGCTCATTATTCAATGCTCTGGGCTTCGCACCACTCTGCAGGGGCCACTTCTGCAGCACTGACCAGTGGACGTATTTGTCGGGGGATCTCTGGGGTCTGAGGTGATAGATGAGCTAGCTAGGGTTCTGGGGAGGAGGGAGTCAGGATTACAGTTCCCTCTTCTGGATCACTGAGCTATAAATGGTGGTCCCACAACGAGGACTGCCCAACTGGAAGAGCAGAGCCTGTGTGCCCCAGGACTGAGACACCGTGACTTCTCTCCATGGTTCCCCTCCAAAGCCCCCTATTATGCAGACCTTAGGGTGCACATGGTCGCTAGGATTCCATCCTTCCATGGAAGGTCCCCAGAGCTCCTCCCCCTTGGGGTGGGAAGTGTTGGGCTGCTCCATGGACTTGTTGATGCAATCCAAATGGGCTGTAGATGTGCAAAGAGTTAGGGAGCTGGGAGAAAGAACAGAGGACCAGAGTGCACATTGAGCTGATAATTATAATAATAGTTTATAATGTGTCAAGCTCTGTACTAAGAATTGTGCTTGCAAAGTCTTCTTTAGCTCTCTTAGTAACTTAAAGAAGGGCTTACTAATATTGCTCGCATTGTCCCCACAAAGAAACTGAGGGTTAAGAGGTGAAGTTGCTCAAGATCAACTTGACTCAAGCTCAAGATCACACAACTAGTAAGTGTTAAAAGACTAGCACTGCATGGAAGACAGGAGAGAAATAGGCCTTCCTTTGGGGGATGGTAGTTTACCTGGTACCTTAGGCTGTATATGATGTTGACAGCTAATGTTTCCATGGAGCTTCTTGATTTATCCACAACTTTGACTTATAGCTTCTCTTGATTCTTACTGAAAACTGTCTTGACAAATGAGACAACAGAGACTGAGAAGGGATGATGTTGCTCTAGATAACCAGGCACTCATAAATCCCTCTCCTCTCTTCACCTCTGTGTCTTATTGAATGCTGTTCCACTTCCTGAGGAGCCCTCCCCATCCTTTCCCACCTGGTGAACTCCCACTCATTCTGCTCCTAGATGAACAATCGCTGCTTGGGGGACACTTTCCCCACCACAGTCAGTACCCTCACACATTTCCATGGCAACACATTGGCTGCATTGCAGAAGGACTCATGGGGCCCCTGTCTGCCACCCTCCTCTTCACATCCGCACACCCTATCAGGCAGAAGGTGCTCATGGAATGTGCACATGGATAAAGTTCAGTTCTACTCTACAGAGATGAGTGGGTCACCTATTCCATGCCTGGCCCTCTGCCCAAGAATGAATTCACCCAGTTCCTGACTTCCAGAGGTTGTCACAAAGAAGCAATATGTCATAGTGTCCAAAGGATAGGGAGAGCAGGGCTTTCAGAGTGGTCTGGGAAGAACACAGCTTAGGAGGGGGAGGGGAAAAAACTAGCATATACTGGGTACCTTCTCTGTGGGAGTCATGTATCCATGCTTCACTCCTTCATCTCCTTTGTCTATTTAATCTTCATAACAAATATCTGAGGTAGGGACTGCTAGCCATATATCCTTTAAGTGGTAGATAAACCGGGACTCATAAAAGTTCAGTAAACATTCGCACAGCCCCTCAGCTTAAAACTGGAATTCAAGGCCAAGTCTGTCTGACTCCCAAACTAACACCTTGAACTGGAATCCAAATTCAGGTCTATCCAACTTCCAAACTAGCATCTGGATGTCCAACTTCCAAACTAGCATCTTGATGTCCAACTACCAAACTAGCATCTTGATGTCCAACTTCCAAACTAGCATCTTGATGTCCAACTTCCAAACTACCATCTTGGTGTCCAACTTCCAAACTAGCATCTTGATGTCCAACTTCCAAACTAGTACCTTGGTGTCCATCTTCCAAACTAACATCTTGGTGTCCAACTTCCAAACTAGTATCTTAATGTCCAACTTACAAACTAGCATCTTAGTGTCTAACTTCCAAACTAGCATCTTGGTGTCCAACTTCCAAACTAGCATCTTGATGTCCAACTTAAACTAGCATCTTGATGTCCAACTTCCAGACTAGCATCTTGATGTCCAACTTCCA
>NW_004444121.1:2705392-2714790 GCF_000243295.1 Trichechus manatus latirostris
ACTAGCATCTTGATGTCCAACTTCCAAACTAGCATCTTGATGTCCAACTTCCAGACTAGCATCTTGATGTCCAGCTTCCAAACTAGCGTCAGGATCCCAGGAGGACAGATCAAAAGTGTCACGTTAAGAGAGAGTGGGTGTCTTATGAGCATGTTCACTCACCTTTGAAGGTAAAGCTATGATGTCCTCAAAACTGTCTCTTGGAACTTTCTGCATAGACAACTTCCAAGTTTAGGGAGACCACGGTGCTTACACAAAAGAGATTTTCTTATCTTCCTTGGAAAAATAAGTCCAAGAGAAATAGAACTCATACGGCTAATGTTTTTGGCCATTATAAAATTCAAATAAGCATTTATTAATAAATCCAAACATTTGGGTGTTCTCCTCACTCCAGAACACTGCCAAATTATTCCTCATTTTCTCTGGACCTTGTACAGGCAGCCCAGATAAATATGAATCCAGGTGATTTTTACTGAACATATTCAAGTAATTGCTTCTGTTTTTGGTTTCTCCATAAAATTATGTTTGTTGGGCCCCTGGTGTGTTCCTGGGACCAAATCAGTTTGTGTGAAATTGAGAATATGGAGGAAACCACACTCTACAAGTTTATAGTCTGGTTATGGAAAAAAGACAATTATAAGACACAGATGCCCTCTGCTTCTAAATCTGATAGAACATGTTGTAGCAAACCAACCCTCACACAAAGAATAGCCACTAAAGCTGGATAAAATGCTAGAAACATTGCTGATTGAAGGCACTGGAGGGTAACCAAGACAGTCAAGATTTGAAATGTCAATGTCCTCAACGTGAGCTGCTGTGAGAGAAGATGAATCTTCTTTGCTGCTTTTTCCTCTTGGGGAATTTGCTAATTTTCTCTTTGGGGTATAGAATCCAAGCAGAAATCTGCATCTCAAGGATCTGAAATTAAAGAAAGAAAAAAAAAAAGAGAGGAGTTCAGGGCTATCAAGGCAATAAGGACCTGAAGGATCAAGATCCATGAGAATAAAGAATTTCAAAGAAGGGAGCCCAACGTTTTGCACTGATGATTCTCTTGAAGAATTTTCCAAATCCCAAGCCTCACAGGAGGAAGAGGTCTAGAAACAAAGCATAAATCAGCTGCTCAGGGCTAAAAAGCCAAGAAGACCTTTAAGCAGTCTCACTGAACCTTGCAGAAAAAAACTGGAGAGTAAGTTTCCTGGTGAACACTCCACACTTCCAGCAGAGTTCCAGCAGTGCTATAGACCAGGAGTGAAGACAACGTGAAAATAGATCCATCTTTGCAAAGCCTAAAGCACAGCCTCAGAACACTGTAGTCCCTGCTGGGATCAAGATTATGTCTTTTTCTAACAGCTGTACAGGAGAAAATTAGATCCATTCCAGCAGAAGACAACCTCATCCAGATCCTCCATTTTCTTCATACATAATGTCAAACATTCAATAAAAATTCATCAGGCATGCCAGTAGAGAAGATTAAATGACTGGGGAAAAAAAAGACAACAGAAACAGATCGCCATGTGAACTAGATATTGGAGCTTTCAAACACAGACTAAATATAACTTCAATTAATATAATCAAGATAATACACAACAAAATTGAGAATTTTACCAAAAAACTGATAAGAACAGCAATAACTGAAAAATATAAAAACGGAGATGAAGAACTATGTAAGTCAGGCCCAGTCAGGAGACATAAATCACAAATTTGAACAGAGAAAATTAAATATAAACTTATTAATTAATAAGAGAAGATTAACACCAAGGAGTAAATAGAACTGTAAAAAGTACAGGAATATCATATATAGGGAGCAGCCACTTACCCTAGGGCTGAGGCAGAGAGCTCAAGGAAGAGGGGACCCTATGACAGAGATTCAGACCTCATTGGAAAGGGCACATCTTTGGTCCACTCTTTGGTGGAAAAGCTTACTGAGGTCTCACAGACCAAGAATTACAAGCAGAAGAGCACCCATTGGGTTGTCAACGAAGCACTCTAGGAAGCTGCCCACTGGAGGTCCTGAAGTCAGAAGGAAAATGATCTGAAATGCAAGCATGGCAACTCAGGAAAGAAAATAAAAAGCAATGGGAAGGATAAATATGTGGGTAAAACTAAGTGGATATTTATTGATTAAACCAATAATGCTGAAATCTGGTAGATTTTAACATATATGTAAAATAAAAATACATGAGGACTTTCAACTTCCCAAAATCATGGAGTAGCTTATATTAAACTAACCTTCCTGCCAACAACAATTATAAACTCTGGAGAAAATATAAAAAGAACTGTTGGAAGGCTGGAGAGCGAAAAAAAGCAGACAGAAGCTGGAGAAGATGCAGCCCCTGAAATAGAGAACCAAATCAGGCAAGTTCTACATTCATTTGGCTTTTCTCCGAAGGGAATCCCCAGTCTACAGGGGGAAATGCAGATTAGGGCTCAAGAAGAAAGCAGCAGTCATATTGGGCTAGAGAGTCAGAGATAAAAGTTTAGGACCACCAGGGAAGCTAGAAATTAAAAGACAAAATCCTGGGTTAGAGGGAGCCACATAGTGGGACCAAAATATCTGCATACAAACTCCCCTCAAATTCTTGACTGACACTTGGCTGCACATATGCAGGGAAGGACTCTAAGGAGCCTCACAAAAAGAAATAGCTGGGATACTGAAAGGTCTATGCAGGTAATTCACCAGCTGCCCATTTTGGAAGAGACAAAGGTGAGAGTTCAAGTTTCACCAAGTTAGATGGTCTTGATAAACACCTTGGACATTCAATTGAAACCCCAGAAGGAGTTTAGAAGTAAGGATCACATCCCAAGACTAAGACCTATACCCTCACACTAAGGGAAAAATTTAATGGATTTCCCTCATATAGCCTCCAGAACTGTAGGATGAGAAAAATATGCCAGTGATTTAAATGTCTTCTAGAACAAAATTTAGCACTCTGAGGAGAGGACTTCATCTCACATATTTTAGATATGTTATCAGGAGGGACTAGTCCCCAGAGAAGGACATCGTGCTTGGTAAGGTAGGTATGAATAACACGTGAAGAAGCAGGGGATTTTAGATCTATGTAAACTCTACAAATGAATGGAAAAATAGAAAGGATCATTACACTTTAAAATAGGTTATTAGAGTTTAGAGTTTCGATAAACTGAAACAAAGAGAAAAAGATTGAAAAAAATAATAAACTGAGCTTCGTTTACCTGTAGGATAATATTAAACAATCTAAAAGCTATGTAACTGGAGTCCCAGAAGGAGGAGAGACTACCTACTAGCCGAAAATTTTCTAAAACATGATTAAAGCATTAATCTGTCAATCCAAGAAATGCAATAAAACCTATAAAACTAAATACAAAGAAAAACACAACTAGACACGTCACAGTCAAATTGCTGAGCATCATAGTTAATGAGAAAATCGTAAAGGCATTCAGAGGGGAAGAGGGGAACACTGCAGACAGAAGGAAAAGATAAAAATAACAGCTGATTTCTCATCAGAAACAATGAGATCAGAAGACAATGGAATAGCACCTTTAAATGTCAATGTAGAATTCTATCACCAGCAAAAAATTTTCACAATTGAAGGCAAAATAAAGATATTTTCATATAAATGAAAGCTCAGTGAACTACTATTCTCACACTAGAACAAAAGATAAAAGTTCTTCCCATTAAGGGGTGGAAGAGATAGCACTGGAAATGGTGAGTAAGTGGGTAGATAAGATGGTTTTTTTTTCTTAAATTATTCAAAATTCAGTTGAGAAATAATAAGTGAAAAATATGACAGAAGTAGAATATTAGCCTTTGCAACTCCCAATGCATTAGTAGGTACAGGCACTAAACTTTTATGGCTATTAATAAGACAAAAGGATACAATCAGAAATTACATACCTCCTATTTTCTGTCCAAATACCAAATAAAATCTTCACAAAGGGATTAAACCTGCATCTGACCCAGTCTCTGGACCCAGCTGCCAATTTGCAGAAAAATATAAAAGGCTGAGGAACACGCTGAGAATGTTATCAGCAAAATCCAGACTGTGGGAAAGCCTACAAGTCAAAGGAATCAGGCTTCCCTGCAGATAATGGTAAGGAAAGGAAAGAAATAGAAGGGAGACTTATCAAGAAAGAAAGAAAGAAACTTAAATGACATGTCAAATTTAAAATTGGGCAAGACAAAGCTATAATGTCCAGGGATTCACATTTGGATGACAGAACTATTTTTTAAAAAAATAAAGATGCAATTACTATGCCAGCTAAGAGAATGGTTATTTATGGGGAAAGGAGGAGGTTTGATTGAGATAAGGCTCACGGGCAGGGATCCTAAGGTGGGTGGCAAAGTTATATTTATTAAACTGATAATCGTTATCAGAGTGTTTGTTTAAGAATCATTTATAAACTATACATTTGCTTTGTGTAATTTTCTGTATCTATATTTTATTTTATAATAAAACACATTTTAAAAAGTAAATTGACACTTTAAAGCAAAAATAATAACAATGTAGTGGGGGCTGATAATATATGTACAAGTAAAATGACAGCACATATACGTTATGAGGAAATTACGCAAGACTGAGGAAAGAATGACTCCTAAGGATCGGAGGGAACAATTCCTAGGGCTCCCACAGGGAAGGGAATATCTCCTGTTCCAACAGTCATAAAACCTCATAGTTGATAGGGCACTGGGTAATTCAGAAGGGTCTTGCCTCAGCATTGGGGAATAATTAGCCCTAGACTAAATATGGCCCTGGTCTAGCCCAGCAAAACTTAAAAGAAGGCCTGAAAGACTCAACTAACTTGACTAGATCCTAGAGCGAAGCTCAAAAATATTTACAGAAACACAAAAAATATGCAGCATCCAACAAGATAAAATTCACAATTTCTGTTATCCAATCAAAGCCTACCACGTATGCAAAGAACCAGGGAATTATGACCCAAGGTGAGGGGAAAACACATTCAACAGAAAGTGACATGGAACTGACACAAAATACAGCAGTAACAGACAAGAACATTAGAACAGTTATTAAGACCGTATTCCATATAGTTCAAAAAGATGGAGGCAAGACTGAACATATTAAGTAATGACACGGAAAATATGAAAAGTTACAAAACAAACTTCTAGACATGGAAACCACTATTTCTAGAGAAAATAGGGAACAAAACAGATAGGGCAAATGGAAAACAAATATCAAATGGTAGAGAGAAACAAATTATTACCAATAATCACCTTAAATGTAAATGGTTTCAACAATCAAATTAGAAGACAGAGATTGTTAGATTGGGTTAAAAAAATCAAGACCCAACTCTACGATGCTTACAAAAAGGTCACTCTAAGTACAAAGACATAAATAGGATAAAAGTAAAATGATGGAGATGAGTGTACCATGCTAACACTCATCAAAAGAAAGCTGGAGTGACTATATCGCTAGGTGTTGAACATATGCTGGTCCATAAAGTGAGTGTCAACAAGTTTCAAAGTACTGAAATCAAGCCCAGTATGTTCCCTAACCACAATAAAATTAAGGTAAAACCCAGCAACAATAACAACAACAATTAGGATATACTAAAATGTTTGCAAATAAAGTAACAAATTAGTAAATAAAAACTGTTTTAAAAATACATTATGATATAAATAAGAAAATATTTTGAACTGAATGACATAAAAAAATTTGACATGGAGTTAAAACCATGCTCGAAGAACAATTTGTAGTCTACGATACATACATCAGAAAGAGGAAAAAAATCACCAAAAACAAGTGTTTCAAGTATCCATCTCAACAAGATAGAAAAAGAGCAGCAAATAAAATTCATAGATGGTAGAAGGAAGGGAAAATTAAGACAATAAAGGAAATAAATGAAATATATAAAAAAAAATGTGCAATAGAGAAAATAAACAAAACCAACACTTGGATCTTTGAAAAGACCAACAAAATGGACAAACCCCTAACAAAATGTATCAGTAATAAGAGAGAAGGTACAAATAATAAACGGGACATCATTATGGACCCTCCGAGCAGTAAAAAAATATTAAAGGGTATCATGAACAATTTCATGTCAATCAATTCAAAAATAAAGATGAAATAGTAAAAAATTTTAGATACACAATTTAACATAACTGACACAAGAAGAAAGCCTGAGTGTTCCTAAATTTATAATGAAATTGGATCTGTAATTTAAAACATCTTCTCTCAAAGGAAATTCCAGACTGAGATTGTTTCACTTACAGTTTTCCTAAATTTTAGAAAGAAATTAGCAAGCTAACTCTAAATTTACATGGCAACACAAAGGACCAGGAATAGCCAAGGTAATTCTGAAGAACAACAAAGTTGGGAGACGTGCATTACCACATATCATTCCTGTTTTAATTTAAAAAGTGAGTCAGTGGTACAAAGTTAGATAAAGCAAAGAAATAGAATAGAGTCCAGAAACAGACCCACACATACATAGGTCACGTGATTTTTGACAGTGTGCCACTCCAATGTGGTCGGCAAAGACAGTCCATTCAATAAGTGATGTTTGGTCAGTTGGATGTCTGTTTGGGAAAAAATGAACTGACACTCAGCTCACATCATTTAAAATCAGTGCAAATACCAAATCAAAAGACCAATTCCAGATGGATTTTAGACCTAATGGGAAAAGTTAAATGTGAAAACCTTCTACAAGGTAACACAGGATACGTTCTTCATGACTTTGGGCTGGTTGCTACCATGAAGGAAAGGGTTAATACAGTGAATATTATTAGAATTGAGAATTTATGTTTATCAACAGACTCATGCCCAGAATATAGTTAAAAGTATACTTCTATAAACTCAGAAGCAAAATCTAGTTTTTTTAATGGCAAATAGTATGGACAGGCACTTTGCAAGGGAAATACTGAATTGGTCAATAAACGAGCGTGCTCAATCTCTGTCATCAAGAAAACGTGTATTGACTTCTGGGCGACATGGCACTATAGTCAGAAGCACCACGCCGTCCCTCCACAGCAAAGATCAGAAAAACTAAGTCAAACAGAGTCACGTGTCAATCCTGAAACCCTAAGCATCAAGTGAAGAGATAAAGAACTCAGACAAGCACCAAATGGAATAAGAAACTGACTGAGAACAGAGAGAGAGAGGAGTGATACATGCAGAGGTCACCTACCAGCTACCACAGCACAGATCTGCCATCTTGGACTCCTATCAGACACCAGCAAACAGGGGGTATGAGGAAGCAGCTTCATGGAGCTTCCAGCAGGAGACAGAACAACCAGTAACCAGCGATATATGCTTTCCCAGCCCCCACCCTTCTTCACCAGCACTCGGCCTGCTCTGCTTCCTGCAGCCACAGTCTCTTGGCCAGGAAGTACCGGCTTCACCCTGGTGTTGCTTGGATTCCACCCACCCACACTGGCTGGCTCCCTGAGTGCCATTTGTTGGCTGCTGGTGTTGCTTTTTTCCACTTCTTTAGATTTCTTCCTTACATCTTAACACCTCCTCCTCCTTTCTCTAAAATACCTGGCTCCGTGTGCCATCTTTGCTTCTTTCTGAGAGGACGCAAAATACCCCTCGACTGTGAAACTACTTCCCAGCCAGTGACACCACGCTGGGGGGATCCCCCCGGAGATTTTTTTTTTATTTGTTTGCTCTGATTTGTTCTGTTTTGATCTGTTTGTTTGTTTTCTTTTTCTTTTCTCTGATTGGGAGCCCCTTCTAACCGGGCAGTATCACGTGGCTTGGAAGCTACTCCCTTACTCTGCACAGACAAACAGGGACATCCATGGGGGCATTTCTTTTTTCTTGGTTTTTTTTTTTGTTTTGTTTGTTTGTTTTGGAGTTTTTCTTTTTGTTTGTTTTGTTTTCTTCTCTCCTATTCCCCTTTTGTCTTTCTTCATTTCCAGTTTCTCAATTTATTCATTCTTTCTTTTACCCTTTTTCTTTTTTTCTTCATTTTTGTTTTTCCCCCTTTCTCAGTCTATCAGCTCTCCACTCCAAAAGCAAGCTCCCTTAGCACTCTTTTACGTTCATGTGTATGTTTTTGGCTCCTGTTCCTTTCTCCACTCTCTCATCTTTCCCATACCCATCTTAGCTCCACACATCACTGTCTACACCCCCTTCCTGCCTACCTGCACTGTGGGCTGAACATCACACTCCCAAGCAGCACAGGCACGGCTTACTGAAACCTGCCCTGCACTGATTCCCAGACCACACTGTCAGCCCTTGTACATGCCACAAACAACCCACCCTAACAATTCCCCTTCAGCTGGACCTGCCCTGCTGTATTATACCTGAGTAACTGACCCTGCCCATTGGAGAAGGAGGTGAAAAGTATCATGCCCACAGACGAGCAAACAACAAAGAACACACAGCCCACTAGTTAATACATAATAAAATAAAACAAAAAAGCAGGACAAAAAAAACAAATCTACAATCAGTAAATAAGGAAAATAACTACTGAATGACTGAAGACAGCAGACAATATAAAACATGCACAAAAACAGGACAGGATGGTTCCAGTAGGCATCCAAAATAAAACACCAGATGACTTTCCAGCAGAAGAAAGAGCACTAGAACTACCTGATACGGAATTTAAATCTCTAATATTCAGAATTATCCAAGAATTTAAGAAAAAAGAAGACAAAAATGAGGAAAAAATAGACAAATTCATGGAAAAGGCAGACAAATTCATGGAAAATACAGACAAAGAAAAGGAAGAATTCAAGAAAATAATACAAGAACAAAATGCTAAAATAAATCCACAAGTAGAAATCATACAAAAACAACAATTAGAAATCCAAAAGATAAACAACAAGATTTCAGAAATAGTGTCATAAGAGGGCTGAGGAGCAGGTTTGAAACGATGGAAGATAGGATCAGTGAAGTTGAAGACAAACACTTGGATACAACTCTGAGGAAAAATCCAAAAAAAGAACGAAGAAAAATGAAGAAACCCTGAGAATTATGTGGGATACAATCAAAAGAAAAATCTGCAAGTGATCAGAGTTCCAGAACAGGGAGAGAAAACAGAAAACACAGAGAGGATCACTGAAGAATTGCTGACAGAAAACTTCCCCAATATCATGAAAGATGAAAGGCTGACCATCCAAGAAACTCAACAGACCCCATATAGGATAGACCCCAAAAGAAAATCACCAAGGCATATCATAACTACACTAGCTAAAACCAAAGACAAAGAATCCTGAGAGCAGCTCAAGAAAAACAAAAAGTCACATACAGAGGAGAAACAATAAGACTAAGGTCGGATTATTCCCCAGAAACCATGCAGGCAACAAGGCAACGGGATGACATATATAAATCCTTGAAAGAAAAAAATTACCAGTCAAGAATATTATGTTCTAGGACTCCGGCAAGATGGCGGTCTAAGCAGAAGCACCACGCCGTCCCTCCACAACAAAGATCCGAAAAACTAAGCCAAACAGA
>NW_004444121.1:2727673-2744248 GCF_000243295.1 Trichechus manatus latirostris
GATGTCACTGAATTGTAGATGTAGAAACTTTTGAAATGGTGTATGTATATTTTCACCAAGAAAAAAAAAAAGGTCCTCCAAGGTCGAGAAGGGAGAGTGTTGACATGTCATGGGGTTGCTAACCAATGTCATAAAACAATATGTATATTGACTGTTTAATGAGAAACTATTTGTTCTGTAAACCTTCATCTAAGGTACAATAATATATATATAAATGTGTATTGAAATCACGAAAGAGTATCACTACACGGAATGGATAAATTTTTTTGGCAAAGATGGGAAGTCACTGAAAATACACAGCTGATAGAAAGGTAAATTGGTACAACCACTTTAAAGAAGCGTTTACTGCTATCTACTAACGCTAAGCATATTATATTTTATGGTCTACTAATTCCAGTCCTGGATAGATATCCAACAGAAAATTTACATATATTTATCAAAAAAAATTGTACATGATGGTGTACAGCAGTTCTATTTGTAATAGTTAGAAATTGGAAAGAAAAATTCCATTCTCTGTCTTCAGTAGAATGGATAAATAATTCTTCATACCGTCATATGGTGGAGCAGCGTAGCAATGAAAATGAAGGAAGATTGCTACTTGCAACAACATGAATGACTCACAAACATAACGTTGAGTGAAAGGAGCCAGACCCAGAAGAGTACACAGTGTATGATATCATTTATATGAAGTTCTACAGGCAAAACTAATCTCCACTGCTAGAAGTTACCTGGAGGCGGGGTTGTCCTGACTGGGAGGGACACTCGGGAGGCTATGAGATGCTGGCGTTGTTCTCTTCCTTGATGGGGTTGGCGATTACATGGGAGAATTCACTCAACAAAAGCTCATCAACCTCTTCACTTATGACTGGTCCATTTTTCTGAATGTGTATTCTCCTCAAATAAGATTTTAAATAGCCGTGTGAAGCAGACAGCAATGCAATGTCAACCTGTGTGGTTCTACCACCCTATGAGTAACAACATAGCACAATAGGGAGTTCTGGGCTCAAATCCCAGTTCTACCACTTGTTGCAATGGTTAAAGCGCTCAGCTGCGAAGTTTGAGCCTATCAGCTGCTCCACTGGAGAAGGATGTGGCAATCTACTTCTGTAAAGATTTACAGCTTTGGAAACCCTACAGGGCAGTTCTACTCTGTCCAATATGGTGGCTATGAGTCAGAATCGACTCCACAATAACTGGTTTGGTTTGGTTTTCGGTTTATGACTTCCTAGCTCACACTGTGGGAAAGCCATTGATGCTTCCTTGGCTTCAATGGCCCAGCTTTAGGGCTCCATCCTAGGGTTGTTGGAGGCTTAAAACAGAACCCAGTTAACGTGCCTAAGTCAACACCAGGCATGTAGCAGGCATAGGCTCTGGAGTCCGACTGCCTGGGTTTGAATGCAGGCTCTATAGTTTCATGTCCTCTGTTCTAGAGCCAGTGATTCCTCATCCCTGAGCCTCTGCAACCTCATCTATAAAAAGAGGATAAGGACCTGAGGAATAATGCGAAGGCTGACGAATCCCAAGATCAGCAGGAGAGCTGCTAGCTCAACTCCCCAGAACTGGAGGCCAGATGCAGGATCCAGAGTGAGCAAAAGCCCATGAGCCTTGCCAGGAAGTCTACATATATTGGATGCGGGCCACACCCCCAAGGAAACTGCCTTTCAAGTGATTGTCTGCTCACAGCAGATCTCATTGTGGAGGTGATCACATTATATCAGATCTCATCACGGAGGTGATTAAATCATTACGTAACTGCCAAACTATATCATAACTGCCAAACCACTGGCACTCATGGCCCAACCAGGTTGACACACGACCTTAACCATCACAACGGTGAGGATGTGACACCAGAGCTTGGGGCAGGGGAAGTCCTTGCAGGTGGGAGGCTTGTGGGAGGATTCTAGGAGAAGGTGGGGTTTCAGGGGGCCTTACAAGGATGAATGGGATTTGGAGCATCTTAATTCAGATGAATTAGGACTTTTTTGTTCCCCTGCCCCTGAACAGAGTTCCCTTCCTTTCCCATTGGAATCAAGACATTCAGAGTAACGGAGTCCAGCCTAATTGGCCCTCTCCCCATTTTCCAAGGAGGAAATAGTTGCCCTGAGACACCCATTCAAGGGTCCACATGAGTCTTGGGTGGGCCTGGGGTAGGTCTCTCCTCTCTGTGCTCCTCAGGCACTTGGGGACGCTCTGGGTCACAAGCCTAGCCCGCCCAGAAGTTGTCACCTGCAGCATCCTGTCTACTTGGTTAGACAGCAAACACCTGTGGGTGGAGAGGGCCCTTTGTACCCCTGTTGTGAGCACAGTGCCCAGCCACAATGAGCACTCTGATAGGTGACGTGAAAACACACCCCGACCTAAGGATTCATTCCAGCCATTTAAGGCGTACAGCACGTGCCACCCAGACGGAGAGCATTGATCTTGCCGGCCTGCACCACCACTCCTCTCTCCCACCTCACTTCTCAGCAACTAATGGGCTTTTACAGCTTTTAAATCCAACACATTAATTACAGTTCAAAGAGCCACGTGCAGAAGCAAGTGTTTCTCTCTTACCACATTTCCTGATCTTCACGAAAAACGAATTAAAACTTCTTTTATCCTGTTGTTGCTTGTCGGACAGTTTTGCCAGTTTGCAGACTGACGTGCGGAGCTAATTAGAAGAGAAGGCCATGAGCAGATCCACTGTCGGGGATCCCGGGGCCCAGGAGTGCAGGAGAACGCCCTCTGAGGAGCGTGGTGTAGCAGAGATCAACCAACTCTCGGGAAAGGATTCACTCAGCACGCGTGGGCGCCGATGTCGGCCCGGCAGGCACTGACGTAGTCCCCACCCCATGAAGCTCGCATTCAGCCCAGCAGAAAACACGTGTAATGACGAGGAGAACCACGTGTAACTAGCATGGAGGCCACCGAGCCCCCCACCACGGTTTTTCATCTGCAGAGACTGAGGCACTCTGAGGTTAGGGAACTCAAAGCCATGTTGCACTGTCTCCTCACAGCAATCCTGCAGAGGATTACCAACGTCCTCACGATGCAGAGGAAGAACCCAAAGCTCAGAGCTGACGCCATTTGACAAGGGCCTCACAGTCAAAGAGAGCCGAGCTAGGACTTGACGCCACGTTCAAACTGCAGCCCAGGCTCTTTCCAGGATGTGACATTGAATAAGATCACAGGGTTGGAGAACGGGGCATGCAAACCTTTATCATGGGAGTCCCAGCCGTGATTCTTGCTCCTCCAAGACATTGCCCTCTGTCTGGATGCAATAAGACTGGTTCTGATCACAACATGAAAAGAGAAGACAGCCACACAATCCCAGAGTGAGCTCTTCTGCCTGAACAGGTGTCCCCAGCCTCCCCAACAGGTGCTAGAATTGCAGGATGCTGGGGAGAAATAAAAGCCCCCTGAATTCCTCCTCCAACTGGCCCCTGAAGCCTGCCAGCCCACCACCCCTCTCATCTACCTCCGTCCCCTCTCCCCTGGGAAATGCAAACCCCTATTCTCAATCACGTGTATCTCTGCAGAAGACCTGCCCCAAGGACAGGTTCCACGCTCTCTGCAGTGCTGGGGCCCCAGGCAGGGATGGAGAGCCCTAGAGGCACAGGTCAAAGTGGCAAGGTAATATCCATTCTATGTATAGGCTTTGAGTGTGCTCATCTGCGTTTCAGGCTCTGGAAGCACAAAGGCAGGTAAGGCACAACCCTTGCCCTCAAAGACTATATTCAAGACAGGAAAGCATTTACACAAAGAGGCGGTGAGGATGGATGGTATTGAATTGGGTTCTGATAGATGGGAGCATGGAATGCAAGGGTCCTAAAGATCTGAGCTCTAAAAGACAGGTAGAAGTTGTTGTTGTTGGTTGCTGTCAGCTCCACGAGTTGTTCAACAGAACTAAACGTTGTCTGGCCCTGTGTCATCCTCATTATTGTTGGCATTCTCGAGTCCATTGTTGCAGCCGCTGTGTATTTTGTGTACCTTCCAACCTAGGGGCTACATCGGGCAATATCCTGTTGTGATCCATTGGGTTTTCATTAGCTAATTTTTTAAAGTAGATTGCCAGGACCTTCTTCCTAGTGTGTCTTAGCCTGGAAGCTCTGCTGAAATCTGTCCACCATGGGAGACCCTGCTGGCATTTGAAATACTGGTGGCATAGCTTCCAGCATCACAACAACACACAAGCCACTACAGAAAGACAGACAGACAGATAGGAGGTGGGAATAGGAGTTGTTGTTAGGTGCCATCAGGAAGATTCTGACTCATAGCAACCCTGCATACAGCAAAAAGAAACACTGCCCAGTCCTGCGCCATCCTCACAATTGTTGTTATGCTTGAGCCCATTGTTGCAGCCACTGTGTCAATCCGTCTCTTGAGGGTCTTACCCTTTTTTGCTCACCCTCTACTTTACCAAGCATGATGTCCTTCTCCAGGGACTGGTCCCTCCTGATAGCATGTCCAAAGTATGTGAGATGAAGTCTCGCCATCCTTGCCTCTAAGCAGCGTTCTGGATGTACTTCTTCCAAGACACATTTGTTCATTCTTTTGGCAGTCCATGGTATATTCAATATTCTTTACCAACATCACAATTCAAAGGCATCAATTCTTCTTAGGTATTCCTTATTCATTGTCTAGCTTTCACATGAAAATGAGGAAATTGAAAACACCATGGCTTGGGGATAGGCGTTAGGGGAGTAAAAAGTGAGGGAAGGAGAAGGAGTTTAAGAAGGGGAATTTGCTATGAAGGCAAAGGTGACTGTGTTTGGGGAACATAAGTCTTTCTGAGGCAAGGGTGCGGTGGTGAGAGTTTAGGCTGACAAAGGCCTGGTGGCCAAGATCCATGACGTGGATTTTGTTCTGGAAGTGATGAAAAGAAACTGAAGGCATTTAGGCAATGCTATGACATGTTATCAGGGGGACCAGTCCCTGGAAAAGAACATCATGCTTGGTAAAGTAGAGGGTCAGTGAAAATGAGGAAGACCCTCAACGAGGTGGGTTGACACAGTGGCTGCTACAATGGCCTCAAGCATAACAGTGATCATGAGGATGTGAAAGACTGGGCAGTGTTTTCTTCTGCTGTACATGGGGTCGCTATGAGTCAGAACCGACTCGACAGCACCTAACAGCAACAACATGGCACATTCATATTTGCAATGTAAAGATTGCTCTGGCTTTGGCGTGGGGAATAAACACATAGAGAACAAAATTTGAGGTGAAGGGCTAATGAGGAGGCTGTCACAGTCATCTGGCTGGGGGTGGATGGTGGCCTCAACCAGGGTAGAGGCAGTGAGATAGAGACAAGTGGACAGATTCAGAAATAATTCAGAGGTCGATTTGGTAGAATTTAGAGAGGGGTTGAGTGCGGGGGTGAGGGAGAAGGAAGAGTCTCAGGTTTCTGATTTGGGGAACTAAGTTAATGGTGGAGAGGGGGCATGAGATGGGGAATTTAGGGTGAAGAATGGGAAAATAATTTGGGGGAGGATTCAACAAAAATGAACTGGGATCAATGAGCAATACCAAGTACCCAGGACAAGGAACACATTTATGCATTTAGCCCTCCTCACATTTGGCCTAATTCTTCCCTTTTATGCCTCTGAATCCGACTTACTGCTGTCCCTGAGGGTACTGCCTTCTGGCATATTTCAGATAGTTCTCAGGACTCTAATAATGCACTTTTATTTTAGAAAACATCTGGGCCTCTTTGTGATCGGAATTTAGTAATTGAGTTAATGCTGAGAGTCTCCACCCTCGTCATTCCCAGGTAGGACTGATGCAAATCTGGTTGGGGAGAGTTAGGTTTGAGTGATATTAGGGCCAGAGAGCCAGGGATGCCTGAATCTTGCCATGCCAACCTCCTTCTCAATCTGTTCCCCCTGCAAGATTCTCAAGGAAGACATCACAGCAAACTATGATATTCAACCATTCTTGACCTACGAAAATGTCAACTTCAAAGAGTTCAACCTAATATATGCAAGGAAACAGCGTGCTGTTTTATTATTAACTGAGAGCTCCGCAGGAATCTCTGATGAAAGGTGGATGTAGAACATCACATGGCCCCAAGTGCTGAAGCAAAGCTCCTTCTCTCCCTAAGCTGTCTGTCCAGCCACATGGGACAGTCATGCTTGCTAAGAGAACACATTAGATGCAGCTCTTAACAATGGGTCCAAAGAGTAACATTTTTGTGGGAAGGAAGAGGAAGTCATGAAGAGAGTAGAAAGAGAAGGGGGCTAAAGGTCCTTCTCCCTAAGAGTCACCCAATAATTGACACCAGGTGATAGGGAGGTCAATTTTGGTAATTGATAGAATACTTGCAAGATAGATGCTGAAAGAACCATGACCTAGGAGACGGCTCCCAAGGGCTGATTAATCAGGACTGTGTACCAGAGCATGCAAGAATACACACACACACACACACACGCACACACATGTGCACATGTGCACACATGCATGTATGTACACACATACACACAGGCACACATGCATGCACATACATGAGTGCACATGCACACACACACACATGCACACAGAAAAGACCTTTGAGTGAGACCTTGATGGCACACCTCTCTGGGCTGGGGATAGAAACCCCACCTGTAGGTTAGTGCTGCCCACCTGAGTTAGTTTGGATCCTTTGAGAAGAGGAGACGAGATGTGCAGGACATTCCATGGGGGAACATCAAGGGAGGAAACTAGAGAACACAGGGAGAATCATCAGCTCTTTTGTGGTTTGGGATACTGCAAAGAAAAAGGGGAAGTGGGAGGATTGGATGCCTCAGTGCAAACTCAGTGATGGACACAGAGGGCCACCAGTCAATCATGCCCCCAGCAACAGGATATCTAAGCAGCACATACCTGTGGCCACCACCCCTTCTACCCTGAAAAAGTTTCACTGATTATCACAGGGTATGAACTATTGCACTAGAGAAAAGTCACCCTCACGGGTGGGCACTGTTGAGGCTAGTTAAGACGGACAGGGATTGAGCTGGTTTGTACTTTGTGGAAACGTATTATTTTGAAGTGAGTTTGAGATACTGCATAAATCTCCTTCCATGATGCCCATGAGGTGTGAGCTTCCTCAAGATTCTGCTGGCCGGGCACACTGACCCTGTCCTCATCTTGTTTCCTGCTGACCTCAGGAGAGCCATCCTGGAGGAGGAGAGTGAGAGAAGTGATATGTCCTGTAGGTGGTGGTGAAGGCCATACAAGTGGACAAGGGCACTCAGGCAGACTTAGATTCAAATCCTGACCCGGCCTCAGTCCCCCACTTACTGTGCACCTTGGACACCCTCTGAGCCTTCTGGAGCCACGTTGATAAAATGGCATTCCTAGCACTCAGGGTGGTTGTGAGAATTATATGAGATGACCTATGAAAACTGCCTGCCGCATCACAGACTCTGTGTCCAGAACTAACCTCTTCCTTCTCCCATTGCCCTTTCCTCTATATTCCATTCTCTCCAGTAGAGATGGAGTCCAATAAATTATGCCATGCTTATTATTTAACAGATAATAAAGTAGCAATTAAATATATAGGCTGATGTAGTCAAATGCCAAACCATAAATCATACGTTGAACTCCTCTGGGCGCATGAGTGTAATCTTGGCTGCAGCAGAGTCACGTTCAGCACCACGGACAGCACACTGGAATCCCACAGGAGGCTGAGTTTAAATGAAACTATCACCCACATCACTGACGCGTTTCTTGGGATTATCAGCCGATGCCTTGCCTCTGTTTCCTGCATCATCACATTTTCCCCCTCTACAGAAGCATGAAATTCTGCTGTAAATATCTTTCATATATGGGTGTGTGTTTCCATATATAATGACCCTATGTTCCCCTGAACTGACTGCCTTTTTATATCCTCTTATTTAGAGTGTGGCCCTTATACTAGCTGTCACTACTTGCTGTTTCCACTTCTCCCTCCATTCTCACTTGTATCTACTCTCATCAGAGGCTGTTTCCACCGCTGGACAAAAAAAGCGCTTGTCAGTGACCTCGTGTTGCTAAATCCAGTGATCACTTCTCATCACTCATCTTACTCGGCCTGTTAGCACCGTCGGGCACGGTCGGTCCTGCCCACGTTTCTGAAGGACTTTCTTGACTTGGCTTCCAGGACTCACACGTTCTTTGTTCTCCTCCTGCCGGCTGGTCACTGCTTCTCAGTGTCCCCTTCTGGTTATTCCTCAACTTCCTACCTCTAGATACTGGGGTTCTGCAATGAGTTGTCAAACCAGTACTTTTTTTCTAAACTCACTTTATAAATAAAATAATTCTGTCCAAGTCTTTCTTCCAAACTCCAGGTTCACAGATCCAAACGCCTAAACAAAACCTGCACTTAGATGTCTAAAGGACACCCGAATTTAACATGGCGAAACCCAAACATTTTATGACTCTCCCCCCAACTAAAAAAAAAAAAAACCTGCTCTCCTGCAATCTTTCCTGTCTCAATAAACGGCACTTTCTTTTCAAATCTTCTCGGGTTGGAAACCTTGGAGATCTTTTTGACTCCTCTCTTCATATCACACCTTATGTCCAATTTGGAAGAAAATCTTTTTGACTCTACTTTCAAAATATACCCGAAGTCCAATCACTCCCCACTGCCTTCCCCGTTAGCACTTTGGTCCAACCCACCATCTTTGTCACCTGAATTATTGTCACTTGAACTATTGCAACGTCTCCAAGGAGGTCTCCATTTTCTTTTTTTTTCTTCTGCTGTTGCTTTTGCTTTTTCACCTCTCCAGTCTGTTATCAACAATGCATCCAGGATGATCCTGTGAAAGACACAGGTCCTGTCATGTTTCTCTTCTACCCAAACCCTCCAATGGCTCCCATCTCCCCAGAAAAATAGCCAAGGTCCTTGCAATGACCTAGAAGGTCCTACATGATCTAAAATACCTTGCCCCCCCCAACAATCTCTCCCCCTCAAATCCCACCAGCTTGTCTCTTCCCACCCCTTTTCAGCCACACTCTCTCCTCAGAGCCTTCTCTCATGTTGCCCCTCTGCCTGGAGTGTTCTTCCCTGCTATGATCATGTCTCGCACTTAGTCCTTCAGCTCTCAGTTCAAATGTCACCTCATCGGATGCCTTCCCCAGCCACCATACAGAAAATAGCACCTTCCACATCCATTCTCTTTATCTTACAGCACTTGCCAGCACTTGGCCCAGCATTTACTTATTGTCTGCTCTCCCCACTGGAGTGTGAACTCCATGACAACAAAGACTATTGTGTTCACTTATCCAGGCTGAGCTCTTAAAACAGCACTTGGTCAATAACATTTGTCGGATGGAATATAGGGGAAGGAGGAAAGGAAGGAAGGAGGGAGGGAGAGAGGGAGGAAGGAAGGAGAGAGTGAGAGAGGGAAGTAAGGAAGGAGGGAGAGAGGGAGGAAGGAAGGAAGGGAGGGAGGAAAAGAAGGAAGGAAGAAACTTGGTATAGGCCATCTCTACCATTTGGTGGTAAACCTCTGGAAATCAGAGACTAGGTCTGATTCATCTTAACATCTTCTTGGTGCTTATCACATCTCAGGCCACATAGTACACCCTCAGGAAATGATTACTCAATGAATAGATCATTGAATGGATGGATGGCTAGATGGATGGATGAAAGGATGACCCGAGAAGACCAGGTCAAGGGTGGTGTGGATTGGGCTAGCTTAGGCCACTCCAGAGATCAAACGTTGCGTAGGTGGTCAAGGAGCACAGGCCAGGTGGATGGACAAGCGATGGACCCAGGTTCCAGCAGAAACGTGTTTTCTGTCTTATGGACTCTGAGCCACAAGCCGCACTGGTCTGATGCTCCCTATACTCTTCCCACCTGGACACAGCTTCTGGGCAGGTCGGAGTCAGTTAGCCACAGCTGACAGACGTGGGGTCTGGAAGAGAAAAGAAGGAAGCAAGACTAATTCTGAACTTCCACAGGTAGCACTTTGTTCATCGAGACCCTGGACACTGCTGCTCAGCGTGGGAAGAGTCAGCTGAGCAGAAGTGGTCCCCAGCTGACGGCCAGAGCAGGATTTCTCCGTTTGTTTTCCAGTGCGAATCACAGCATGGGAAGGAGGTGTTAGACCACTCAGATTCCTGAAAGTGCCCAACGCACCGGGGGCCATTGTTTCTAGCTCTGAGCCCATTCACGGCCAACGGGGTGTCATTGAAGTCATTACTCAAGAAGCCGCCGTCCTCAGAAAGGATACCACGGCCAGGGATTCCTGCTGTCATTAAGTGCCGAGAGCTCTAATTTAATTATCAGCTGAACAATAACTTGATGGGGTGTGCTAATTTTATCAGTGCACATATACACGGACACACACACACATATTCATTCTAAGTGGCCATAAATAATGACTAAACCAATAAACTGTCACATGATAATTCAGACCTGGACAAGCAATCAGATACTTCTCGGGAACGGCAATTGCATGTGAAATGAATGAATGGAGAGTGGAGACTCCTGGCAGCCACCTCAGCTCCCCTCTCCCAGTCTGGGCGCGGAGCTTTTAAAGCCCAGCCGTGGGGCACTCTGAGTCCCCATTAACTGTGTGTGGGATATTTATGAGTTTGGCAGGCTGTTAACAGCTTGGCCCTGCGGCGATTAATATTTATATCTGCAATGCCCGCGCTGATGACGGACAGCTAACAGCCTTAGTTAATCGGTTGGACACCCCCACCTTCTTGCTATGTCTTTCCAGGCCAGTGGAGGCCTCTTTCCTGGGGAATCCTAGAATGGGCTTTTCATGTGCTGGAGATTTTAATTACCTTTTCATTGCTATGCAAATCTCATCCCACCCACCGTTTAATCTGCCAACTAAGGCGGGGGCTAAGTTACCCACAAAAGAGGAGACAGAAGAGTGAGAAGGGATTGAGGCGGGTACACAGACCACAGGCCACACTGCAAAGGTGTTCAGAAAAGGGCAGGTGAGCCCAGGTGGAAATAAGGAGGAAATGCCACCCTCCACAGACCAGAGCAGGGAGGCGCTCTAGGAGGGCTGAGGGCAGGGCAGAAGAGCAGGCTGCGGTCTCTGAAAGCTACTGAGTCGTGGGCAGGGTCCCTGGAGAGGCACCTAGGAGGGGAAAGTGAGGCTAGGAAGGTAAGTGCTGGCATGTGGCCAAAGCCCAGCAGACCGTGCTGTGTACCCGCAAGCGTCTGTGGCCAAAGCCCAGCAGACCGTGCTTAGTACCCGCAAGAGTCTGCGGCCAAAGTCCAGCAGTGCCTTCTATGCACCATGCAGCCTGTGCCCCTTCCGGAGGGGAGAACCCTGCATTCCCCGAGAACCACAGTCATCCCAGCAGGAAGTTCTAGGAGAAGGAACCCAATTTCCCGAATTAGCTCTCCAGGGCCTCTGCTCAGTCTTGCTCAGGAGGCAGGACGGACAGGAAAAGAAGGGCCACCTCTCCCCCGTCATCCCTCCCACACCTGCTCTCAGGGGACGGTGGACGGTCCAGCATCTCAGGAAGACTGGGACTCGCTTGTCCAGCTCAGGGCCATGTACCAGTGAACCAGCTGCCATCGAGTTGACTCTGACTCGTGGCAACCACAGGGTTTTCAATGGCTAAGTTGTTGAAGTAGATCGCCAGGTTGTGTTCTGAGGCACCCCTGAGTGGACTTGAACCTCCAACCTTTCAGTTAGCAGCTGAGCACATTACCCTTTGCACCACCCAAGGCCTCCTCTTTGCCGTGTGACAGGCCCAAGCTGGACTCTGACTGGGCTTGCTGCTTGGAATGTAATGGGATTGCCAGCTGAGAACTGGTTATCGGGTCCCCCTTCTGCCTGGTGGGTTTTACAGTATGGACCCTGCCTCTCCCATCACACCAGAGCTTCCCTGGACTGCTAACCAAAGGTTTGTTTTTCTGTCCACTCGGCCCAGCCGAGAGAGCCGGCCCTTGTCTGCTGGCCCATGAGGAAACGTGACAGGCCTTTCAGGAATCTCTCCCCCAATGCTCTTCATTTTCCTTTGTCCAGCCAGTGAGGGAGGCAGGGCCGGAGGAGGCTCCCAAGAAAGCTGAGGCAGAAGCAGAGCTCGGACACCTGGGGGCTGGGTGACACCGTCCATGTCTCTGTCTCCACATGGGGTCTCCATGGTTACTCCCCCAGCCCTCAGTTTCGCATAGAACTGGGGAGATGTCAGAGCGAGGTTGTTGAAAACAAAATGGAAGCAAAGGGAGGCCATCTGGTAAGGCAGGAAGGACGGGGCTGGACACGGGCAGACGTGGTTCTCGTCCCTGAGGTTGGGGTGTCCCCTCCAGCTGCCCTGCCACTCCCCCCGCTTGCTGTGCAACCCCTCCAAGCTGCCTCCCCCTCCGCACCTCACTGTGCTCACGTTGAAATGCCAGGAGGTGTACATGAGATTCTGCCAAGTGACAAGTGTTCCTATTCCATGTTGTGTTACTTTTTTTTAATGGGAAAATGTTGGCTATTTTTATTTATTTATTGTATTTTTATAACTCCCCACTCCCCCAGACCCTGGTAACCACTAATCCACTTCTGACAGACCATTTCTTAATGAACAGTTACAAGACGATTGCCACGTGCATTAAGGAAATAATATGACTTCACAGATATCATCCAGCAATAAGGTATCTTCACATGCTTGATTTAAATAAAAACATGAGTAAATTTAAATGCATATATGGTGATAGCGATAGCAAAACTCTTTGAGGTGCTGTGAGAACGAGTAAAGTCTGAGAAATGCTGAGGCGCGGTAGGTATATTTGTGTGCGTGTGTGCATGAGTGTGCGCGACCCCATGCTCACCCCATCCCAGGGTCGTTTTAACTCAAGTAGTTGAGACCTCGGCCATCAGCACTGTCCGACTCCGTTCTTGTGGGCATTGCAGATACCAGAGCTAAGCAAACCCTGCCCAGCCCACCCGCACAGCCCCCTCGCTGTTACACAGGAAAATAAGGTGTTAACAACAGCATACGCACATGTATGCACACACATATGCACACATGCATGCACACACACACACGCTCACTCTTTCGTTCTGTAAATCAATTAATTCCTACCACTGGGTAGGCTGTGAGGAAACAGTCAATAGCTCTCCCTAAACGTTACGTCCGGGCCCTCAATGGCTCATTACGCCACACGAGGTCTGGGTAATTACCCAGAAAAGATACACCACCTCCCCGCGACGCCTAATGTCTTCTCCTCCCTCGTTAGCTTCCTCTAAGGCAAACGAGAAAGATTCGCGGTCCTGGGCCAAGCGTGGAGCAGTGTGTGTGTGCGTGTGTGCGCGTGTGTGCAGTGTGTGCAATTGTGTGCACACGTGCATGTGGGTGAGCTGACTCTGAAATTCGAGGTCTCCTTCTCATGCTAAAGGAGCCCTGGGGGTGCGGTGGTTAAGCGCTCGCTGCTCACCAAAAGGTCAGCGGTTCAAACCCACCAGCCGCTCGGCAGGAGAAAGATGCGGCAGTCTGCCTCCTAAAGGTTACAGCCTAGGAAACCTGCGGGACAGTTCTACTCTATCACGTGGGGTCACTATGAGTTGAAATTAACTCAAGGACAAGGATTTTTTTTTTTTTTTTTTTCATGTTCATGGAAGGGTTTTACGTTTGGGGGAAACATGACTGGCATTTCAGGAAGTTCTCCCCATTACTCTTCATTTTCCTTTATCCAACTGGGGCTCAGGGCAGCGAGCAGGGGTCCTCAGAGCCACAGGGAGGGGCTGGGCTGCCCGGTGCTCTGACGTCAGATGTGTCCCCACTGTGGGCACGGAAGGGGATGGAGGCAGGCGACTGAGCTCACCTTGCACCGTGTGAGCATGAGTGCGCCCTGGGCTAGAACGTCCACAATGGTGCCCCCATCCTAGAGCTGGGCCAGAACCTGTAAAGCAGGCGGGGGTCCGGCGTGCTGCCAGCTCTCGCTCCTGACAGCCGCGGCCGCTGTTGTTGTTGCTGCGGCTGATGCTGCTGTTACGATTTTCACAGTTATAAAATCAAGAAGGGCCTTCTCCGGGCGTACACTGGTCTCTTCTGCAGCCCCGCTGCTGAGAATAATAGCAGTCACAGCTTCATTGCCCACTCACCAAAGCCAGGCTGTGCCAGCGACTCCCACACTTCCCTCGCGGCTTCTTGGCTTTCCTGTCACCCATGGAGGAGGGAGCCGTGAGGATCAGCTGAGGCCAAGACAGCCGCCTCTGAGATGCTTGGTCTCCATTGTCTTCACCGCAAGGCCTCTGCTTCTCCTCCACAGACCAGGGGTGACTTGAGGGTGTAAGTCCCTTCTCCAGAGACAGATAAGTCAGGGAGATGATAACAGGGCTCAGGAGATTCTAGATGGCCAGGTGAGAGGCTCATCAGCTCACTGTGGACCCAAGGAGTGTCCCTCATGGCTGTGGCTCCCTGACCAGCTCCGTCCCAGGTGCTGGGGGGCTGAGAGGAAGGGACGTCGCCGTTCGCGAGGGGCTCACAGCTGCCCACGGTGAGCTCCACAGTGGTGGGCAAGGTCCCAGAGGGCATCTCAGCCCAACACGCTGACAACCACGCCTCCGCTGCCTCTCTGGTGGGCATGGTGAGGGTCACACGAGACAGCTGATGACAAGTGCCACAGAATCCCAGGCTGCTATTATTAGCACTGAAAACAAGAAGCACAGTTAAGCCTGCCAGACTAGGGTGACGGTGGTGATGGGGGCTTTGGGGGAGTCATGGTTTGAAGAGCGTAAAGTCCCAGCATCTCCGTGGTCGCCGAGCCCCAGGAGCTGGGCAAACCCCTGCAGCCTTTTCTGGACCTCCAGGATGGGGGAGGCCCCCTGCCCCAAGTTCTCAGGCAGCCCCTGGGTAAGGGTCCTCTGCTGACTCAGGCGGCTGAAGGCTGCTCCTTGGCAGGGACGCCCCTTGTCACCAGCTCTCTTTTCTGGAACTCCTGCCCCGTGAGACTCAAAGACAGGGTCCTGGCGCCCCAAGTCCTGGCTCTCCCGGCATCTCCCTTGGTGGCAGAGCCCTAGCTCCTGAGCCGGGCCACGGTGGCTGGTTTGTGGTACCCTGAGGAACAGGCTTCCTGGGTGCTGACATGATGGGGCACAGGAGTCACAGAGGAGTTTGAGAAATCCTAGAAGGACAGAGCCATGTGGGGTTGTACTGAGTAAAATGCCTGTTGCTGTCAAGTCCATTCAGACTCCTAGCGACCCTGTAGGTCAGAGTAGAACTGCTCCAAAGGGTTTCCAAGGCCGTAATCTTTATGTGAGCAAACCGTCACGTCTTTCTTCCGTGGAGCCGCTGGGTGGGTTTGAGCGGCTGACCTTTCGTTTAACAGTTGAGCTCTTTAACTACGGTGCCACCAGGGCTCCTTATTGAGTTCAACAGTGTCCCCCAAAATTCAAGTCCACGTGTAATCTCAGAATGTGACCATATTTGAAAATAGGGTCTTTGCAGGTGTAATTAGTTAGGTTCCCATGAGGTCATGCTGGAGTAGGGTGGGTCCTGATCCATAAGACTGGTGTCCTTCTAAGAAAAGAGGAGGAGACACAGAGACACAGACACAGAGCGACAAGGCCACGTGAAGACAGAGGCAGAGTCTGGAGAGGTGTGGCTACAAGCCAAGGAACGCCAAGGATGGCCGGCCGTCACCCGGAGCTGGGGGAGAGGCCGGGAACAGATTCTCCCTCAAGCCTCCAGCACAAACCAACTCAGCCAACACTTTGATTTTGGATTTCTGAGCTCCTGAACCGTGAGACAATACATTCCTGCTCTTCAAGCCACCAACTAGTGGTCATTTGTCACAGCAGCCCCAGGACACTAACCCAGGGCTTGACAGGGAGATGGGGGTGCCTGCTCCCTCCTCTGCCTTTATTTCAGGCAGAGATCACAGGCCTCATGGGATGTGCAGGGATCGGGGTCCAGAGGAAGCCTCCTGGCCACTAAGATCCACCCTCTCACTGCAGGTTGGCAATAGCTGCTTATACCTGTGGTGTTTGGGGTGTCTGTGCAGTGGGGCCCACTTAAACGAAGTGACAGCAAAAGACAGGGTGAGCCTGGGGCTGGACCGCCTGAGGCTGAGGGAGCTGGGAGGACTCCCAGCCCTGCAGGAGGGACAAGGGTCCTGAGTCTGGTCCAGTGATCGGGAACCCAGCAACAAGGAGAGCAGAATTCCCAGCAGGCGGTGACATCTGAGGACCAGCACGCCGTCTCTGAGGGGAGGGGAAGGCCAGGGACACCCACAAATCCAGGAGGCCCTCCCAGGGAGAGACTGTCAGCTTGGCTTATTGGGCCAGATCTCAAACATTGGGCCTCAAAGAGCAGATTTCATGTGCTCAGAACTTCGGGAAGGAAGGACGAAGAAGCAGAGTGGGATCAGGCCTGGCACACATCAGGATGGCTCCTGCTCTGGGGGATACTGGGGGCACCAGAGGGCAGGTCGCCCAGTCTGGAAGCCAGGCAGACCCAGGCCCCGCTCCAGGCAGTTGGAGCTTTCACCTGTGTGACCCAGGTCCTGCCATTTAACCCCCTGAGCCCAGCTTCCCCATTCGCATGAGGAGAATGGCCATGTAGTGAAGGGTAATGAGAGTATTTATTGAATACCACAGCTGGGCCTCACTGGTGGTAGCTGCTGGCTACGTGTCTGAGTGGATGATGGCAAGAGCCAGACAGAAATAAGATGAC
>NW_004444121.1:2744348-2761958 GCF_000243295.1 Trichechus manatus latirostris
GGCGAAGGTGGGGGGAGCGGGAATCTTCAGAGTGGTCCAGGCCCCGGAGAAAATGTGGCCGGTCTAAAAGCCAAAGTCAGCTGAGGAGTGAGGACAGAAAAGGCTGGTGGTCGGGTGGGTCCAATAGCTTTGCCAGTGGCCCAGCCCAGCCCTGTCCCAAGGTGGGCACCAGAGAAGGGGGCTTTGGCTCCCCACCCGTCACCCAGGCCCCCACCACACCAGGCTGGGCCCGAGGAGTGGGGACAGGCCACCATTCGGAGGCGTTTCTGTCATCCAGGCCTCTCATCATTCAGTCTCGACACCTTCCGTGGTCCCCCGTGGGCCGCCAGCTGGAAGTGCTAATTAGCAGCTGTCTTCCTTGGGCTGACAGCGGTCTCCGTCACTTCCCATGAAGCCCCCATGTCTCCTCTTCATTAACCACCCATTCACTGAGTCAAAATCCAGAAAACAGCAAGACAAACAGAAGATGCCACAGGGGCCCCTCTTGGCTCTGGGAGCTCGCAGCTGAGAGAGGAAGAGGCCATCTGGTCTACCTACCTTTCTGAGTCAGGCTCCTCCCCCCGGAAGGCAGCATCTCTGGCAGAAGAGGGTGCTCTTCGGACCCCACCGTGTCTGCACTGAACACTCCCAGGCTTGGGGAGCACCCTGTGCAAGGCAGACATTTCACCGTGAGACTTCTCTGACTCTGGAGCATGTCCTCTGCACTAGGCTGCCCCTGTGACATCACACTGTAGTCCCATGGCTTTGGGGACCACACAAAGCACATCCGCTCCCTCTGCCTCTAACACCCGCAGAAGCCCTGCCCTACACAGCAGTGGGGTGGGGCCTGGGAGCCGCCCAGGCTTTGGAGGCAGATGCAGAAAGTTTCGGCTGTAGGAGGCCTCATCTAACTTGTCCAACATCCCACGCACAATAAAGAAGAAGTGGGGTGACCCAAACCACAGGAGTTAATACCCAAAACTTCTCTTTTCACTATACTAAGCATCTTCTAAGGTGCGCCCGACCCAAGCCATGGGGTTTTCAATCGCCTCATATGCACGGGAAAGCTGGACAATGAATAAGGAAGATGGAAGAACTGACGCCTTTGAATCGTGGTGTTGGCAGAGAATATTAAATATACCACGGACTGCCAGAAGAAGGAACGAATCTGTCTTGGAAGAAGGACAACCAGAATGCTCCTTAGAAGCAAGGATGGCTAGACTACCTCTCACATACTTTGGACATGTTATCAGGAGGGACCAGTCCCTGGAGAAGGACATCATGCTTGGCAAAGTAGAAGGTCAGTGAAAAAGAGAAAGATCCTCAACGAGATGGATTGACACAGTGGCTGCAACAATGGGCTCAAGCATAACAATTGTGAGGATGGCGCAGGACCGGGCAGTGTTTTGTTCTGTTGTACACAGGGTCGCTAGGAGTCGGAACTGACTCGACAGCACCTAATAACAACAACAAGAATCTTCTTCAACAAACGGGGGGAATTGGGCGGAGAGCCCCCTCCTGGCCCTGACTGAACGCTCTGTGTGGTAAGCAGAGGTTGGAAATTGAGCAGTGCGGTTGGTGAACAGGCTGGGTCACTAACCCACAAGTCAGTAACTCTGCCCAAGTTGGGGCCAGCCACCCCTGAGCTCCCTCACACCTCCACTCACCTGGCACCTACACTAGTCTCTGCTCAGCACCCCTGCCTCAGAGCTTGGCCCCAGCCACCTCCCTCTGCCCTGTGGCCAGAGCCATCTTTTCAAAATACAAATCCAATTGGTGCTCCACGCTCACAACCAGTGCTCTGGCATCAACACTGACCCCTCCCCGTGGCTCCCATGGCCTCGCCATCCCATCCTGCAGCCCTGCTCTCCTCGCTGGGTGCCAGCCTGGCCCTGGCGCTGCCTCTCACAGGAGCATTAACCCCTGTGAGTGGCAGATCCCAGATGCAATGGGGAAAATTCAGGACAAATCACCCATTTGGAGCATCCGGGGGTTCAGAGCTCCACTGGATTCCAGCTGCTAGGACCAGCCCCCCATCTTCCTCACCCTGTCAATCGCCCCAGAACCGCAGCTGGGTGAGCAAGACGGATGGAAACACTGTGTCCACAGAAGACAAGCTCATCTCCTGATCCGGCCAGACTAATCGTTCTCTGTCAGTCTGGTTATCAAGAGAGGAGTGATTCCATCCAGGAAGAACTGCAAAAGGAGGTTGGAGGGCCGAGAGTTCGCAGTGCTGGCCTCCACCCGCAGACTGAGGGGAGGCACGGAGGGCCGCTAGCAGGCAGGGTGTGAGCACAGAGGGCACATGCTCTGATTATGGCTAGTGGAGGCCTGGGAGGATCTCTCCAGGAGAGGGAGCCGGAAGGCAGGGCTCTAAGAGCGCCAGGAGAAGGGATTAGCAAGCCTCCCCAGAGTCATCTGAGACCTCAGTCACGGCAAACTCCCCATCAGTAACACAGAAGTTGTCTGGGTCAGAAGCAGGGCCAGGGGCTTGTCAGGGAAATGTTTCCTATTGTTTGTCTGCTGGCCGTGTTTAGGAGGCCCTGCATGGTCCAGCAGTGAACAGGCTCGGCTGCTAACGAAAGGTTGGAGGTTCGAGTCTACCCAGAGGTGCCTCAACAGAAAGGTCTGGTGATCTAATTCCGAAAAATCAACCACTGAAAGCCCTGTGGAGACCAGTTCTGCTCTGACAGGCACAGGGTCACCGTAAGTCGGAAGATACTCACCAGCAGCTGGAGGTGGTGGGTTGCCTGTATTTACAAGAGGCCGAAGCACAGAGTCTGGGGGCTCTTTTCCCCACTCTGTGACGTGATGCCCCCCCACAACAAGGAGTCAGGGAGGGGAGGCGTGACAGGGCCAGGTTCAGCCTGGAGGAACGGGCAGCAAGCACGGAGCTTAGCCCCTAACTCCAGTTTGCACTGTCCCACTGCTAGCTCCTCATGCCGCCAAGGAAGACCGAGGGTGGCAGGTAGGGGTCAGGTGTCCGCTGACGCCATGGATGATGAATGGCAGATCCTGGCATCAAGGGGCTCCCTGACGCTGGCCTGAACCTTCTCGTGTCAACTCCCTGCCCCAGGACAATGTGGTGACTGAAGAAGAGATACGACATCCAGGGAAGGGGCCGCTGATGGCTGTCGGGGTCTTTCGGCCATTCAGCTTCTGGACCCCTTTCTATGCCTCTCTCCAGTATAGTCACCACCTGTCTGTCAGTCTGTCCTACTGTGATGGCATGTGCATTGCTATGATGCTAGAAACTGTTACCAGGATTTCACGTATCAGCAGGGTCATCCATGGTGGAGAGGTTTCAGCAGAACTTCCAGACTAAGATAGACTAGGAAGAAAGGTCTGGAGATCTAGTTCCGAAAATTGGCCAATGAAAACGCTATAGATCATGAGGAATATTGTCTGAGATAGTGCTGGAAGATGAGCCCCTAGGCTGGAAGGCGCTCAGAATACACAGTGGCCGCAACAATGGACTCGAGCACAAGGACAATGGTGAAGAGGTGCAGACCTGGCCAAGCTTCGTGCTGTTGTACATTGGGTCTCCATGAGCCAACATGACGGCAACTCACAACTCCAATACAGATGTCAGAACTGCAGAAAGTCACGTCTCAGCCCCTGTCTTGGTCGCCTGTCCCTGGGACGTGGGCAGTGTTCCTGACCCAGTCACCCAGGCCCCAGATCTGGACACCTACGTCCAAAGAGGTTGTGACTTACAAGGGTGGGTCTGCCCTGGCCCAGGGACAGGGCCAGCAAGGGTCCTCAGAGCCAGCCACTGTCCTAGCTTAGCCACAGCTCCCAGCCCTCCAGAGAGGCGTCAGGGACATCCTCCCCAGCCCCAGGTCTGACCGGTGGCTTCCCTGTCCAGCCTGCTTCTGAGCCTGGATCTCAAGCCCTCCTGGCACTGCTTCCGAAACCCCACACCAAACCCATTGCTGTCAAATTGGTTCCTACTCACGGCAACCCCATGTGAAAGAATAGAACTGTATTCCGTGGGATTTTCTTGGCTGTAATTTTTACAGGAGCATATCACCAGGCCTTTCTTCTCCTGCACTGTTGGGTGGGTTTGAACTGTCAACCTTTAGGTTAGCAGTCAAGTGCAAACACACAGGGAGGGACCTAGCAGCTCCCCAGGCCTTCAGTGAACCCCTGCTCTGACTGAGTCCCTGCTCTGTTCTGAACCATGCCCAGCAGAGGGCAGGAACCAGGTGACCCTTTGGCCCCATTGCTCCCGGGCTGGCCGCTGAGGCCCAGGGGGCTGACGCACAAAGCTGGGGGGTCTTCTGCAGGGCCAGTGGGAGGCTGGGGTCCAGAGTCACTGAGGCCAGGACCCACAGGGCACTGACATGCCACTCATCGTTGGTGGCGTGTTCCCTGCCCCCTCACCATCCTCAGAATCCCGCCTGCCTCTTTGCTCATACACCCCCATCCCTTCCATCAGTCTCCCCTCGCCCTCTGCACGGTGCCTGTGCTGATCTGCCCACCTGGAACACCCCTGCCCCTCTCCAGGCCATCCCCAGCCCTCAGCCCTGGGTGCGCCTCCCTGGGACCCTGCTGACTGCCGGCCCTCCACAGCTTCCCTGAGGCCAGTCAGCCATTGAGGGCTCCCTCCCCCAGCCTGCCCAGGACCCTATCAGGGTCTCCTAGGGCTGCTGGGACAAATACCACACGTGGGGGCTTCAGAGAGCAGACAGCTCAGGAGGCTGGAAGTCCGAAATCAGGGCTCTGGCTCTGGGGGAGGCTCTCTCTCTCTGTCGGCTCTGGGGGAAGATGATTGCCTCTTCAGCTTCTGTTCCTCTGGTCCTTGGCGATCTCCACGTGGCATCTGCCTTCCCCCGTCTGTGCTCGCTTCTCTCTGTTTGTGCTGCTTCTTATCGCTCTGAAGTAACTTGGTTTAGGGCACACTCTACATTGATAACAAAGAAAACCCTATTTCCAAAGAGGATCACATGCACAGGTGAGGAGGTTAGGATTCCAACACGTATTCCGAGGGACACAATTCAGTCTCTCTCCTATCTGTGCATATGTCTCATTGTTTCAGGGAGAAGCCACCAACCCGGTGGCAGAGACCGAGTCTCACGGGCATCCCCTTCCTACGAGGACTCGGAAGCCCCGTCCACCTGCTTGTCCAGCTCCCCGCCACACGCCCCCGCTCCCCGCAGCCAGCCTCCGCTTCTGGCTGGCCTCGTGGGGGTGGCGCTCCAAGGCCCTGGCTGCCCTGCCAACACGGCTCCTGGCTCCTGTTTTGTGATTTCTGGACTAAAAATAAGATCTCCGGGGACCCCAGGCGCTGCCATTGTCGGGGCTGCAGGAACATGCGGAGCTCCTGACCAGAATTGTTATGCATTGTTGACAGGGAGATGCCGGCGTTTATCTCCCAGTGACTTAAAAATAGCGCTGCCTCCTTTGTGGCAGGGCAAAGCAGTAATTTCAATAATTGAAACTCTGAGATGAATCGGAGCCGAAGCACCGTGGCTTCAGGCCCTTTTATGATACTTGTTCTTTGTATGAAAAGAATGGAATCAGAAGAAGATTTCCCTCACACAAAGACCCTGAGTGGGAAGAACCAAGTCCTCGCCAGTGCGCGGGAGCGCTGGATGTGAACTGGGGGTAATTGTGCTACCCCAGAGGCCAGCGGCACGGCCAGAGCATGGAGCCTCCTTCTAGTCCTCCTCCCGGGATAGGGGGCGTGCTGGTGGGTGGAGAGTCCTGGGGCAGTGGAATGGGCCAGGCCAGGCTGGGCTGGGCTGGGGCTTCCCGTAGTGGGGGAGAGGGGGTCTCCTGAGATAAGCCCTTGGGCTCTCCTCGCCTGGATGAGTTCTGTCTCTGGGCTCCCCAGGGCTGGTCTGGGCTGGAGAAGGTGGCACTGGGGCTTTGTGGGGGTTCTCTGTCTCTCCAACAGTGCCGTCCATCTTGGGCAAGTCTCTCCCTCCTCATCTGAAATCCGAACACTAAACTCTAGAAAGGCGTTCCCTGGGTGGCACAAACGGCTAAGCGCTTGACTGCTAACCAAAAGGTTGGTGGTTCAAACCCACCCAGAGGCTCCTCGGAAGAAAGTCCTGATGATCTGCTTCTGAAGGGTCGCAGCCTTGAAAATCCTATGGAGCGCAGTTCCACTCTGCACACATGGGGTCACCATGAGTCAGAGTCAACTCAAAGACAGTAAGGTTCTTTTTTTTTTGGTTGGTTTATACTCTAGAAGTTGGGGTAGGAACTCTATATGGTCTCTCTTTGCCTCACCATCCCTCCCCCATTTGATCTACCAGCAAAGGCATCTAAAACACAGATGCCTGACCCCTTCCCACCCCTGCACTTCCACCACCCACCACCCACAGCACCCTGGGCTGGAAGACGCAGGGACTTCAGCAACCCAGTTCCCCTCTGGGGTTCAGCATCCAGCCTGCCCTTCTGGTGATTTGACACTGATGGGCCACCATCTTGCTCACAGTCCTGCCTGGATAACCTCTGCTTACGTGGACTGTCAGCCGGTGCAGGGACAGAAGATCCACACTCACAGGTTCCCGGGTGTGTCTGCCGGGACCCTCAGTGTGGAGAAGAGCCCCTCCCTGCCTCTCCTGTCCCAGCACACAGCCTGGCCATTGCCTGCCTAAGACAACAGGCCAGGCCTGCCTCAGCCCCGCTGGTCAGCCTGGATCTACACTGCCCGTCCGCCTTCTCCATCAAAACTTCCCCGTTGGACATCTGACCCCTAGCCAGGCTCTCTGTGCCTTCAGGGGTGAAAACCGCTTGTTTGATAAGTATGGATGTATCTACAAATCAATTTTGAGTTAATTAGTAATAAAAATATTTTATCTAAAACTAAAGATTTTTATGAAGACAGTATTATCTACAGGAATATGATGGCTTGAAGAATTCAAGTCATCTGCCCAAGATTTCACAGCTGCTAGAATCCCTATGGGGCAGTTCTGCTCTTTCCTGTAGGGTCGCTATGAGTCGGAATCAACTTGACGGCAAAGGGTTTGGTTTGGTTTGGTTTGGTTAGTTGATAGAGCTGGGATTCAGACTGAGGCACTGCACAGGCTGGGGTATAAATCCCACCTGTTACTCACCAGCTGGGAGACTCTAGAAACATTAGTTAGGCATCTTGAGACCAGTTTTCTCAACTGTAAATTAGGGACCACAACAGCATAGGAGTTACAAGGATTAAATTAGTCAATCTTCAAAAGCATCTGGGACAGAGTAAGCGATCAATAAATCCATCCACCCATCTACCCACCTATCCATCCATGCATCCATCCATCTTCCATCCATCCACACATTCATCCATCTACCCATCCATCCACCCATCATCCATTCATCTATTCACTCGTCCATTCATCTGCCCACCTATCCATCGATCATCTATCCATCTGTCTTAGGCAGGGTTCTCTAGAAAGACAAAACCGGTGAACCATATATATAAATATATGCTGTTGTTGTTAGGTGCTGTCGAGTTAGTTCCGACTCATAGTGACCCTATATGCAACAAAATAAAACATTGCACAATCCTGCACCATCTTCACAATCGTAGCTATGTTTGAGCCCGTTGTAGCCACTGTGTCAATCCATCTCATTGAGCATCTTCCTCTTTTTCACTGAACCTGTACTTTACCAAGCATGATGTCCTTCTCCAGGGACCGGTCCCTCCTGATAACATGTCCAAAGTATGTGAGATGAAGTCTTGCCACCCTTACTTCTAAGGAGCGTTCTGGCTGTACTTCTCCCAAGACAGATTTGTTTGTTCTTCTGAAAGTCCATGGTGTGTTCAGCAAGCTTTGCCAACACTGTAATTCAAAGCCATCAATTCTTCAGTCTTCTTTGTTTACTGTCTAGCTTTTGCATGCATATGAGGTGACTGAAAATACCACGGCTTGGGTCCTGTAAATAAAACCCTTTGCTGTCGAGTCAATTCCGACTCATAGTGACCCTATAGGACAGAGGTTCCAAAGAGCACCTGGTGGATTCTAACTGCTGACCTTTTGGTTAGAAGCTGTAGCACTCAACCACTACACCACCAGGGTTTCCTGGCTTCGGTCAGGTGTACCTTAGTCTTCAAAGGTGACATCTTTGCTTTTTAACACTTTAAAGAGGTGTCTGTGGTAGACATTAGTGTTATTCACTGGGTCCTAGGTTCCCTCTCTTCCTCGGACAGAAGAGGACTTCCCTTCCCAACCTCCTGTGATTGGGTGGAGCCGTGTGACTAGTTCTGGACAATGAGTGTTGTACAGAAGGGACACATGTCATGTACAAACTGGAACATTAGCCTGCCGATGTGAGACCCACACACCTATCAGAGCTCTTTCCCTCAGCGGGAGCGAGGGGATGTTGGAGGTGCTGCCCATTCTGTCTGCCTGAATCCTTGAGTTGCCATGGTGATCGAACCACCCTGCTGACCTGTGACGCATAAGAAGTAAGACATCATGGCTGTAAGCCATGGAGATGTGGGGGTGGGCTGTAGCACACAGCTAGCTTGTCCTGTCGGTAACTCTAGGTTCCCTTTGAAGAGTCTTCATACCCCCTAACCCTCCGTATTCATTCTCTGGGGCCACCATAACAAATCACCACACACTGGGTGGCTTCAAACAACAGAAATTTATTCTCTCACAGTTCTGGAGTCTAGAAGTCCAAAATCAAAGTGTTGGTAGGGCTACATCCCCTCCAAAGACCCTAGATCCTTCCAGCTTCTGCTGGTTGCTGGAAGTCCTTGATATTCCTTGGCTCGTGACAGTATCACTCCAGTCTGTCTCCATCTTCACATGGCCATCTCCCGTGTGTGTGTGTGTGTGTGTGTGTCTGTGTGTCTGTGGGTTTTCACCCGATCTTCCAGAAGGACCCCAGCCACTGGATTTAGGACTCATCCTAATCCAGTATGACTTCATCTTGACTTACCTAATGACATCTGCAGCAACCCTATTTCCAAATACTTCACATTCTGAGGTTCTGGGTAGACATAAATTTTGGGGGGGATGCTATTCAACTGAGTGCATCATTTCTCTAGCCCTGAGCTGAGCTCTGGTCAACAAACAATTAAAGAAGGCTCCCTCTGCACTGGACATGTAGCAGTATTCACAAGGAAGCAGGGACAAAGGATTCCATGGCAAGTGAGATGTGGGTGAAGATGGGCTTGGAAGAATTCACAGTCTGATGGCAGAGACAGAGCCCTCAGACAGTCTCGATGTAGTGCAGAGGGTGCAGTGAGAGCAGAATGGGTCCTGGATGCTCCATCCGCTGGTCCTGGCACCCTGAAACGTGACATCTGTGCCATGCCCCCCCATGCCTCTGCTGCCCTGTTCAGGGCTGGCACTGGTGCGTCGTGGTAAATGTTGGTGGAATCAATCATCCCACTAGCACACAGGACCCGCCTGTCCCCTGCCACCCTCACAATTTGCAGACACCATCTGTGAGCAATGACGGGCCAGGTCTGCATGGCGGCCACCCAGTTGGACAGGGTCTCGATCTGCTGGCAGCACTGGCCCAGGCCCCTGGCACCCGCATGCTCACAGCTCCCAACGGCACCCCTGGGCCCATCCATCATGCCAAATTCCCTGTGCCTGTGTCAGCCCCGCTGTGCAGGAAATTGCATAAAACTTAACAGCTTCCTCAGGCTCCAACCCGATGTTTTGGGTGGTTGCTCCCACACACCCAAGCTCTCAGTGGGTCCAAGCAGAGCCCTGCTGCCTCCCCGCCCCCCTCACAGCGCTCCCCATCCTGCTGGCCCTGTTCAGAGTAGGGCCCTCCCCTCTAGGGGGCTTCTCCTTCCCATGGCTCCCCGAGAAGGTGCCCGGCACATTAGAGTCTGAGTCCTGGAGAGGACAGCTGACCCCAACTACCCAGCTCCTCTGGTTATTTAATCTCATTGTAATAAAGCATATGCAACACAGAAGGGGCCCTTTTGTCCATTTTTAAGTGTACAACTCCATGACATTAATTACGTTCACCAAGTGGCAAAGCCATCACCACTATTCATTTCTAAACTTTTCCATCACCCCAAACAGAAACTCAGTGTCCACTGAGCAATGACTCCCCTTTCCTCCTTCCTCCTGCCCCTGGGAACCACTAATAAAACCTCAATCTCTATACCTTTGCCTATTCTAGATATTTCATACAAGTGGGACCATACAATATTTGCCCCTTTATGTCTGAATTATTTCACTCAGCGTAATGCTTTCAAGGCTAATCCATGTCCTAGCATGTATCAGGACTTCATTTCTCATTGTGGCTGAGGAATATTCCACTGTACTGATGGACCACGTTGTGTGTATCCACTCACCAGTCCTTGGGTTGCTTCCACCTTTGGGCTGTTGCAAGCATGCTGCTGTGAACACGGGCATACATGTATCTGTCTGAGTCCCTGCTTTCAAGGCTTTTTGGTAGATATCCAGGAGTGGAATTGTTAATCATCCAGGGTGCAGTTCTGGTACCCTTAGTCTAAGGGGACTATGATGGTTGATATTTCATGTCAACCTCGCTAGGCCATGATTCTCAGTATTAAGTGATTATCTTCCATTTTGTCATCTGATGTAAGTGGAGTCTCCTTCGGGGCGTGGCCTTCATACAATAGATATGGATGTTCTGGCGAAGCTCGCTCTCTCTCGATCCTGCATCTGACTCGTCATCATCTGACCTCTGATTCATGGGGTGTGAGCCAGCAGCCTACCATCTGATCTGCTGATTTTGGGTTTGTCAGCTCTTGCAACCACGTGAGTCAGAAGCCTCCAGCCTGACACCTGACCCACGGATTTGAGACTTGCCAGCCTCCACAACTCTGTGAGCCATTTCCTTGAAATATATATATTTAAGAAGCCTTGGTGGCACAATGGTTAAGTGCTCAGCTGCTAACCAAAAGGTTGGCAGTTTAAACCCGCTAGCCGCCCCACAGGAGAAAAATGTGGCAGTCTGCTTCCATGAAGATTACAGCCTAGGAAACCCTATGGGGCAGTTCTCCCCTGTCACATAGGGTCACTAGGAGTCAGAATGAACTCAAAGGCACACAACAACAAATGTATGTATTTATATACATATATGCACCTCACCGGTTTGCTACTCTAGAGAACCAGCCTAAGACAAGGACTGTGACCCGCTGTGGGTGACCAGGATGATGAGGGGCCTGTGAAGCAGGCCTGACGGGTCGGGGAGGTTGAAGGAAGAGAGGCGAGCAATCTGCTTCTCGGGACAGACGCTGCTGGGCTGCGGGAGGGAAGAAGGCTGGGACCACTGTTGCTGTGTGCTGCTCACTGCTGACCGCTTGTATCTGTGGCCACAGCCTCAAGTGCACCCCAGGTTCTCATGGGAGAGGAGGGCCGGGAAGCCAGCCGTGCCCACCTACCCACGCCGGGAAATGACAGACGAGGGGCCCTGGAGCTGACTACATCCAGCCGTGCTTCACACCTCATTGACCCCCAAAGCTGTTAGATTTTCATAAATGGACAGAGAGTAAATGGCCTCCAGCAGGGTCCTCGCCAGGTGACCACGTGTGGCATAGAAACAATTGAGACATCACCGCAACCCTTGGCCCTTGCTCCGACTTTCCCTTGCACTGATTGCCGTCCGAAGCAGGGACTGGAACCGCCAGCCCACCCCCTCCCTGCTCTGCATCTTGGCCGCCTCTGCCCCAGCTAGCCTGGAGCCTGAAGCAGGCGAAAGGGCCTGGTTGGGTTCTGGACTGAGCAGACCCACCACCCATCTGTCAGTCTCTTGTGCTGTGGGGGCTTGCACATTACTGTGATGCTGGAAGCTACACTGCCAGTACTTCAAACACCAGCAGGGTCATCCATGGCAGACAGGTTTTAGCACAGCTTCCAGACTAAGACAGACTAGGAAGAAAGGCCTGGCAATCTAGTTCCAAAAATTAGCCAATGAAAACCGTATAATCACAATGAATATTGTCTGATACAGTGCTGGAAGATGAGCTCCCCAGGTTGGAAGCCACTCAAAATGCACAGCGGCCTCAGGAGTGGGCTCGAGCACGCCAACGATCGTGCAGACGGTGCAGGACCGGGCAACGTTTCGTTCTGTTGCACGTGGGGTCGTCATGCATCAGAGCCGACTCGACAGCACCTAACAATAACAACAGTGGTAGGACATCTTGACATCAGTCAGGCCGGTGGGCCACGAGGGGCTGGGGCCGTTGGGGAGTCAGGAACCCAGGTAGGGACCCAGCTTCCTGAGCCTTGCTTTTCCCCCGGGGGGGGTGGCAGACGACCACCTCGGAGGGCGGCTGTGGACAGAATGGGGAGACGTAGGTGACGGTGCTCTGAAGACCCCGAGCGGCTGGCACGCGTCAGGGCTCTGTGACTGGTGTTTTGATGGGTGGAGGCTGTGATTCCCACAGGCTGATGTATCAGGGCGGTCCCGGGCAGGACGAGGAGATCGGCTATGTGCAGGGTGCTGTCCAGCACCTCGCAAACAGTGTCTCCTCACGGCCTCACGACGACTAAGTGAGCTCCGTGTGGGTGGTCTGGGGTCCGAGGTCGTGCTCCAGGGCCAGGCCAGGCTGGGGTGCGCAGCCAGGTGTATCTAAGCCAAGGTCGTCAGGCTGCATGGTGCGTCCGAGAGAACAAGGCAATCAGGAGGAATTTATCCCATGTGCCTTCCCCTCGGGAACTTGGTCCAGCAGTCTGGACAACATTTTAGATTACCCTTTTGCAAAAGATACGGTGGCATCCTTCAAATGAATGTTTCTTATTCTATCCCTCCATAAAGCAGGGACATAACACTAAATCATAGCCCTGGGAAGCAGGCTTTCAGAAGGGAGCCAGGATGATGTACGGCCAGCACTGGGTTCTGGCGCTTTAACCTCACCCTGAAGCCCCGTCATTAACACGGCGTAATGTCCTGGAGCCGGAGTATAAAAACAGCCTCGCTGTGCTTGAAACACTTACTAAGAGGTAAGGGCCTCCATAATTTTGTCTGCTAGGTGCCTTATTTATTTTACATTGAAATCAAAGAAAAGCAATTTTTTTTTAGATCAGTGTCCTCACTGGGGTATCCCAGACCCCCGCAGCATGGAATAAATGGTGTGATTCTGTGTTTGACTCTCAGCACAGGATGTCGAGGTGCCAAGCACATTGGTGGTGAGTGAAATCCCAATCGTTCATTCATTCTCTGTTCATCCTTTCATTCAATCTTTCCTCCAACAATCACTTGCTGGGTATTATGTGGGTACTGGGGAAGGAGCAATGAAATGCACAGGCACAGCCTCCATCGTCATGGAGAATATAAACAATGACAGGAGCCCTGGAGGGCAATGTGACAGCATCTGTGAGTCCCTGGGTGGTGCAAACAGCTAAACCGCTCAGCTGCTAAATGAAAGATTGGAGGGGCAAGCCCGCTCAGAGGTGCCTCGGAAGAAAGGCCTGGCGATCTACTCCCAAAATATCAGCTATTGAAAATTCTATGGAGTACAGTTCTACTCTGACACACATGGGGTGGCCGGGAGTCAGAGTTGACTCAACAACCAAAAAAAAATAAAAACAAACGCATTGCTGCCGAGTCCATTCCGATTCATAGCAACACTACACAACAGGGCAGAAGTGCCAGTTATATACCTATGAAGTCCCTGTTGATGCAAATGGTTAATGCACTTGGCGGCTAACCAAAAGGCTGGAGGTTCAAGTCCACCCAAAGGTGCTGTGGGAGAAAGGCTTGGCAACAACTTCCAAAAAAGCAGCCATTGAAAACCCTGTGGAGCAGAGTTCATCCCTGACACACAGGGATTGCCGTGAGTCAGAGCAACAGGATGACCGTTCATACCGAGGCTCCCTGTGACTCACAACCCCATGCTTCCGTGTCTGCCCTGGAGACACCGCTGCACGTGGGCATGAGAGGTGTGGCCGGGGATGTTCTCTGCAGCAGCACTGGTAACAGCAAACAGTGAGAACCACCTCAACGCCCCACACCAGCAGATGGCTGGTCAAACCATGGCTGGCCACTCCTCAGAGTGCTCGGCAGCGGCTCCCAGAGAACGCGACGCTTCTGAGGCTCCGACCCGGAACGAGCTCCACATAAAGTGCTCGGTGCAAAGCTGAAGCTGGAGGACGGTGCACACTGTGTGAGGCCACCTACGTAAAAACCCACAAGAACGCACACAAACTCCGTACGTCACAGGTGTGCATTAACCCAGGGGCCAGTGTTGTCCAGTGATAAATCCTTCCCTTCCACGGGGGGCCCTGGGTTCAGTTCCCAGCCAATGCACCCCATGCACAGCTACCACCCATCTGTCAGTGGAGGTTTACGTGCTGCTGTGATGCTCAACAGATTTCAGCAGAGCTCCCAGACTAAGACAGACTAGGAAGAAAGGCCTGGCCATCTACTTCTGAAAATCAGCCAATTGAAACCCGGTGGATAACAATGGTCTGATCGACACCTCATCGTGGAGATGGTGCAGGACCAGGCAGCGTTTTGTTCTGTCGTGCATGGGGTCGCCGCAAGTCGGGGACCCACCCGACGGCAGTGAACTGTTACGACAGCAACATCATGCTGTGTGTGTCAGCGCGTAGAAAACGATCGGGAAGGATGTGTACCGAACCACAGCGAGTTAGCGCCTGGGACAAGAGCGCGAAAGGGTAGATGGCAAGGAGGGCTTTAGCTTTATCCGGAAATTTGAATTGTTTACAGCGAGGATGTATTCATGGCTTACTTGTGTAATTAAGAGCTCATAAAGCTCTCAGAAGGTAGACTACAGACAAATTCACAAACACCTGCTCTACACCCAGTGCTGTGGCTGTGCGGGACCTGATCTGGCCACAGTTCTGTAAGGAAGTCCTGAGCCCAGATTTACAGAAAGGGATGCTAGTGCAGACATGCCAAGGACGCTCCAAGGTCACACACCGTGTGGGTGGCAGAGTCACCAGGAGAGAGTTCCTTGGATTCTGAAGTCTACACTGTCTTCATGCCTTGCTTCTTACTATTTAAAGGAACTACAGTACATGATTGAGAAAGATCAGAATCTCTCTCTCTCTCACACACACACACACACACACACACACACACACACACACACACACGCATGCGCACACACACCAGTGATTTGGACTAAGTGCAGGAACCAGAAGCCAGCCACGATCTCATTTTGGGGCTAATGAACACATGGGAAGCAGAGGCACCTGGACAAACGGGGCATTTGCGTGTGCCCGGGACTGCCTTCCCTCAAGTGCCAAACATCCCCAGCGGGCTTTGGGCGAAGGCTGGCTCTGTGTTGGCGTGTGGCGCGGCCCCCTGCAGGGTGCCTGGAGTGTCAGTATTCTCTGTGGTTGATTAAGGAGCGTGATGATTAGGTTAATGATGTAGCAATTGCCTGAGTGATCTGAATCGGTGAGATTTTACAGGAGCTGACCCAATTCTTTCAACTGTTTCAACCACTGAATTGAATGGGCTGTGAGATGGGAGGGGAGACCGTGGGGACCGAGCTTCACTGAGTCCCTACTGTGCGCTAGACTCTTCTATGCATATCCCCAATGGTGGCGACCCCGTGTGACAGAGTAGAACTGTGCTCCATAGACTTTACAGTAATCTTTGTGCAAGCAGATCACCAGGCCTTTCTTCCATGGCACCACTGTGTGAATTCGGACAGCCAACCTTCAGGTTAGTAGCTGTGTGCAAACTGCTGGTACCACCCAGGAACCTAAAACAGCTAACCTCTGTCGAGCCCACGGTCAGTACCAGGCCTGTGCTGGCTCTTCGCACGCCCCCATCCCCTGGAGCGGACAGGACTGGCCTACCTAGCCCCGAAGGATGAGGAACTCACAGAGGTGCAGCAGCTTCCCCAAGGGGCCTAGAGTTGGGGTCAAGACGTGGCAGAGCTGGGAGGAGGGAAGACCTGGGCAGGGGGTCCGACAGGGGCACAGCTATGAAGGCCGAAGGTCACACACTTGCTGTTGTGGATTCAATTGTAGCTCCCAAAAACTTTCTTGTAAATCTGAACCCCTATACCTGAGGTTATAATCCCATTTGGGAGTGGGTTTTCTCTGTTACGTTAATGAGGCAGGATCAGCGTAGGCTGTGTCCTAAGTCTATCTCTTCTGAGATAGAAAAGGAGCAGGTAAGGCACCGTGAAGCAAGCTGAGATGGGGGGAGATAGACGCCAGGCCACCTGAGGTCTCCAAGGAGCCGAGGAACAGAAGCTGAAAAGACACAAGGACCTTCCTCCAGAGCCGACAGAGAAAGCCTTCCCCTAGAGCCGGCACCCTGAATTCAGACTTCGAGCCTCCTGAACTGTGAGAAAATAAATCTGTTAAAGTCACCCACTTGGGGTATTTGTGTTATAGCAGCAATAGATAACAGATACTTGCCTTCACAGGTCACCTGTTGTGTACAGAGCTCATGTCATTCTGCGTACACGGGGGGAGCTTGCCCGCCCCCACAGACAGCACCTCAGGATTTGCTCAGGATTAGGGCTCAGTGTGCAGCCAGGGTCAAGGCTCAGTATGTGCTTGGGATCAGGGCCCAGCCTGCACCCCAGGCTGTCCACCTCCCTTCAGCATTTTGCTGTGCACCCTGGGGTGGCCTGGCCACTGGGGCCTGGGCACTTCTCCTGCGGAGATCCCCTGCGGCTCGAGTCCTCATAATGTCCAACCCCCACCCTGGCCAGGGATTTCATCAGGAAGCAGCACAATTCCCAGCAGCCCAATCAGGGCGCCTGCACATTAGGATTTGCATAAATCTCTAAGCCGATTAGGAGACATTCAGCGCAGGTAACGAGCTCCAGTGCAGGCCCCTCCCCTCTTGCAGATTAATGCTCCCGTGCAGCTGGCTCCAAAGCCGGGTGTATTATCTCTCCCCCAAACTGCATCTCTTCCTGTCTCCTCCCTTCCTCAGTGGGACCAGGCCCCAGACACCCTGGATGTCTCCTCATGTCAGGCAGGAACATGACAATATTGGCTCACAGGGAGAGCGGAGAGGCCCTCTGAGGCAGGGACAGTGAGGCTGGGGCTCCGGCTGCTGGGGCCAGCGCCCCACCAAGGGCAGCCGGCCGGGGCCAGCACCCCACCAAGGGCAGCGGGGCCTCCAGCTCTCTGCACACCTGCAGCTTTGATACCCACAGCCCGAGAGCTTGGTGGTGTGCCGCAGTCCATGGGGAGTGTGCTGTCTGGCGGGGCAATTGCACCGGCACAAATCACGGGGATCAGGTTCTGAGCGCCCCGTGGGGGCACAGCAGGCCCAAGGGGGGATTCGGGGAGCTGAGGAAGAGCCATGGGGTGTGGTGATGGTGGGATCTGGGGTGTCAGAGACAGCACTGGGATGGCAATGCCAGCCCCTGTGACCAGAGGCCCCGGAAGAGGAGACAGTGTTTCTATTTAAGGTTTCGGGGAGGTAGGGAGCAGCAGGGTGATGCCCTTGGGTGCGAGGGTCTCCCGGGGGGTTTCAGGGAAGTGATGAGCACAGGAGCAGCACAGCCGCAATGGCAGCAGCCATGCTGGAACCACCATCGCCCCCGGGGAAAAGCTGGTCGGGGCAGCAGCAGGCGGACGGCACGGCCAGCCCCCACCCCACCCATGTTTCCTCCCCACGGCCATCACTCCGCTGAGTCTGTGAGAGAGGACAGGACACGGTGTACCAAGGCCAAAGGCAGCCGGGTCGCTGCATCCATCAGAGGGGACAGGACACGGTGTACCAAGGCCAAAGGCAGCCGGG
>NW_004444121.1:2762058-2807335 GCF_000243295.1 Trichechus manatus latirostris
GTCCGTCAGAGGGGACAGGACACGGTGTACCAAGGCCAAAGGCAGCCGGGTCACTGCATCCAGGGTCCTTTAGCGTCACTTGCTGGGAGGGAGGAAGTGGCTGCCCATCTCACGCGCAGGCGGTGGGGGACTGAACCCCAGAGTGCGGGGGCTTCTTAGGGCCAGGGGCAACGCTCGGGCTTGAGGCCATGTCTACACCCAGAGCCTGGGCTGCTGTGATGAAGAAGTGACCAGTAAGTCCTTGTGGTGGGTGTCTGGGGACAGGGGCGGCTCAAGTGCCTCCCTCCCTGCCTGGTTAGCAGGACCTGCCGAGGGTCAGGGGGATGGGCTCCGGTCCCGGGGCCAGGCCATCTGCTGGGGCACCCTGGACATACCCCTCTTGGCCTTGGGAGGGTATCTGAATTGCGCAGAGATCTACTCCTGGCTTACCCGGCCTTGAGTTTAAAAGGGGATGGCAGTGGGCGTGCCTTGGGGGCAGGGGGCGTGCCTTGGGGGGCAGTGGGTGTGCCTTGGGGGCAGGGGGTGTGCCTTGGGGGGCAGTGGGTGTGCCTTGGGGGCAGGGGGTGTGCCTTGGTGCAGTGGGCGTGTTTTGGGGGTGGGGATGTGCCTTGGGGGCAAGGGGCATGGCTTGGGGGCAGGGGGCATGCCTTGGGGGCAGTGGATGTGGCTTGAGGGGTGGTGGGTGTGCTTTGGGGGGGGGTGGGAAAGACTTGGGGGCAGTGGGCATGCCAGGGAGCAGTTGGTGTGCCTTGCGGGGCATTGGACATGCCTTGGTGAGCAGTGGGCATGCCTTGGGGGGCGGTGGATGTGCCTTGGGGGGCGGTGGGTGTGCCGGGGGGACTGGGCTCAGGATAATGAGCTGGGAGAAAGCCAGCCAAAGGGTGGGGGCTGGACTTGACTCCACATTGTTCGCACAAGCCCTGGGAGCACACCCCAGCCCCTCCGCCTGCTCAGGAACGCACTGCCCATGTCCCTTCCCATGTGCCTACCCAGACCCCCATCCATCAGGACCCCACAGGTGCCTCACTCCCCAAGAAGCCGTCTCCCCACACTGGCACCCCTGCCTCAGCCCTCTGGCCACTCTCTGTGGCCCTGCGCACTCGGGAGGGACAAGGCAGGACAGACAGACAAATCTAACTCAGGGCAGCTGGCCAGGTGGTCGCCCTCTAGTGTCCAGGGCCGCCTGCGCGGGGAGACAGCCAGCACCTGAGCTTGCCGCCTGCCCACCGAGGCCGTTGGCACCAAGCATGGCTCCGACTCAGGCGTTAATGGCGCTGGCTGCAGCCCCAGCCTGGGCTTGGCACAGCCGGCTCTTGGGCTGGCAGCTGTCGGCTTGGCAGTGGGCATGTGCTCACCCAGCCTCCCGCTGCCGCCTGCCGGCCGTCTGAAGCCCAAGTCTGAGAAGGGAAGCCGCTGACCCCAGCCCGCCTGCCTGCCCCTGGCTGCCATGGGCTTGCGCGCTCCCCCTCCCGGCCTGTCTGACCCCCGCCCTAGGAGGACAGCCAGGCTTGGGGGCTCGTCAGTGACCATGGCGGGGGTGAGCCACCTGTCTCTGCACCTCACTTTGTTCACCGTTAAGGCCATGGAGACTGACCGTCCCTGTCATCTCTCCAACTGTGACATCAGAGCCTGTTGGTCCTAACTCAGCACAGGCCCACAGGCTCTGCCCAGGACCCAGGGGAGACAGGAGGGTGAGGCTGGGCTCCTGTTTCCATGTCTGGGGCTGTCCCTACCTGTCAGTGGGCCCACCTGTGTCCTGCCATGGAGCCTCTGGGGACCTCAGGCAATGCCAACTGGAGAAGAAACCATGACACGCTCGAGAACTTCACACTCAAGACTCACAGTCCAGGGACGGAAGCCAACTTCCGGGCAGGGACCCCCAGACCCCAGCCCCATGGGGCGGGAGCACAAGATTTCACACTCAGCCTGGGGGCAGGCCTGGACGGTGGGAGAGGGTACTTCTTCTCTGCATGCCCCTGGGCAGCAATGTGGCTACCCCCACCCCCACCCCACACATTCAAACAGAAGACGGTCACACAGCCTTCATCCTCCAGCCGCTCCTCCTTCTCACCTTCCTTCCAGGGTGGGCCACTGGGCAGGTCCCATTAGAGGGCTAGAATAAGTGGGTCAGAAACACAGAGACCGGCGCTGGCTGGGGAGCCCCTGGGTGGTGCAAATGGTTAAGCACTTGCTGCTAACTGAAAGGGTGGCAGTTTGAATCTACCCAGAGATGCCTTGGAAGAAAGTCCTGGTGATCCACTTTGGAAAAATCAGCCATTGGAAACCCTCTGGAGCGCAGTTCTACTCTGACGCACAGGGGGTGTGTCGTGGGGAGTCAACTCAATGCCAATGGTTTCGGTTGGTTTTTGTTTGTTTTTTTTTTTTGATGCTGGCAGGATGCCAGATACCACCTTCTGCAGCCCCATTCAAGTGACAGATTGGGAACACCTGGCCCAGAGAGGTTCAGCAACCTGCCCCAGCTTCCCCAGCTAATACCGGCACAACCCAGGCCCCCAGACCCCTGGCCGCATGCAGGTTTCAGCACCCAGAGAGCTTATGCCTGAGTTGGCATTTCCAAATCACTTACCATGCAAATTGAGGGCGATCGCATTAATTACGCTGGGAGACACTGCTGAAATGGGTGTTTACCCACCGCGCTCAGACTGTTACTGTGATCCACTCAGAGACCCTAAGGGAGAAAGCACTGTCAGGCCCGTGGCGCCCAACCCTAAATCCAGGCTGGAAATTGTGGAGTCAGCACTTGGTGAGAATTGGTGCCTCCTGGCTTGGGCACCAACCCAGGAACCCCTCAGGCAGAGGAGTGGTGGGAACTTTGAGTCACGGGGTGAGCTGGGGAGCTGGGCTGAGGTTGGGCTGGGAGAGGGGCAGGTCCTGGAGGAGTGGAGAGGGGCCACTGTATGTTCCCCCCACCTGATAGCCCCTGAACCTCCTTCACTCCTGCTTCACGCAGGTGTCACCTGGCTGCCAGCCCCCACCTACCCCGCCCTTCTCACACCTTTTGCCTGGTTGCCAAGGCTGCAACACAGGGCACCCAGGAGCCCACCCACACTCTACACAGCCTGGAACCTATGCAACCCTCAGCCAGCGGGCAGTAGGGCAGGCTGGTCAATGCACACCCTTCCTCTTCCACCCCTAGGTGGACCATTCCCAGGCAACTTGCAAATGGCTCCTCAGGGACCCGCGAGTGGAGCCGCAGAGACCGCAATACCACCAGCTCAGTGACACATCCCTTCATGGGCTTCCTCTCCTCTGCTGCACCCTCTGAGTCCCTCAGTCCTGCCCTCTGGAACCACCTACCAAAATAACCCACCCTCTTGGGAGCCTGCCTCAGGCTGCTTGTTGGGGGACATCAGTGGTAGACTTCAAAGACGGCTCCCAATAATATCACCTCCTGGAATTCACACCTTGTAGAACCCTCTGCCCTCGAGGGGGCTGGCCTAGTGAGGCCGTTAACGACAGAATGGTTCAAAGGTGACAGGATGTCACTTTGTGTTAGGCCACCAGAGAGTGTGACTTCCATCTTGCTAGCAGACTCTCTCTTGCTGGCTTTGATGGAGCAAGCTGCCCTGTTGGAGGGGCCCACAAGGCAAGGAACTGTGGGCAGCCTCCACCAACAGTCATCGAGAAATGAGGCCTCTCAGTCCCACAGCCCTCGAGGAACCGAATCCTGCCACAAGCACATGAGCTTGGAAGTGAACCCTGCCCCAGCTGAGTCTCCGTTGAGACTGCATCCTGGTCAGCACCTAGATTACAGCCTGTGAGACCCTGAGCCAAGGGCCCAGTGGAGCCAAACCTGGTTCCTGACCCACAGACATCGCTGGGTTGTTGTGTGTGTTGTTTTAACCACTAAGCCCAGTGGTAATTTTCTCTGCAGCTATAGATAATATAGGACCCCAGCCCAGGAAGCCTGCCCTGACACCCTATTCCATACTGCAATATCCCCACCTATGCCCCTAAGCTCCCATACCCCATTCTGCTTCTTTCCATAACTCTTAGCTCTCTGTCTCTTCCTGCAAAAATGTGATCGCCATGAGGGCTGGGGCCTTTTTTTAGCAGATGCGTCCCAGGGGCCTAGATAGGGCCTGGCACATAGTAGGTGCTTGGCGTAAGTACTTGTTCAACGAGGCCTCACCACTGGCTGCCTGATCCTGAGTTCAGTGACTCAGTGGAGCTGGGGTCACCAAAGAAGAGGTCACTCGCAGGTGGGAGCACAGGGCGGGGCGCCAGGACAGGCTTCGGGACTCTGGTGACAGGTGGGCACTGCTCAGCTGAGCCCCAGAGAGGCGAGACCTGGCACCAGAGACAAACATGCAGGAGATGGAGGGGCAGTGATGGCGGCAGGAGCCCTGTAGACCACGAGGGTGGGAGCCCAGGGAAGGGGAAGTGGCTATAGTGTGCATGTAGCTACATGCATTTGTGTGCGTGTGTGTGTACACGTGTGTCCGTGTGCAAACATGTCCATGTGTGTGTGTGCAATGTGTCCTCCATGCACCTGTGTTCATATGTGCATATGTGTGTCCGTGTGTGCCCCTGTACCTGTGCAGCCAGGTGCGCACATGTGCGGGCACGTGTGCGTGCCTGTGTATGTGTGGACATGGGTGCACATCTGTGCACGTGTGTATGTGTGCAAGTCTGTGTGTGCATATGTGCATGTGTGCACATTGTGCAAATGCATCCATGGGTGTACATGTGTGCGTGTGTTGTGCGCACCAGCCCACCCTCAGCTCTCCTCCTAGAGCTGGGTGAGGGAGTGAGGAGACAGCAGGCAGGGACCAGGGACGGGGAAGGGCTGACAGACAGGGGGGTGGATGCGGCTCACAGGAAGGTCAGTGCTCCCAGAAAACGCCCTTCCAAACACTCCCGGGGCCTGCGAGAGTCTGCCTTTCCTTTAAAATGTGCTGCTGCTGGGTTCTGCCTTCCTGTGGGACAAACCCCCCTTGCATGCAAGGTGATCTGCTGACATCCAGCATTCCCTTTGTCTCTTTGAGATGCAAATGCCCTGACCATCACCTCCTCCTCCACCACCTGCCCTTGCCCGCTGCTGATCACCGGGCAGCCAGGAGCAGCCCCAGGGCCCGGCATTCCCGGATGACCTGCCTTATCATGCCCCTGACGAGGCCCCCGGCAGCATGCCCACCCCGCAGGGACAGGGACGAGGCACAGGCGCGGGGTGCTGGTTCTCACAGGCACACGTTTGTCCCTCTGTCTGTCCTTCCCCGGCTGCTCTGCTGGGGCGGCTCCCTCCCCGCGGCTCTCCTCTTCCGTGTCGGGAAGGTGGCCCAGGGGACTCTGGCTCCTGAGCCATTTGGGAACTTGGGGGTCCACTCTGTGTCTGGCCCCGCTGTTAGAAGCTCCCGCTCCAGCTCCGCCAGCCGGCCAGGGGAGTCAGTCTGGCCTTGATGCTGGCCTCTCCCTCCAGACATATGGGCTGACATCCCACAGCCCAAAGTGACCACCAGCCCACCAGTCACTGAATGAGGAGAAGCGCTGTGCTGCTTCTAATCAAAAGGACGGAGTGACTCTGCGGTGGCGTCCACAAGCCCGCCAAGAAGGCCCTGCATCGGCGAGGCATCTGGCCTGCATCAGTCCTGGGTGCAGCCAGAGGGGTGTCAGAAGGGGCACTGTGCTGTTGAGGGGACCTGCAGAGGCCCACCCCAGAGTCCCGACCCAGGCCCTGAGTCAGGTAGACCACATGACCGCCGCCCATGCTCGGACATTCACCCCGTAAGTCAGTAAGGAGGCCCCCCGCCGGGGGAGGTGGTGCCAAGGCAGGAAGGGCCCAGCTTGTCCTGGGAACTCCAGGGGGACAGTGAGAGGCCAGGATGCCTTGGGGACACAGCAGGGGAGCCTCTTATGTGGACAGAGGGGCACACCAAGTGCGGGGTGTTGAGATGACTCAAAGCCACAGGGTGGGGCCAACAGCCCTTCTGGGGAATTCCATCCTCCCTGAAGCCCCCCCTCGCCCTTCCTCCCCCAAGCCTGAATCGGGCCTCTGGCCCTGATGTCTCCTTGCCTGGGCTTCAGCTGTCGGCCCGCCCTCCTGAGCAGGCATGCCCACCACCCCGTCATCCACACCTCCCTGACCGGAACCCTCGGGCACCCACAGCCTGCAGGCAAGATGCATGGCTGACCTCCGCCCCGCGGTCAGGCCTCGGCCAGCGGGCTCCAGGCCCCTGGCCCGGCTAGTTCTGGCACCCCGACCACTAATGCCGCTGAGCTCCCAGCGAGCCCTGGCCCAAGCTCAGCCCTGCACAGAAGTCCCCGCACCAACGTCTGAACAAGGGCCCGGTCACACCTCTGGCCACCATCCCCGCGCTGCACATTGGGAAGTGAGCTCAGAGCCTTGTCCCAGAGACTTTCAGGTGAGACCTGCCACAGACCCATCTCTGCTCAGTGGGAGCAGGATTTGCCGCTGGGGAGTAACACCCCGAAACGGGGAGAGCATAAGGCTCCGTGCCGAGTGGAGGAGAGGCCTTTTCTTCCTCCGGTGGCCGGTCCACGCCGGGTCCTGGGCTGCCAGCTGCCTCGTCCTCACACTGCTGCTGACATAAGGGACGGCATTTGAGGGACCCTCGCTTTGTGTGATCCTGGTGGCTGCCAGGGCTGGAGGCTGACATGACGATTATTCCTCACCAGGCCGGCTTACAAGGCCCAGGTCCACGGCAGCCCCGGTGGCCCAGCTCAAGCTGACAGCAGTGACAGAAGCAGATGCCCTGTGGCCACGCTGTTGGCTCAGATGGTCAAAGGCTGCCCAGACAACAGGCAAGTCCGAGGTCCTCAGCCCGCCACCAGGAGGCCCGCGGCAGCCACACCAGCCGCAGAGAGTCTCGGGCAGTCACCGTCTGCTTGGCTGCCCGGGGCTGCACCCTCCACGCCCATGACAAGCACCAGTCGGCGGCTCTTTGTGGCCAGTCACAGCTGGGATGCAGGGGAGGACACGTAAGGACACAGGTGTGTGCAGACATGCCCTGGGACGCCCTCGGGCCTGGGACTGCCAGGAGCACCGGTTCCTCCAACCACTTGTGACCCCTGCAAAGTGCCCAAAGCCGCAGCCTCAGGCTCCAGACCTGAGAAATGGACATAATAACCGCTTTCCCCTTACAGCTGTCTGGAGAATTAACTCAGATCACCCTTCACTCTGGTAGAGGGTCAACAAAAAGAGAAAGGCCCTCAACGAGATGGATTGACCCAGCGGCTGCAACAGTCGACTCTAACATAGCAATGACTGTGAGGATGGGGCAGGACCAGGCTACGTTTCGTTCTGTTGTACATGGGGTCGCTGTGAGTCGGAACCAACTCAACGGCACAGCATTCTTCACTCACTCAGTCGGCTAACGTGTATGGACCTTAGCCTCTGGTAACCAGGCCGGGCACCAGGACTCAGCTCTGATAGAGCGCTGGACTAGGGCTCAGTCCCAGCTTCCCCCAAGGTAGGCCTTCCCTGACGTTTCCCCTCAGATAGCTCCTGCACCCCCCTCCCCACTGCCCAGCTACTCGCTCTATTAAAACCCATTGCCATCAAGTTGGTTCCCACTCCTAGCGACCCGGAAGGACAGAGTAAAACCACCCCACAGGGTTTCCAAGGAGCAGCTGGTGGACCTTTTGGTTAGCAGCTGTGCTCCTAACCACCACGCAACCAGGGCTCCAATAGAATGTAGTAAACCAGCTATCGGGGACTCAGCTCTGACTCATGGAGACTCCACGTGTGTCAGAGTAGGACTGGGTTTTAATGGCTTATGTTTCAGAAGTAGATCACCAGGCCTTTCTTCTGAGGCCCATCAGGTGAACTCGAACCTCTAACCCTTTGGTTTAGCAGCCCAGTGCATTAACTGCTCCAGTCGTGACCTCGAGTGTGGCCGGAAGCAGACTACCTGGCCCCTCTGGGATGTCCCGGAGGGCAAACAGCTGGCTGACTGGTCTCCACACCTCCGACACATTGTAGGCGCTCAGTGAGTGTCAGCTGAGGAGCCCTCTTGAATCTGTCTTCCAGACTTCGTTTTCGAGAGACTCACTAAATATGGACCAGCCATGCGCACTAGAAGCAGAACGTGAGCCACGTGTTATTTAAAAGCCAGGTTAAGAGAGTAAAAAGAAACAAACCAGCACCAGTTGCCATTGAGTCGACTCTGACTCCTGGTCACCCATGTGTGTTGGAGTAGAACTGTGCTCCACAGGGTTTTCAGCGGCTGATTTTTCAGAAGTAGATCTCCAGGCCTTTCTTTTGAGGTGCCTCTGGGTGGACTTGAACCTCCAACCTTTCGGTCAGCAGCCCAGTGTGTTAACCAAGTTTGCACCACCCAGGGACTCCTTAGAACATACTAGCTGCTCACCAATAGTGATTGGATGATTGGGGAACACGCCAGAAGTCAGACCTCCTGTCGGGAGGCAGCTCACCTCACCGGGTGGGGAACAGAGACGCAGGGCCAAAAAGCTAGGCCCAGACTGACCACCCATGTCCATGCTCCCCTCTGGGACTCCAGCCACAAGCCCTGCCCCTGTCCTCTCCTTTAAAATTAATGGTCCTCTTGGCCTACGGGTCACCCCACAGTCAATCGGAGAATACAGGGGTCTGTCTTGATTAAGAACCTAGCAGGGTTAGCCCCCGGCTGGGGCAGGGGACACAGAAGCCCATGGTCTGAATGAGGAGCTGGCGTCCACCCACTCACACAAGATGGCACCCGCCAGTGGGTGGAGTGGCCAGACCAGCCCTTTCCAGGCAGCAACACACTCACTCACACCCGTGAAGACGCAGCCCCCAGGGCCACACAGGCGGGGCTTCCCACTCCACCCCCACTGCCAGCCTTTTATTCCTGACGCCTCTGTGCCTCCTTTCCTTATCTGCATAGAGCACTCATCGTAGCTCTTATCCTGGGAATTAGGGGGACATTCTAACAAAGTGCTTAGGGAGGTTCCCAGGACCCGGTAGGTGTTTGATAAATGGTGGCTATTGTTACTCATTATTATTGTAGATAAGAGATAGAATCCAGAAGATAGTATATTCTGGAGCCCTCAGGGGACCTTGCAGACAAGCAGGGCTGGGAGACAAGCAGGGCTGGACCTTGCAGACAAGCAGGGCTACAAAGCAAGGGAGGGAAGGATGGGCTCAAGCTGCAGACAGAAGGCCCCCAGAAGACAGAGACTGGCACCCAGCCGGGCAGAGCAAGGCCCAAAGCGTCCGTACCCGGAAGCTGAGCTCAGGGGAACCAGGCGGCCAGGGCCAGGTCAGCCCCATAGAGACTCGGGGGCAGAGCAGTGAGGGAGCTTGGGTGCCTGCAGCCTCCCCTGAGAGCCAGGAGGGGGCTACTGGGAGAGCCGGGTCTCAGCACCGTGGGTGACCTTAGCTCACTGTCTTGCCTTGCTTGTGGCCACCAGCCCTGGGCTTCCTGGTGACACCCTCCCTTTTGTACTGCATTGTCATTGACAGCCGGAAGTCTAACTCGCAGTGAGCTCCATCGGTTCTCATACTCTGCCTAATTTGAGCCTTATGCCTTGGGGGTGGGCGTGGTACTGTCCCCTCTGCACATGTCTGGGGTGAAATCGCTGGACCGTGGTTCCTAGGAGGCTGAGAATTGACCAGATTCACCTAAGGTCAAGCAGTGGGGCAATATTGGAGGTCCAGGGAGCCAGCGCTCTCATTACCCCTTGTTAACACACGCTGGGTCCCAATGAGACCCCAGAAAGGCTGCCTGAGAGTCAGGGGGGTCCAGAGGAGGGCTGCTGGCTACCCGCCCATGCTCAGGGGTGAAGCCTTGGGGGCTCTGCCGTCGGCCGAGGTGCTACTCCTGTTTAATGCAGGAAACAAACAACCGCAGAGCATAAGCATCACCGACCGAGTGCCTGGAAAGAGGGCAGAAGGGATGGGGCTCTCCATTGGCTTATTTTGTGGCCCAGGTACCCTCAGTTGGCGCCGACTCAACAATGATCAGTCGGCACGTTCTCTGTGTGGGCACCTGCAGTAGTCACCCTACACAACATCCCACCTCTTCCCCCCAATAACCTAGGGTCGGAAGGCATGATTAGCACAAAGTTCTAATAGGTACGAAACGTGAAGCTCAGAGAAGGGACACAGTGTGTTCAAGGTGACGTAGCAGGAAAGGTTACACCATCCCCCGTCTTCCCTACCAGCCCCCCAGTGACCATCACCCATTTGCAGAAAGCACCGATTCCAATATTGTAAGTTTCCCATTGGGGAAACTGAGGCCTAGGGAAGGGACACATCCTGGATGACACTGTCTGAAAAGGTGCTAGAACCCACCAGACCAACCCCAGTTCAGGCTGCCTGTCAGCACCCTCTCACCTCCTTCCCAAGGCTTGCTGTGTTGTCAGCATCCCGAGCGGGCAGCTTAGATCTCCTCATCTGTGCTTGGCAGACAACGAAGCTGAGGCTCCAAAAGTCCTCCAGAGGGGAGGATGTTGACCAGGTTACCAGGAGGCAGCCTGATACGTGCCCTGTCTTGCACATTGTCTAGCCATAGTCTCCCTCTCTGCTGTCCCACAAGGTCTGCTGAGCAGCCACCACTGTTCTGTTCCAGTGAGAACCAATACAGACCTACAACTGTTGGGCAGTAGGACCGACTACCTCAGGGGTGGTGAGAGACCTGCCAAGCAGCCCTGGTGACACAACAGTTAAGCATGACCCTAACTCTAACCCTAAGCCTGACCCTGACCCTAATCCTAACCAAAAGTTCAGCAGTTCAAACCCACCAGCCACTCTGCAGGAGAAAGACCTGGTGAGCTGTTCCCATAAAGACTACAGCCTAGGAAACCCTATGAGGCAGTTCTACTCTGTCCTACAGGGTCACTATGAGTCCTAATCAACTCAACAGCAATGAGTTTTCTTTGGAGCAACCTGTCATTGGATATTCTCTGGAACCAAACCAAACACATTACTGTCAAGTCGATTCCAACTCATAATAACACTATAGGACAGAGTAGAACTGCTCCACAGAGTTTCCAAGGAGCAGCTGGTGGATTCAAACTGCTGACCTTTTGGTTAGCAGCTGTAGCTCTTAACCACTGTGCCACCAGAGCTCCATTCTCTGGAAGAGACCTCAAAAAAGACTGTTTGCCCAAGAACATGGGAAGGTGGACAGATATTCTAAAACCATGTGAACTCTGGGATCCATTCAGATCCTATGAGGAGACTTCTGATTACAATAAGACAGAACAAACCAAAGGGACAGGATTCATTCTCTCACTTCAAACAACCAAATAATAAACAGACCACCCAAAGCAATGGTTTTCAAGACAATGGGCATCAGGCAACAAAGGACCATGATCCTGAGAGGTGGGAAACAGATGAGCAGAGCCCTACAATCGTCACAAGTTGCTGCCCTGAGAGAGCTTTCAGCCCCTGGTGGGGAAGGGGGACCTAAGGCAGAGACCCATGAGATCTCTGAATTGAAGGGATGGATCTGGGAGACCAAGATGGTTAGAGTTCATAGGGCAGAGTACTGAGAAAAGAGAGCTTCACAGAGAGAGCCAGAGAGCTGCAGAAGCTCCCAGGAATACTCAGCAGAGCCTGGGCAGTGCGGGAGCATGAGGAAACTGCCCAAGCCTGGGGAGAACCACCCCAAGGAGTAGAGGGAGCAGTGACTACTTCTCACTTGGGCCCAGGAGCAGTGCTTGTCCCCACCAGCATGACTCGAAAGCCTCATAATCCAGGGGCACAGGGTAGGCTGCCCAGTCTGCCCTTGCCTCAGTAATAGGAAGCAACTCACCCTAAGATGAACATGGCTTTGGTCCCACCTAACAAATAATAAAAGCAAGACTTGAAAGGATCAAACTGTGTCCCAAAACAAAACTCAAGAAGGTTTATAAGAATGCAAAAATATCTAGCACCCAATAAGATAACATTCGCAATTCCTGGTATCCAACCAAAAAATCGCCAGGCAGGGAAAGAAGCAGGAGAATACAAGCCGTAATGAGGAGAATAAACAACAAATGAAAGCAGACTCGGGACTAACGCAGATGCCAGGAGGAGCAGACAAGGAGATTAAAACAGTTATTCTAACTGTATCCCATATGTTCAAAAAGAGAAAAGATTGAACATGTTAAATCGAGACGTGGAAAATAAAAACAAGACCCAAACAAAATCTCCAGAGCTGAAAACCGTAATGACTGAGATGAAAACCACACTGGATGGAGTTAATGACAGATGAGACAGACGTACAAGGCTAGTGAACTTGATGGCATCGCAGTAGAAACGATCCAAAATGAAATACAGAGAGAAAAAAATAGTTGGAAAAGTTAGCAGAACATCGGCGAGCTTTGGGATAAGGACAAGCAGCCTAATACATGTATCAGGAGTCCCTGAAGGAGAGAGAGAGAGAGGAGGGACAGAAAAAATATTTAAAGAAATAATGGCTGAAATGTTTCCAAATTTGATAGAAATAATAAACCCACAGATCCAAGAATCTCAAAAAAAAAACAAACAAACAAGAAAGCTACGCCAAGGCACAGCATAATCAAATTGCTCAAAATCAGTGAGAAAGAGGAAACCTTTTTCTTCAGAAAGTTTCGTACAGAGGAACAAAGATAAAGCTGACAGTAGATTTCTCACTGGCTGCGTGCAAGAATGCAAGGAGATTGTGGAATACCAAAACGAAGCGAAACAAAACCTGTCAACCTAAAATTCCATACCCAGCAAAAATATCTTTCACAAGCAGAGGCCGATCCACACTACAAAACGTAACAACAAACAAACCAGTTGCCATCAAGTCCGTCCAGTTGCCATCAAGTCCATTCCGACTCCTAGCGACCCCGTACAAGACTCACACTGCAAGAATGTCAAAGGAAGTTCTGCAAGAAGGAAAACCGTACAGATGGAACTGAGTGTGCCCAGAGGAGTGAAGATCACGGAAAATGGTAACCGTGTGGGTAGATGTACGCGAGTCATTTCTTATTGTTAAAATTTCTTTAAACGATTCTATGGCAGGGCCGTGGGGGGCTGGAGTTTGGGATCAGCCTGTGGCCAGCAGCAGGACTGAGTCCAAGGCCAGTACCTGGTGGTCAGTACACAATAGGGTGATGGTGTGAAAATGGGTTGGTGGTCAGGGCCAAAGCGAGGCTGACCGCAGACTGAGGATAATCACAGATATTAGGAGAGGTGGGGGGTGAGTCACAGTCTCCAGTCATTGTCAGCAGACACTGTGGAGGCTGAGCCAGCTGGGAAAGGGCAGGGACAGCATGTGCCTGGGTGGCCTCCAGGGTCCTGGCTGGCCCTGGGGAAGGCAGTCAAGCTGCCCCTGGGTCCTTGGCCTGGCTTCCCAGGAAGAGAGCTCTCCATCTGGTCAGCCAAGGAGTGCACAGACGGGGCTGGGATACCTGAAGGCCTCTCCGTCCCTCACCGCGGGCCACTCCACTTTAAAGCAAGGTTGTAAACATTTATTGTCTCTGTTCCTCGCCAGTGCTGGGTCCTTTGTGAGCAGATCCGATATTAAATGCCACTTGGGGTTTACTTACTCCAGCTCTGACAGCCAAGGAAATCAGTGCTGAAACCAAACTCTGGCAGCGTCTTTTATTAATGTGTTTAATGCCTGACTTCTAGCCTCCAGGGACGTTATACGGAGGCCGTGCCTGCGTCTTCCAGTGCAAATGCGTATGCCCAGGCCACACGTGTCTCTGAGCATGAGCGCACAGTTGCCTGCAGGGCCTGTCCGCATGTTCACAGGTGCTTCGTCACGTGTCCGTGTGCACGCATGTGTACCTGGGAGGAGGCACACAGTTTGCATCTTCCCTCTTGACCAATCCATGTGAAAATAGACCCACAGTTAAGAACTCTTTGCTCTAATCTGAACCAAAAAAAGAAGAAGAAAAAAAAGAGTGATCTGCCTTACTTCGTCCTGAATGTGAGCCTCATTAGGGTGGGAAATGAACACAGCAGGAGTCCTCAAAACTCCATCAGGCCCGTTCCCAGCACTGTGGGCTGGAAATAAGCCCATGAAAGACCCACCAGTAAGTGACAGTCCTCATACCGGCTCCCGCCTGGGCTTATTCCAGAGCGATGTTTACCAGGGAAGACTGGAGGGGTGGAGAACAGGCCGAGGCCACCTGGGCCTCCATCGTTCACCTGCTGAATAGCCAGGTAAGCAGCTCATCTAGACCTGTCTGAGAAGTTCACGTCATGAGCCTGTTACCAAAAGCAGGTCCTGCTTGGTGTGGCTTTTCATCAGTAAACACACTCAGAGGTAAGGAGGGAGGAAGAGTGTTTGCTGGAAGTAGGCAGGGAAGGAGCAAGGAGGTGTCTACCTCAGATCAAGCTCCCCAAACAGAGGGAGGCAGAACCTGTTACACCGTCTCTCACAAGGAAGTGCATACAAACCTTACGTATTACGCAGGTTATCATGACGTGCAGGAGCAGTAAGACAAATGGAATTTTTTTTCTTTGGCACGTAGGCTAGTAAACTGGATTTGACTGGCTTGAGCCACACACAGCACTTTAAGGCCAATGGACAGGAGGGGCAGTTTCCGCTAGGTCCCAGCAGCTCCCAGTTGAGCCACACCCTTGGCCATCCCCTAAGGTTTTGTTTGCTAACGGACAGGAGCAGGTAAACAGCTCCTGGCTGTGTTGTCTATCAATCCCTCCTTCTCTTTGGGGATATGGCCATAAGCCAGATGCCCTGTGGTATGGAGAGCATTTTCTAAATTGGGCAACAGCTCCTCGAGGTAGGGGATTGTATTATACAGAACAGCAGACAAAAACTCCTATTACAATTTTAGAAAATAAAAAGAGTAAAAGAATGCTTTAGCCAATTATAGTCAGGTAACCAGGAGGTGAGCCAGTCAAAGGTATTTGACCTATCTCAGTTAGGAACATGAAGCCAGGTAGCTTTCTGACCTATTGACAAATCCAGCATTTAGTCACATTGCTTGCACTTGCTACCAATTGTACTAATTTGACAAAAGCTTTACTATGCCCAGACGATGTGCGGGACAGAGTTCGGAGAATAATGAAGGTGAGGTACCACAGCTTCATATCTGCATGAAACAGGGTCTAGTTTAAGAGACCTACTGTCTTAAACAGGTGAAATATGAGCAGGAAGGAAAAAACCACAGTTAACAAACTCTATAGGTTAACAAACTCTATAGGTTAAAAACTCAGAGTCTCTTAAACAGATACTTTGGGTCTTGTACTGGTTCACAGTTCCCGTTGTCCTGAAGAGTTGTCGGTGTAGGGTCGGGGTCTGGGGCAGGTGCTGCATTCAGTCAGGTGTGGGGAATCCGAGGGTTGACTCCATTCAGTTTGACCGCTGTGCAGGTGATGAGAAGCACCTTAAAGGGTCCTTTCCACTTGGGCTAGAGAGGCTCATCTTCCCAGGCTGCAGCAGGACCCAATCTCCAGATTGAAATGGGTAGACCATAACCTCAGGAGGGTGTTCTTGTCTGACACGGGTATATCTGTGCAGAGAATAAAGGACAACAGACAAAGGACGCAAATACTCTTGTACAGTTTTTTTACCTAATACAATTAAATGGTCACCATTCATCAGCCCATGATTTTTCAGGAGGGGCTTCCCATAGACTAGCCTGAAAGGGCTGAATTTGAGCTTGTTTCTGTGAGCTGCCCTAACTCTAAGCAAGGGTATATTGAGAGCCTGTATCCATGTGAATTGTGCTTCCTGACACATCTTTGCTATGTGTCTTTTAAGTGTCTGATTCATTCTTACAAACTTTCCACTAGATCGTGGTCTTCAGGCTGCATGTAATCACCATTTGATGTCCAGGAAGCGTTTGACCTTTTGGGTGATGTCAGCTACAAAGTGAGGTTCATTATCGCTTTCTGGGGAAGCAGGTAATCCAAACTGTGGAATGAAGTCATGTATAACATGTTTAGCTACTTCTTTAGCTTTTTCATTTCTACGTGGGAAGGCTTCAGCCCAACTGGAACGACATTTTAACTCGCCCCTGTTGCTGTAGCGCCCGTACCCAAGGGACCACTGCCTCCTCTACCTGCGGTATCAAGGGGGCCATGGTGGCAGATTGTGATTGTGTTTTGACCACTGCTTTTGTGGCTTCATCAGCTCTCCATTTCCTTTAACATCCAGTCCTGGAAGGGGGTTCCTCCTGAAGGACACTGCCTTTCCTGCCTTGATGCATCCAGCAGCAAACCGCTTGCTCAAAATTCAAAAAGCAAACCCACTTTTTTTTCTGTAAGTTCTTCCTTCGAATGCAAATCTTCAGTTCTCTCAACAGTTCTGGGTGATTCTGCATATCTTTCCAAATGCAAATCTGGGTGAGGCTCAGCTTTTCCACCTAAGCCCCCACTTTATACACAGGTCTATTGGCTTGAAACAAAAAGCCTGTGCTTCTCGGGGGCAGATCCTAGTTCCCCTTCTAATATATCCAATTAAAAATTTGCTGAAGGCGGAGTTGTACTCTCTCTATAATCTATAATACCCAGTATTCATTTCTACCATACATTTAGGTCTGATCTACCTTACAACACAAGATAGGAGAAACACTCACTATCCATAGTACATTCAGATAAACGCATGATCCTAAACACATAACCCTTTAAAAACAGTCCAGTTTAATCTTCACTGGACTATCTCCCCGTTCATATGCATATGGCCTGGGGCCTCTGGCAGGGTGGAGCCAGTAGACCCTAGCCCTCCATCAGTCATCCAGTTTATCTGGCCTGGCTTTTGCCCCAGGCCACTCCAGGTGGGACTTTTCTCCCTCAGCTGCAGCGTAACCTTCCCTTCAGCCGTGACCGTGACCTGTAACGACTACCAAAGTCACCGTCTAAGAATCAAGTTTCACTTCTCAAGCCCCTTCGTTCTTTCTCTTACAAAGTCCCATGCTTCCATAAGTCTGAAGTCATTGCAAAGAATCCTGCTTCTGACACCATCTGTAAAAAAAAGGCTTGGGTGCGGTGTCTGACCTCCTCCACCTAGCACAAGGAGTTACCTTAATTGGTGTAGCCCTGTTGAGGGTTCTGGGACCCCCAGACAAAATCAGGCACTGCTTTGAGTATGTACTGGGGAAAGCCTCTCATCTCAGCCCCGGAGGCCTCAGGGGCTGACAAAGGGTTTACATAGACCTCTGATTAAACCCGAGACTCTTAGATAGGACTAGACAAAACAGGGACTTTGACCTCGGTTTGAACCATGATTTTACATCATTTTCACAAATTCTTATTTTGCCACAATGACGTAAAAGTATCAACACACATTTTCTCATCCCACTTTCTTTCTTTAGTACAGAACAAATCTAACTGCAATATGGTATTATGATTTAAGGATCCATTCTCAGGCCAACGTTGGCAGTCCCTGAGCTCATATTGGGGCCAGGCGGTGTTACAAAAAATTCCATTTTAGACTTTTTTATCGGATCATATCCAAAATAAGACCAATTCTTTAAAACACACCCTAGAGGACTACCTTCCAGAATGCTCGAATTCTTTCGTATGGAACCAAAACCTAAAACTACAGAAAGCTGATTTAAAACCAAAGTATTTCAGCCAACTTTTACTGGCTAAGCATTACTGGAATCTACAGTCTGTCCACTTTTCTACACATAGGACTTATTTCTATACCAAACCTGGAGGCACAGACGCCTGTTCAAAATGAAAGTGTTTGACCCGAACTTCACTGGCTAAGCATTGCCAGACCTACAGTCTACCCACTTTCTGAACAATAGGACTTATTTCTGTACTCACCAAGGGAGTCTCTTCCCTCTTCCTGGGGCACCTGAGACTGTCTCTCTCCTCCTCACGTAGTCCACGACCAAGAGACTCGAGGTCGGCTCCGGCCTTGAGGGCCAAAACAAACCGCCCTCGGGGAAAGATTACCGGCTTGCACACAGGAGAAGTGGTCAGCTCCTGTCAGCCGGAGGCAGATGTCAGGAGTCGGGCAGCGCTGGTCCCATCTGGGTTGCCAGAAGTTGTTACCCAAAGCAGGTCCTGCTCAGCGTGGCTTTTCTTCAGTAAAGACACACTGAGGTGAGGAGGGAGGAAGAGTGTTTATTGTAAGTGTGCAGGCAAGGAGCAAGGAGGTGTCGACCTCAAATCAAGCTCCCCTAACAAAGGTAGGCAGGACCCTTTCTACCGTCTCCCACAAGGAAGTGCATACAAACATTATGGACTACATAGGTTATCACTACGTGCAGGCAATTAAGACAAATTGCATTTTTTTCTTGGCATGTAGGCAGTAAGCCTACAGGACTGGCTTGAGGAGCAGCTCCCAGCAGAACCACACCCATTGCCATCACCTACGGTTTTGTTTGCTAATGGACAAGAGGAGCAGGTAAGCAGCTCCTGGCTGCATTGGCTATCAAGCTGATTGGCTGGCATGGCCCAGCCAGTACCCGGCACAGGATTACAGGATGCGCTGTGTCCCAAGGACGTCTTCTGGCCATCCCACCAGACACTTGGGAGTGAGGTTTAGGTCACATGCCCTCACCTGCTTATTCCCTGGGCAGCAGAGTTCGCAGTCAGCATCCACTGGTGGCTCACAGCCGACAGGCCCTGCATGGCTCAGCTGTGCAGGCTGTGGACTGCTCACCTCCAAGGGGCACTCTCCCGCAGTATTCTATGTGAATTCACCTTATTCTTCAGTTGGGCTGTGCACCACCTGTGCACCTGTCCGTGCCAGACCTGGTTGGGCCCACACTGCCCTGCAGGGCCTCCAGTAGGGAACTGAGTCTTGGCCTTTCTACACCCTCCCTCTGGCAGGACCTAGAGCTGGGAATATTAGGAGCGTCCTCAAGGTCATGCTCTTTCCCTGAGAATAAACATTTTTTGTGGTTTGCAGGACTGAGTCCTGCCCAAATTCATCCAGCCCCCTGACCTTGAGAAAGCCACTTCGTTTATCTGCACCTCAGCTTCTTCGTTTAAATGTCTGCCTGCTCCCTGGGGGCTGGACGAGTTGACTTAATAATGGTTTCCAAGGCCCTTTGGGAATACGTAGTAGTTGTTGATATGATTAATAACAATAATAAGTTTCTAATAATGTAATCAAGGGCTAGCCCAGGCGGGGCTGTTTTCACATCAGTTTCCCAGCCCCAAGAAGCACAGATAGAGGACACTGGTGGTTCAGGGGTAGAATTCTTACCTTCTGCGAGGGAGCCCCAGTTCGATTCCCAGCCAACGCACCTCATGAGCAGCCACCACCCGTCAGTGGTGAGATGCTGTGATGCTGAACGGTTGTCAGTGGAGCTCCGAGACTATCACGTACCAGGGAGAAAGGCCTGGTGATCTACTCCTGAAAACCGGTCCGTGAAAACCCCCTGGATCACGACGGCTGAATCCGAAACCCAACCGATCATGAGGATGGCACTAACTGTTCCGTTGTGCATGGGGTCGCCATGAGTCGGGCGGACTGAACAGCAACCGCAGCAGCAGGAAGCACCGCGTCTAGCTTGTAGGAAGCGCTCAATCAATTCTGACTGACGAGAATTGGGGTGGAGGAGATTTGACCAAAAGGCGCTGAGAAGCACAGTTTCTATCCCATGAATCCAGGCTCCCTTCCAGAGGAGACACGGACACCCATAGCAGTTTTATGACCACCTGGCCCCCCAGCCCCAGCGCCCAGCGCCCCGTACCTGGACAGCAGGTAGACACTCCCATGGAAACCAAGTAGTGCATGTATGGCCTTGTACTCCTAACAGAGCTCGTGGCCCCCATGGGCTGCTGGGACCACACAGCACGATTTGCCCTGCCCGTTGTCCTGAAATCTCGCCTGCACCCCTTCTACAGGTGCTTTATGGGTGGTGAGGATTTCCCAGGTGACCCAGCTAAGCAGGCGTGCTCTAAATGCCTCAACCTGGAGCTGCTGCCCAACCTCCGGGGGAGGTCCCTCAAGGTAAGGGCCAACTCTTCCTTGTATTTTCGTTTTTCCAAAACCTGGTGAGGGTGGTGATGGTTGCACAACACGGGAACGTAATTACCGTCACTGAACTGTACATAAAAAAGGTGGAATGGCAAACGTGTTGCTGTATCCATATTTACTGCAATAACAACACACCCTGGTAAGGTGACTTAGGCACCCAGGGCCCTGACTGATTACGTCCCTGACGGATTAAAAAGTGAACCACACAGCAAGGAGAGACTGAAGGCAGACGGGACCCACGCTGCTCCGGCTCACCGCCCATCGCCGCTTGCCGCCCTCGATGAGCGTTTCTCAAGAACTCACTAATCGAGGCTCGTTTTCTGCAGCCACCCTGAGGGCCTGCCCAGCCCAAATTACAGAACTTTAAAACCTGATTCTACTGCAAAAGCGGGGAAGTTACCCAAACCAGGAGAACAAACCCATTAGGTGGCCTCAGGTAGGAACTGCTTCAACAAATAGATAAGAATGGCTTGTAATTAACGTATCAGTTGTATGTAAATAGCGTCCCCAAAGCTCCCCAATCTGTCTTATTCTCTTAAGTAGATCAAAGGCCGCTGCCACAGCTCTCAGTCCTATTGGTTAGTGACAAGCCTGCAAAGATACGTCCTTCTGCGGGTGTCACAAAACTGAACTGCTTGGGGTCCCCACTCCAGTGCGGACCCCATCACAGGGCCCGGACTGTGGCTGCACTCGGCAGACACTCACTGAGGCCCCACCACCCAGGTCCTCTTCTGGGAAAGAGGACCTGGCTGGTGGTAGAGACGCCCAGGACCCCGACCTCATGAAGTACTTAAGCTGGTACACAGTGGACGAGCTGACAGGTAAACAAGAAAACGACAGAGAGGAATGGATGCTGGGGAGTCGTGGGGGGTGCAAACCCTGGTTAACACCGATTGCTAACTGAAAGGTTAGAGGTTCGAGTACACCCAGAGGCACTTGGGAAGAAAGGCCTGGCGATTAACTGTTGAAAGATCAGCCAATGAAAATCCCACGGAGCACAGTGCGACTCTGACACTCTCGCGATCACCATGAGGCAGTGCCGATCTGAGGGCCACTGGGCAGGTCCAGCACAGGGAGGGCAGTGAGGTTCAGTGGTAGAATTCTCTCCTTCCATGCGGGAGCCCCCAGTTCATATAAACAAACAAGACAAGTCAGGTATAAGGGGCCCAGGGAAGGGGTGAGTGGCTCTACAGGGTGGGGCTGGGCAGGACAGTGTAGAGGGCCAGGGAAGGCTTCCAATGGGGCGGACAAGTGCAAAGTAGCTGGACAAAAAGGGGTCTGGGGAGCAGGGACGCTCAGGAGCTCAGTTGTGCTGGGACAGCGCAGCAGGTACGAGCTTGGCCGAGCTGAGAAACACGCCCTCTGAGATGCCCACAGACAGGCAGAGGGTGCCAGCAGCACCTGTCTGCAGAGGAAGAATGAGGACTGACTTTCCTTCCTCTCTCTTCTTCCCTTGTGCTTTCAGGTTTTCTACTGGCAGTTTGTACTAAGGAAATACGGGGAAATAGATGTGCTTATTCTTTTACTTACTGGGAATTCTTCTAGCCGTGGGGTGGAGGAGCCGCCCCACCTGCCAGGCCCGAGGAGCTGGTGGTGGAGGTAGGGGAGGGGCGAGGTCTGCAGTGGGGTGTTTACTCCCAGGCCAGGCTCACAACTGAGTTCTATGGTGGTGTTGTTGAGTGCTGTGGCGTCAGCTCCAACTCACAGCAACCCCAAGTATAAGAGAAGGAATCACTGCCCGGTCCTGCCCCATGCTCACAATCACTGCCATGTCTGAGCCCGTTGCTGCAGCCACTGTGTCAATCTATCTTGGTGAGGGTCTCCCTCTTTTTCACTGACCCTCTACTTCACCAAGCACTGTGTCCTTCTGCAGGTTTATATGTTATTGTTGTTAGGTGCCGTCGAGTTGATTTTGACTCATAGCGACCCCATGTGACCGAGTAGAACTGACTCATGGAGTTTTCTTGGCTGTAACCTTTATGGGAGCAGATCACCAGGCCTTTCCTCTGTGGTGCTGCTGGGTGGATTCGAACCACCAACCTTTTGCTTAGCAGCCGAGTGCTTAATCACCAGGGCTCCTTTTTATAATGCCTTTAACACAGGGAGGAGGAAGTGAGGCTGGAGCTTCGTTCCTGATCTCTGGATAGACAGGAGCTTTCTGAGCTTCAAAGAAGGAAGCACAAAGAAAATGATGTGGCGACTTGCGAACTTCAAATTTCATTTCTATATGTCAGAACCTCACAAACAAAAATCGTACAAGGAAAGGCAGGACACGTTTGTAGCAATTATAACCACGAGTCGCTTCTTTTTATGTGAGTAGCTCGTACAAATCGATAAGAAAAATATTAAGCCACGCGCTGAAAAATGAGCAAAACACGTGAAAAGACACTCCTCAAACCAGGCATTGCAGACGCCAGACGAGCACCAGGAGAGAAATCATTTACCCTCCCCTGGAACGGAATGAATTAAAATGGAAGCCACACTGAGATGCTCCGCTCGCTGCCCCGCAAGTTCACCAGATTAATGACGGCGCTCGGCGCTGGCCACGGCTGATAAGGGGACAGCAGCTATCGGCCGTGGGGTGGACGCGGTCAGCTCATCTGCGGAGAAGCAATCTGACAGTTTGTGTGAAACGCACCGGGGTCAAAAGGACCACCCCAGTAATTCCACCCCGAAGGATCTGTTGGAAGGAGAGTGCCTGAGATACAGACACAGCTCTGTGAAAAAACGCACCACGGGATCGCTTACAACGGACACGCAGGAATGACTCCCACCTGCACCACGGGGACACCGAGAGAAGCTCGGGCGGCCCACAGACAGCCTCCCGGCTCCAGCTAACTCCACAGCGAGTCTTCGCGATACGGAACTCGCTCAGGACTAGCGAGGAAAGCAAGTGCGAAGCTGTGCGCAGGTATGAGCACGGCCACCCTGAGACACGCGCCCTGTGAGATGCTGGGCAGGCAGACGGACATAAACTGTGCCAGGCAACTACCTCCTGGGGGAAGAATGAGGACTGACTTCCATTTTCTCCATTTTTCTTCCCTGTGTTCTCCAAGAAAACCCTGGTGGCGCAGTAGTTAAGGGCAACGGCTGCTCACCGAAAGGTGGGCAGTTTGAATCCACCAGCTGCTCCTGGGAAACCCTATGACGCAGGTCTACTCGGTCCTGGAGGGTCGCTATGGGTCAGAATCTATTCGATGGCAAAGGGTTTATTTTTTTTGTTTTGGTTTGGTATTTTCCAAAGTTCCTGCAATGAGCTTGCATTGAGGAAATAAGGGGGAAATAATTGTATTAATTTGTTTATTTGCTGGGAATTCTTTGAGCAGCAGGGTGAAGGAGGAACTGGAAATAAAGCAGCCTGAAAAGACACCGTGTTTGGTAATGTGGAGGATCAACAGAAACGAGGGAAGCCCTCCGTGAGACGGACGGACAGAGCGCCCCAAGAGGGGGCTCGGACACCCCAGCGGCGGCGAGGAGGGTGCAGGACGGGGCGACGCCTCCCTCCGTTGAATGTGGCGGCGCCATGAGTGGGAGCTGATGAGCGGCTTAACAAGACCCAGCACGCCTGCTGAGAGCTGTGTGTTCTCCGTGAGAATGGCAGTCACGTCGACCTCGTCATCACCACCTGACCCTCTCCGTCACTATCTGTGACATTACAGATTGAATGCCGTCCCCCCAAAAAGCTATGTTTTAGTTCAAACCACTGTAGCCATGAACATGGCCTTGTATGGAAACAGGGTCTTTGAGGTTGTGCAGATCTATTAACATGAGGTCCCACTGGAGTGGGGTGGGTCCTGATCCACCTGAGTGATGTGCTAAAAGAGGAGAGACACAGACAGACAGACAGACAGAGGAAGGACAGCCACGTGACATGCATCCACAGGCCAAGGGAGGCCTGGAGCCACCAGAAGCCCAGAGAGACGAAGACGGATCCCCCCCGAGAGACTTCGGGCTCCGAATCTCCAGAACCGTGGAGACTAAATTCCCCCACCCAGCGTGAGGCCCTCCGTTATGGGGGCTCCCGGACCCGCAGCCCGTGATCTGCCCCGACGGGCCTTTGCAGCCTGCTTCTCCGGGCCCTGCACCAGGGTCTCTCCAGGATGGCCCTCAGACCACTTGCATTGGACTCCCTTTGGGGAGCTTGTGAGGAATGCATCATCCTGGGCCCCACCTCACAGCTACTGGGCTGCGATCCCTCCAACAGGGCCTGTTTGAAAACTGAGACCCCTTATTCCCGTCTTGGGCTCCAGGTCATTCCCCTGGCAGGCCTATGCACCCAGACCTGCCTGCCCCAGGACGCCCACCCCCAGATCAGCCCTCTCTTCCCCTCTGGCGCAGTCCAAGGTCTCCCTCTGCCCCAGAGCATCCCAGACACCCTGGCCTATGATAACCCCCATCACTCAGAACCCGCAGTGCCAACTGTTCCTCGCCGTCTGCCATGGGCGCAGGGCGTTCGCGGCTCAGGGCTAGAATTCCCTCCTTTGATTGCCGGCTGGTGCACCTCATGTGTAGCCACCACCCGTCTGTCAGTGGAGGCTCCTGTGTTGCTAGGATGCTGAACAGGTCTCAGCAGAGCTTCCAGACCAAGATGGACTAGGAAGAAAGGCCTGGCAATCGACTTCCAAAAATCAGCTAATGAAAATGGTCTGATTTGCAACCAATCATGGGGATGGCTCAGGGCCCAGCAGTGTTTCCTTCCGTCGTGCACGGGGTCACCATGAGTCAGGGGCCAGCTCCACAGCGGCCAGCCACAGCCATGGGCACAGTGGAAAGACCACAGACTCGGGGTCAGGCCATGGTAGGTCTCGCTGTCAGCACCACCCCTTCCAGCTGTGGGGTCCCCAGACTCAGTTACCTCTTCTCTGAAATGGGCCAACTCGAAAAGCATAGGATGTGGTGAGAGTGCGGAGTGGTGCCGCGCCCGGCCCACAGAGGGCTCCGTCTTCTCTGGCTGTCCCCACCCTGACTGGGGGGCATCGTGTCTTCTAAGCCGTGACTTCTCTGCACTCATTGGGGACCCCCAGGAGGAGGCACCTCCCTTTTCACTGCCTCCCTACCTGGAGTAGACCCTCCGAGGAGTATCCCTGAGAACAGCCACACCTCTGCGTCACTGTCGCCCTGTCCCTTGCCATCAGTATGTCATTTCGTCCTTCCCTGGACAAAGAGGTGGGCAGCACATCGCCCCATTCCACTGGTGGGAACCGAGGGACAGGGTGCTTAGGAAACCGCCCAGGACCTCACAGGGGATGGCAGAGCCCAGGTTTGGACCAGGCACCTGATGCCCTGCTCACAACATTCAACTGGCACGTTGCCTTTCCGAGACCTGGCAGGCAAGGATGGGCCAGGGGGTAGACTGGCCAGTGGGGCAGACACGGATGGGCCATGGAGTAGACTGGCCGGTGGGGCGGATGGGGACAGGCCAGGCAGCAGACTGGCGGTGGGGCGGACAGGAATGGGCCAGCGAGTGGATTGGCAGCAAGGTGGACAGGAACGGGCCAGGGAGCAGACTAGCCAGCAGGCCACAGGCAGAGACCAGCAGCCAGGTGGTGGCCGGGAGCAGCTCTCGCTGGGACCCACCATCTGTGCCGGTATGGAAGCTCCACGTGGGCCGCTCAGCCCTCTCTTGATCACCCTCAAATCCGTAGCGCAGTCTGTTAATCAAAGGATATTGTATTTACCTCCTTCCCGAGCCACCGGAGCCAGCAGGCCTAGCAGCACAGCGTCTCTCCCTAAGCTTCTTCCAGAGGATAAAGAAAGAAAGAAAGCAGGATAAGCCAAACGTCCAGAGCCTGCGTTCTTCATGATGCCGGCGAGGCGGGCGCCGGGAGAGGCGGCGGGAGGCAGCTGAGCTGCAGGGATCCAGGCCGCTGAACGTCAATACCAATTTGCCTCGGTGAGACCCATGATCACGGAGGGCTTTCCAATAACAATGCACCAGAAGTCAGCAGTCCTGGCAGCTGCGGGCCTCGGGGAAAAGAGGGATGTGCCCGGTCAGGAAGCCTGGACTCCGAGAGCTGGCCGGCCTCCACCCAGACCTCCGCCTGCTCGTCCGTCCGGGGGGGCATTGCACTGCGGGCCGACAGTGAGCCTGGAGCAGAGGATGGAGGCTGGCCTGGTCAGCGTCCCGGGTCTCCCCGCTGCCTGTGGCCCTGACTTGTTCCGTCATCTTGAGTAAATCCTTTCCAGGCCCCTAAGGTCCCTCTGACTCTCACCCCTCAGACCCCGGAAGCCTCTGCTACGTCTGCAGCTTCACTCTCAGTTAAGACAAAAGCCCACAGCCCGCTCCAGGTGTTCATTCCCCAGTCCTTGCAGGAGCACTGGTCACAGTCGCTGCACAGTGCAGCACCCGGCCTCTGTTACGCGTCCAGGTGACCGAGGAGGGAACAATGTCAGCACTGAGGGCTTGGTGGCCAGCATTTCCTGAGCTCCACACACACACCAGTCAGCATGCAACACCAACAACACCGAACCAGCTGCCTCCAGGCCATTCCGACTCACGGCGAGCGCACATGTGTCAGAGCAGAACTACACGCCATCGGCTGTTGAAGGCCGTGGCCTTTTGGAAGTAGATCGCCAGGTCTTTCTTCCAAAGCACCACCCGTTGTGTTTAAACCACCAGCCTTTCTGTTAGTAGTTGAGCGTGTTAACCCTTTGCGCCATCCGGGGCATCAGTGTCCAAGGCCCTGCTAATCCTCGCAGCCAGCTAGGGGACAGCTACTCTCTTACTTTTGCTTGACACCTGAGAGAACCAAGGCCCCCAGAAGTCTGAGCCCTGCCCAGTCTCACAGACAGCGAGTGAGCTGGGATCAAACAACCAGCCGATTGGGTTCCAGACCAGTGCTCAGCCGCCTCCCTGCGCAGGCTGGGCCCGGCAGGCCCCACGGGGCACTTACCCTCGGGAGCTCAGAGAAGGCTGGTGCCCACACCCCAACCCCTGTGCACGCCCCTGCGTGCTCCTGCCCCCCTTCCTCGTCTCTGCACAGACCCCTTTACAAGCAGGAGCCAAGGCATCCCCCCACCCCTTGTCCAGAAAGCTCTGCTGAGAGCAAGGCTTCCCTCTTCGGGTCAAACCTCAGTCCCAGGGAAGGTGGCCACCGGCCACCGGCCCCCTGCAGACCTGGCCCTGTCACTGGGTTCACAGGGGTCCTGGAATGGCCCAGACCCCACCTGTGCCGACCCTGGAGGCCGTGGCTCGTGAGCAGATGGTGGTGGAGGAGGGGGGCACTGGGCAGAGTTCGGCCATTCTGTTCACTGTCCAAGGACTGGTCAGCCCCAGGGCTCAGTAGGAGGGAAGACCCAGATGGGGGCAGCCCAGTCTGGGCGGGGGGACACACTTATGGTCTCAGGTACATGGGTGGGCCCGGCTAGGGCGGCAGAGACTGCTGGGAAGGGGTATCCAGCCCAGTCCCCACCTACAGGACAGGCAGGGCGTGGTGTCCTTGAGTTCTGAGCCATGTAGGGCCTCCGGAACAAAACCCCACAGAGTGAGGGGCTTTAAAGCACAGAAGTTCATTGTTTCATAGCTCTATAGCCCAACCCACTGCTGTCAGGTCGATTCCGACTCACGGCAAACTCAAGTGTTACAGCGTGGAACTGCTGTGGGGTTCTCCTGGGAGTCCCTGGGTGACACAGACGGTTAACTGCTCAACTGTCAGCCAAAAGATTCGTGGTTCGAACCCACCCAGAGGCTCCTCCAGAGACAGGCCTGGCGATCCGCTTCTGAAAACCTTACTAAAACAACAATCTTTACAGAAGCAGATCACCAGGCCTTTCTTCCGTGGTGCCACTGGGTGGGCTTGAACGGCCAGCGTTCAGGTTAGTGAGGGCAAACCAGCTGTACCTCCCAGGGTCCTGCTCACCGTCCGGGAGGCTTGAAGTCCGAATTCGGGGTGCGGGCAGGGTGGTGCGCTCGCTGTCACCTCTCCGGGACGATCCTTCCTTGTCTCTTCAGCTTCTGGCAGCCCCGGGCGTTTGCTGGCATTCCTTGGCTTGTAGATTTCCCGTTGGTGCCGCCCCCCCTGCGTGACCTCATCTCCGTGTCCGTTCTCCCCTTTCGTAAGGACAGCGCTCAGAAGGACTAGGACCCAGCCACTCCCACATGACTTGTTAACGGACAAAGTCTGCAAAGAAAAGCCCTATTTCCAAACAAGGTCACGTTCACAGGCGCAGGGTTAGGACTTGAATCTTTCTGGGGAACACAATTCAGTCCCTAACAAACTCTGCCCCCTGCCCCTTGCACCGCCCCGTGGGATGTGAAGCTGGGATGCTGACAGCTGGAGAAGCAGGGGCCCAGCCCTTCACTTACCAGCAGTGGGTCAGGCAGCACCAGCTCCCGCCCATGAAAGGTCCCCTCCGGGGCATTAATCGCTGCAGACTGAAGTGTTTTAACACAGCGCTCGGAGCACAAGGGCCCCGCAGGCCATTAAAGTGCCACCAGGGCCAGAGGTCGGCTTGACAAATGGTGATACGTGCTTTGTCAACGGCAGGGCTGGGCTCGGCGACCCTGGCGGGGGGCGGACGTGAAGGGAGCATGAGCAATTACGGGGAGCATCTCAGAACGCCGCAGAGCTGCCGCTCAAACCTCAAGTCTCATTCCGCTGCGCTTGGCCGAAACGTGTCCCGTCAAAATGTCTCCGGTCACTTTGCCAAACAAATGAACTATCTCTCCGTGCCCCGGGGAACAAGCTTTCCCTTGAGAATCTGGCCAGGGCTGGTTGGAAGCCCGTGATGGCTTTGTTCACTGGCACATGGAACACAGCCGTGGGCTCTGCAGGGCACCGGGAGGGAGCTAACTGCACTCCTGGGGCCAGCAGAGGAGTCGATGAGGCAAAACCTTTCACGAGACACCGTTTCCTGCCCAGCCTGGAGTCCAGCCGCCTGCACACCGGGGCCAGGAGGAGTCCTGGGTCGGCTGCGGTCCCCAGGGCAGCCCCCCACCTGGGGACCATGGCTGCCCTGGCCTTGGGGGTGGCCCAAGGGTGTGTCACAGGCCCTGACAGCCTGTTGGGCATCGCTCTGCCTCCCCCAGGGCCACCCCCTGCCATCAGGTTCCTCACCCGTTCCACAAAGGGGACACGCTGCAGTGTGTCCAGAAAGGATGTGCTATGGTTGGACCCCTGAATCCAATGGTGCCAACAGCTTAGATTCCAGGTGCCAAGGACAGAGGCAGAGTGAGCGGCAGGGGCAGGGTGGGTGGCTTGTAGGGCATGCTGCAGTCGGGGAGGAGATGGGCCAGGCCAGGAGGCCTCCATTTCCCACTGAGGCCTCCAGGGAGTCGGCGTTCAAGGCCTGCCTGCCTACCCCTCGCGTTGTGGCCCCGGGCAGACCTGGCTTCTCCATCTGGGCAGTGGGCACAGTCTAGCTCACTCTGAGCTCTCGTGAGGATGGACGCGAGGGGAGCTCACAGCGGGGCTCAGTGTGGGCAAGCCCCTCTCTGCTTAGCTCTCCGTGGCCTCCAGGGGCCACTCAAGGCTCCACCTCTCCCTGCCCCTAATGCCCAAAGTCACCCCACAACCATCTCAGCAGTTAAGAACGCCAGCATGCAGCAGCTGCTCCAGAAACGGAACGCTGGGACACGGACGTGACAGTGATGTCGATACTAAAGATGGTGGCCCCCCCTGCCAATGTAGCTAACACAAAGCTTGGCACACAGAAGGTGCTCCTACAAGCCACCAATATACACGCACATGCACCATCGTGCAAGCTCAGGTGTGCGCACAAAAGCAAGAACTCCCTGGAGAACATAAGCTCCATGTGGGCAGGGATTTCTGTCTGCTTGTCCAGTGAACACAAACGGCTTCATGAATAGATGAAAAGTGACTGAGTGAGATGCACACAGAGATGCACAAAGCTTCTTCACGGACACGCCACCTGGAACGCCCTCCCACAAATGTGGACGTGCTCCCACGTCGGGGGAGAAGGCAGCAGGCCCCTGCCCTGCAGGGAATGATGTGTGAGAGACTCACCCCCTGTAGGGATGATGTGTGGGAGACTCACCCCCTGCAGGGAGGTACGGCAGCACCCAAGCTCCGGCCCAGAGCCGGCAGTGGTGGTGGAGGGAACGGAGCCCACGGTGGCGCCAGGTCCGTGCTGTTTCAGCTCACCCCCTTCTGCAAGAAGGCGAGAGGGATCCTGGAGGAGCCATGCACCCCGGTCCATAGGGACTGGGGGCCTCAGCCTGAGCCACCCACCTGCCCCAGACCGGGGCACACACCTGCAGAGATGAACGAGGCCGCCAGAGCCTGACAGAGCTTAGGAATACAGGTGGGACCAGGAGGACACTGTACTTAGGGAAAAATGGCCAGCTTCGGCCCGAGCTTTGCCCCTAACTTGCTTTGACCTTGCACGTGTCCCTTCAACTCTGTGAGCTCAGTTTGCTCATCTGTAACCCTGCATGGGACAGGGCCAGCTCAATGGTCACGTGACCCCCTCACTGGCCACATCAAGGTCCCCTGGGGATTCTGCCCTGAAGAGACCACGCATCCCAGAAACCAGATGCGTGACCAGGTTTGGGGCCTGGGCTCTGGATGGCATCTCAGGGCCCTTTGGGGGTGGGCTGTGACCCTCATCCCCCCAGGCCTGGGAAGCTCTCCCTGCACCACCGCGCCTCTGCAGCTGCTGAAGCCAGTAATTCATGGGTCTGCAGAGAGGAAGAGCTTTGCCTCGGCAGCCCTGCGCACCAGTCTCCGGGGGCGCGTGTCTCTCAGCTCTGCAGTAATGGCTTTTCCTCAGGAAATAAATGCATCCGTAATATAATATCTGGGCGAGAATCCTATAAAGCGCAAAGGAGATTAGCAGCCAGGAGAAGGAGTGCATCCGTCAGGGAGGCGGCGGAAAGGGCGCTGGGTCACTGCGGCTCCCTCGCTGCCTCCAAGCCAGCTCAGCACCCAATGAGGCCAGGAGGGGAGGCTGGAGGGAGGCTGAGAGCTGGTCCCTGAGCTGCGGGAAGGAGGGGGCTGCCCTGGCTGGGAGTTCCTGCACACACACTTCCCAGTTCACTCGGAGCGGTGCAGCTGCTCCTGGCACACATCGCTCTATCCCTGCGCCCACGGCCCCTGACCCTGACCAGGTGGGGGCTCAGACGCAAAGTCCCTCGCCCTTTTGATTCAAGGAGCCTCCACTCCAGGCCCTCGGCAAGATGGCCCCCTCCCCAGCTCCGTCCTCGGGGCAGGGGTGGGTGTCTCCCTCTCTGCCTTCCTGCCCCCAGCGCAGTGCTAGGTCAGCGTTTACCAGTGTTGTTAGGTTTTCTTTCACTCCCCATTCGCCCCTCCTCCAAGCCCTGGTAACCCCTGGTAACCCCTGGTAACCCCTAATCGACACTGGTCTCTGTGCATTGGCCTATTCTAGATATTTCATAGAAGTGGCATCACACAATATTATCCTTTTATGTCCGATCCTTTACTCAGTGAGATGTTTTCAAGGTCCGCCGTGACACAGCAAGTCTCAGAACTTCATTTCTCGCTGTGGCTCAGTAGGGTTCCACCGTGTGGACGGCCACGTTGTGTTTAACCCTTCATCTGCTGGTGGACACTTGGGTGGTTGCCAGCGTTTGACTATCCTGAATAATGCTGCAATGGGCGTTGGTGTCTGTCCTCAAGTGCTGGGTATATACCCAGGAGTGGAATCGCTGGGTCATATGATGGCTCTGGTGGCACAGTGGTTAAGAGCTCAGATGCTAACTACAAGGTCATTGGTTTGAATCCACCAGCGGCTCCTTGGAAACCCTATGGGGCAGTTCTGCTCTGTCCTGTAGGGTCGCTAAGAGCTGGACCAATCAACTGGACGGCAACCGATTTGAGTTTATTTTTGTTTTATAGCGATTCTACGTCAAACTTTTTGAGGAACCTCAAACTGTTTTCCACAGCTGCTGAACCATCAGTAGGTTTTTTTTTCATGAACTAATAAAATCTCTGGATGGCTGGTTCCCAGCCTGGGTAGGCAGTTTCCCAACAGATCTGCAGAATGGCGAGGCCTTGGTTGGGTTGTGGGCAGCACTGGCCCCCGACCCCTCTGGCGCCAGACCACCCAGGAGCTTCATGGCACGGGGACGGCCGAGCCACGTCTGTGTTCGTGACACCAATGACAACCTGTGGGGCAGAGCCAGCTCCCTCCACACGGAGGCAAGCAGCGGAGCCTGAGCACCAGCTGTATGCCAGACGCAACGTATGCAGAGGACGCACTGGACGTTTGTCTCCCTCGTCAATGCTCACCAGCAACGTATGATGATCTCTGGACAGACCAGGATACACCAGGAGGACGTCATTTGGCCAAGAGGAAAGTGGCCACGTGCAATTTTACAGAAAGCAAGCTGTAATCACAGCAATAGTGTGTTTGACGCTCTCAGGCTAGAAGCGAGGGTTCCTGCCCCTGACTCGTGTGTGTCAGGAGGCGGTTTTGGCATTGTTGGTGGCTAGTGAGCGTCTTCCCGTCTCTGACCACGTGTTGTGACGTTTCTCCTTTGTTTCTCTCTGATCCGCAGCTCTTTGTCTCTCGGTCATCTCTGCTCTTCACTGTTGGCTAATGGAAAAAGTGAAAACCCCCAACTGGTTTAAAGAAGCTAAAGATTAAACAACAGTATTATTTAATGGCTCCTTTTCTCGCCTTATTTCCTTATCTCTTCTCAGGCAAGTGGCTTGTGCTTCTTACACAACGGTCAGAAAATACGGGCAAAGAATAAAGAGCTCAGAGAACAGCCGTGTTCTCACCCACCCACCCAGGACCACCAGAACTGGGGCATCTGGGTGAGCTCTCCCAGATACTTCAGGTCGATGGAAAGAAACCATTTTTTCTTACAAAAGTGGGTTCAAAGTAAAATGCTGTGTTTTTAAGCTTATATTTTATGTAAGTGTTCTAACAAATGGTGGACGTTTTTTTCCTCCAGACAGTCCTCTGAGGCTGAGTGTTTGGTTTAGACAAATTGCTTTGGGTCAAATAGGGAGCACATGGTTTCACAGCTGGACCCAGAGGTGAGGGGCCCAGCCAGGCCCTCGCAGCCGCACCTGAACCCCCGAGCTGCATTGAAGGATCTAACTAGGGTCCCTGCACAGGGCTCCACCGTGGTCTCCACCTTGGAGGAGTTCCGAGGAGATTTTAAAGGGTAGGTGACCTTCAATCTTTAAAAGCATCTTGGCCCTGCTGCTCAGCTGTAGGGGGGGAGGGGGCGGGTGCCCAGGAAGAGGAGAGAGAGGAAGGGCACAGCCCCGGCCCCTGCCCCCTGCAATCAGAACAGCGTCTTTGTAATGTTTCCTTGGAGAAAAGCCTCAGTTTCCCACAGCATGGAAACCGTTGGGCCCCCTGTGCTCACGTGGAACAAGAAAGGAAACTGAGGCGGGAGACACTGAGGAGTTCGCATGAGGTCCCAAGGCTGTGCTGGGTGTCCTGTCCCTGAGGTCAGCGGGGGTGGGGCAGATAGAGACACAGAAGGCGGGGAGTTGGACCCCTGGCTGTGATAGATTGAACTGTGTCCCCCCAATATACATGTTGTAATCCTAACCCCTATACCCATGGATATAATCCTATTTGGAAATACGGTTTTCTTTGTTATGATAATGAAACCGTATCAGTGTAGAACAAAAACAAACCAACCCGTTGCTGTCCAGTTAATTGTGACTCATAGTGACCCTACAGGGCAGAGTAGAACTGCTCCGTCGGTTTCCAAGCAGCGGCTGGTGGATTCAAACTGCTAACCTTTTGGTTAGCAGCTGAGCTCTTAACCAGTGCGCCACCACGGCTCCTATTACTGTAGAACGGGTCCTAAACCGATCCACTTCCGAGTGACGTAAAGTGCAGCGTAGACACGGCGACAAGCAGCACAAGCAGAGGATAGACACCACCTGGAGCTCACCAAGGAGCCCGGCCAGCCAGCTAGCAGAGCTGAAACAGGCAAAGAAGCTCCTCCCTCTAGAGCCACCCAGCGAATCTGGACTTCAGCCTTCTGAACTGTGAGAGAATACTCTGCTGTTCTTTAAAGACCCCACTGTGGTACGTCTGTGGCAGCAGCAGTGGGACCTAAGGGAGGGACCTGAGCCGCCCGCGTGCAGGGGAGTGGTGGGTACGCACGCTCTTTGCCTGGGGATTTGGGGGTACATTGGTGTTTATAAAGTGCCCGGTCAGTGCCGGGTCCATGCAGGCTCTCCTGAAGGTCAGCCCCCTTCCCTCAGCCTCCAGTGTCCACTGCAGTGATCACCACACATCACCATGCGGGGTCCCCGGAGCCAGCATCCCACCCGAGGGGGCCCGCTCTCCCGGCACCCCTTATAACAAGCACCAGAGAAATAAAAAAAAATCATTACCATTCAGTTGGAAATTTTCCATGCAGGAAATTTCCACCCCAAACTGATGTATGGATTTATTCATGTGGGGATGGGGGCGGGTGCTGAAATGAAGACTCAGCTTGGCTGTGTCTCGGTTACAGGGGAATATATGTATTCCCAGGGGCCTTTGTCTGCGTGGCTCACCCACTGACATCGAGAAAGGGCCCTACCCAGCCCACCCTGCACCCCGCACGCTGGTAGGGGGGTGGCCTCAGATGTCCAGGGGATGCCACCCCCCGGCCAGCCTGGCCTCAGGCACAGCACCCCGCAGGTCTTAGGAGAAGGCATGAGTCTCCTGGATCGGCCAAAACAAAGGAACCAGCAGTGGGGGCTGAAAACAACAGGCATTTAGCCTGTCACAGTTTGGGAGTCCAGAGGCCCAGAACCAAGGTGTCAGCAGGGCGCCGCTCCCTCCAGAGGCTCTAGGGGAGGACCTTTCCTGGCCTCTTCCAGCTTCTGGTGTTTCCAGCATTCCTTGGCTTGTGGCTGCATCACTCCAATCTCCACATCCATCACCACGTGGGCTTCTCCTTCGGTGTGTCTCTGTGTCCAAAGCTCCTTCTTCTTGTAAAGACACCAGTCATTGGGTTAAGTCCGCCCTATTCCAGTATGGCCGCTTCCTAACTTCATTCCTTCCTCAGAGGCCCTCTCTCCAAACAAGGTCATGTTCACAGGTACCAGGGTTCCGACTTTGACATGCCTTTTGGGGGCCACCACTCAAAGCACAACAGAGGGTGTCAGCTCGTTAAGGACGGAGGGAGTCTTTTCAACGTTTTAACTTTGTTTAGATAACATAAAGCTCTGCTCTCTAGGAAAGAACAAAGTGCTGGTTTATTGCATTTGCAAACTTCCATGGTGTGAACATTCCCTCCATGGCTGATTTCAAGCTACCAACATGAATTCAACCGACTGCAAAATTCCAGAACATTTTAGCCTGGGATCTCGCGACCCCGCCAGCACTGCAGTGCACCTCTGGTGTGTTGCTCGCTCACACTACGCGTCCGCTGTGGGACGGCAGGAGGTCCTGGCCACCAGCACAGCCACCGTCTCCAGAACTGGCGGTCACTACAACGACGTGCTCTGCCAGAAAAGTGCCACATGTCACGTTACCGCTGTGCATGCCCATTGGACGGAGATAGTCACACGGCTCCACCTCCTCCAAGGGGGCAGGCAAGGGCAGTACACCTATGTTTCCGGAAGGTGGGAGAGGCTGGGAAGCTTGGTGAACAGCTCCGGTGACCACCACAGGTACCATGGCCGTGAACCAGACTGGACGGCCTTACGATGTACGTTTCCCCCAAATCGTCATTAAAGCTGTTATACACCAATCACATTTCAACATGGTGTTTCACGGAGCTCGGTGGTTCAGTGGTGGAATTCTGGCCTTGCATGCAGGACCCTTGGCTTCGATTTCCAGCCGATACACCTCATGCACGACCACCACTCATCCGTCCCTAGAGGTTGTGGGTTGTTATGATGCTGAACAGGTTTCTGCGAAGCTTCCAGACTAAGACAAATTAGGGAGAAAGGCCTGGCGATCTACTTCCAAATATCAAAAAATGAAAACCCTATGGATCACAGCAGATGGATGCGGAGCCCTGGTGGCTGAGTGGTTAAGAGCTTGGCTGCTAACCAAAAAGGTCAGCAGTTTGAATCTACCAGATGCTCCTTGGAAACCCTGTGGGACAGTTCTACCCTGTCCTATGGGGTCACTATGAGTCGGGATCAACTCAACGGCATCAGGCTTTTTAAACTAGCTAATCAGAAAATTAATAAGGAAGAATAACGGGTCTCGATTAGCTAAGAAGGTCAGAAGAAGATGGGTTTGCCCTATCAGAAGCCAACACTTACAAAGCAGCAGTGACTACGTCAGTGTCCTCAGTACTGCAATGGACCAACAGCTCAGCGGATCAGAAGGGACCCGAAAACAGTCCGGGTGCGCGTGGGGACAGCTCAGCAAACGCCAGAGGAGGCATGCTATTCGGTGCAGAAACGTTTTAACCACGCCTGCCTTCTCCACAATAAAGCGAGTTTAGATTCTTACTTCATGTGGTACCCAAAAATAAATTCCAGGTGGAGTGAATCCTGAATGTGAAGAGCAAAACTGTAAAAAGAGAACGTTACATCCCCTCTTCATCAGCCTTAGAAGGGAAAGGATTAATTACAGAAGCTATAAAATGCACCCACCATCAAAGAAGAGGAATTTTAACTCATTAAAACTGAAAAGTCTGATCCAACAACAAAAACCAAACTCCACCCCTAAGGAAAAACACAAGTCAGAGGACAGAAAAGAACCGCGCCGTCACGTAGCCGAGGAAGGATTGATCAGCGAGGAGCAGATATGGTGGACTCCAACTAATCAATCAGAAAAAGTCAATCAGCCTCGAAGCAAAAAAAATGGAAAAAGATAATAACAATCCACAGAAGAGAAAATGTGGATGGCCGATAAATACATTTTTAAACGTTTGACCTCACTATTAATCAAGGAAATGCTACGAAAACAACATTGACTTGTCCTAAAACACCCGTGAATTGAGCAAAATCTACAAGCCGGCAATTTCAGGAGTTAGTGAGGATCTGAAGCGAAGAAAAGTTCATCCCAGCCGCCGGAGGTTAAATCGGTCACCACACTGGAGAGCTGTTTGTCGATAGTCAACAAATGTGAGGGCTCATATACTCTTCTACTCAGACGAGCTCTGCCGGGGGGTGAAGTCCCTACAGAAACCCGCCCACAGAACGTAACGGCCCACAAGGTTGCCCATGGCAGCGCGGTGGTGAGAGCAAAGAATGGGCAGCAAACAAAATAGCCACCAATTGGAGCACCTGGGCTGCGCTGGGGACTATCCGTAGAGTGGCTACAGAGGGAGCTGCCGAAAGGGTTGAGCAGCGCCGCATACTCACCACGGAGAACAGCTTAAAGCAGAATGCTGGAGGAAAAAGAGCAGACTGGCACAAAAACGCGGCACTGTCTGCTCGAAATTTAAGACAGTTGGAATGTGCAAAACAACATTCCTGGGAAATATCACACGTAATTATAAGTTGTTGTTGGTAGTTGCAGTCAAGGGGCTTCGACTCTTGGTGACCTCACCTATTAACAGAAGAAAACCCTGCCTGGCCTTCTACCATCCTCACGGTCTTTGCTATGTTTGAACCCGTTGCTGCAGCCACCCCGTCAATCCATCTCACCGAGGGCTTCCCTTGCTTTCGCTGACCCCCTGCTTTACCAAACGTGATGTCCATTTCTAGCCACTGGTCTTTCCTGATGACATGTAAGCTAGCGGAATCTCACCATCCTCTCTTCTAAGGAGCATGCTGGCTGTACTTCTTCCAAGACAGATGTGTTCGTTCTTCGGGCAGTCCGTGGTATAGTCTACATTCTTCACCAACACCATGATTCAAATGTGTCAACTCTCCTTCACTCTTCGTTTTCATTGTCCAACTCTCATGTGCACATGGAGAGATTGAAAATACCGTGGCTTGTTTTCAGGCACACCTTAGTCCTCAAAGTGACCTCTTTGCTTTTTAACACTTTTTAAAAAAATTGATTATTATTTTTTATTGTACTTTAAATGAAGGTTTACAGAACAAACTAGCTTCTTGTTAAACAGTCCACATATTGTTTTATGACAATCGTTAACAAGCCCACAACATGTCAACACTCTCCCTTCTCAACCAGGGTTCCCTATTACCAGCTTCTCTGTCCCCTCCTGCCTTCTAGTCCTTGTCCCTGGGCTGGTGTGCCCCGTTAGACTCGTTTTGTTTTATGGGCCTGTCTAATCTTTGTCTGAAGGGTAAACCTCGGCAGTGACTTCAGTACTGAGCTAAAAGGGTGCCCAGGGGTCATACTCTCGGGGTGTCTCCAGTCTCTGTCAGGCCAGTAACTCTGGTCTTTTTTTTCTGAGTGAGAATTATGTTGTACATTTTTCTCCAGCTCTGTCCGGGACCCTCTGTTGTGATCCCAGTCAGAGCAGTCAGTGGTGGTAGCCGGGCACCATCCAGTTGTACTGGACTCAGTCTGGCGGAGGCCGTGGTGGTTGTGGTCCGCTAGTCCTTTGGACTAATCTTTCCCTTGTACCTTGTTTTCTTCATTCTCCCTTGCTCCCGAAGGGCTGAGACCAGTGGATATTAGACGGCCACTCACAGGCTTTTAAGACCCCAGACGCTACTCACTAAGGCAGAATGTAGAACATTTTCTTTATAAACACTTTTTAACACTTTAAAGGGTCTTTTGCAGCAGATTTGCCCAATGCAATACGTCATTTGATTTCTCAACTGCTGCTTCCATAGGCATTGATTTTTAATCCAAGTAAATGAAATCCTTGACTTCAATTTCTTTGCCGTTTGTCATGATGTTGCTTATTGGTTGGGTTGTGAGGATTTTCATTTTCTTTATGTTGAGGTGTCGTCCATATTGAAGGCCGTAGTCTTTGACTTTCATTAGTACATGTTATACATTATAAGAATTCTATTAAGTTAAAATATATCCGGAGGAGATACACCACCTTCAGGACAGTGAGGAGGCAAACACGAGAGAAGGAAGGGTCCCAGGGGGCTTCAACTGTATCACTAATACTCTATTTCTTTAAACAATTATTTTTAAGTAAACATTGTACAATGTTCCCGTGTATTAAAGCCCAGGGGAGGCTATATTTTTCTACATTTTGGCCAGCTGCTGACCAAATAGGGCTATACTCCTTTTCTTCCTTAGGAATAAAATTAAAATTTGGTTTAATTTTATCAATTTTAAAGAATGACTCTGTCCCTGGCCTCCCTTGCAGCCAATGGCATCACTAGGGTTGGTGTCACCCCCCCGTGCTAATTACCACAATATTATAGCTAAAACACCAGAAAATTTAACAGAATCAGCAGCTCTAAAAACGCCGACAGTAATGAAAACAGCAGTGCCCGCTTGCAGCAGGCGCAGAAGAAACCACGTGATTCGAAGCACCTCTGTCACCGAGCGATAATGACTGCTTTGCCCGGAAACCCGCAGCCATTGAGTCGACTCCAACTCTCAGCGACCCTACAGGGCAGAGTAGAACTGCCCCAGAGACAGAACGGCAGGTGGGGCCAAAGTTCCAGCACTCGACTGTTGACCTCCAGGAGTCTTGTCACGTCAGAAAAATAAATCACTATTTGGTTAAGACCCTCATTCCTTATACATATACATGTGGGGCACTGGTGGTGTAGTGGTTGAGAGCTCGGCAGTTCGAATCCACCAGCGGCTCCTTGGAAACCCCGTGGGGCAGTGCTACTCTGGCCTATAGGGTCACTACTAGATGGCAACGGGTTTGGTTTATATATATACACATAATATCTCATAAAAAATTATTAAGTAGAAGACAGAAGGGATATAAACAGGAAGTATTTTGAAGTCATTAACAGCTGGAAAGTAAGCCTAGTGGCCTGGAAGGAGCCCTGGTGGCGAAGTGGTTAAGAGCTCAGCCGCTAACCAAAAGGTCAGCAGTTCAAATCCACCGAGGGCTCCTTGGAAACCCTACAGGGCAGTTCTACTCTGTCCTATAGGGTCGCTATGAGTCAGAACCGGCAGGACGGCAACAGGTTTGGTTTTGGTTTGGTTCGGTGGCCTGGAAACCCAAGCACAGCCTTACCCAGGAGTCCAGGGGCCAGGACATGTTTCCAGGCCATTTGGATGACAACCCTGTGCCCAGCGATGTGCCGTCATCTCTTTCCCATCTTTCCCTTCTCTCTCCCTGCAGCCTCAACTCCAGGCCTGGGGGTCTGACTGCTCTGAGCTAGTCCAACACTTTCCAAACCTCACTCCCTATTTTCACCTTTCTGCCTCACAAACTACTCTCCAGAATGGTCACTCCCTCACTCTAGAACTGTCAATGGCTCCCTACTGGCCATAGAACAGGGCCCACACACCTTAGCCCAGTGTGCAAGGCTCTGAACGAGATGCTACTTAAGTAGTGTTAGAGTGTGCTATTAAGGGTCACTATTATGGCAATGTTAAGGCAACATTTGGGCCAGGAAAACCCCGGGGTCCCAGTCTTGTCCTGGGACATAATCGTATCATCCTCTTTGGGAGGCAGCCAGGGGATAGAGGGAGCAAAGCACGACAAAGATGACGTTACCTTAGTGGGGACTTTGAAACCAAACTCCAAGTCAGGGCTGTGGGAGGCACAGGGGATCTGTGTGGGGCATCCTTCCCTAACCCCGAACGGCCAGCTCTGTCTGTACTCAAACCAGGGCCTGAGACTTGGATGTCATCACCCCAACAAGACGAAACCCACCCACCAGCCCTAGAGGCAAATGGGCTGCTGAGAAGTGTGTTCCTTTATCCCTAAGATGCTCACACTCATGTCCTCTTCCCCCACCCCACACACCCTCGTGGCCCATTTGGCATCTGATCCCCTGTATCATCTCTCCCAGCAGGGACAGGAGGAGGTGGCAGACGTGGGCTGGGGCAGTGTGGGATTTCAAGTGAGAGTCTAGGACCCAAGCCGCTGGTCTTGGAGAAGCCCAAAGCCTTCCCAACCCCCCTCTCTAAGATGATGTGCTAGCATTCTGCTCCTGAGGGAGCTTAGTGAGCTCAGGAATCCATTTGGCTTCAGACAGCTTAGCTGAGCCTTCTCCAGCCTCGCCTTCTGCAGATCCCCCAGCAAGGCAGCCTCAGGTCTCTGCCTCTGCGTCCCTAGTGCCTCCCCTCCTGCCACCCTTCGTCCCTCGCAGCTCCAGAGCAGATGGTGTTTATGCTGCAGGTACAGAGGGCACACAGCAAGGCAGGCATGATGGGCAGGCTGGTACCCTGGATTGCAGCACTTATTGAATATGGACAGCAGCCCGGGGAGACCAGCGGGACAAAGAATGTGTTTCCTGCTCCTAGAGCAGGGCAAGAGCTGGGAAGCGGTCAGTGATGCTCTCAGCTGAGCACTGGGCATCCCCAGCCCATTTCCACTGTGCTGACTGTGCTCTGAGCTTCACGTGTGAGCCCCACTAGGGCAGGCGTGGAACAGAGCACCCATGGCTCACAGGGACCTGGGGACCCAAGACCGTGACATGCCCACGGTTGCAGACTCAGCACATTTTGCTGCATACCCTTTGTGCTCAGGTGCAGCTGCAGATTTTGGCCTCCCACCGCACTCTCCAAGGACCTCATATTAGACCAGGAAGTGATGTTGCCATCCTCACATTCTTGCCAGCCACAGAGGCCGCCAGGCCCAGGGACGGGGGCTGGGAAATGTGTCGCCCTGCGTTCACCCAGCAGGTCTCCCACTTCTTACTGCCCTCAATCCCTACAGCTGTCCCAAAGGCATTATTTTTATAATTTATTTTATTTTTGTTGTTGTTGAGAATATGCACAGCAAAACATACACCAATTCAACACGTTCTACATGTACAATTTGGTGATGTTGATCACATTCTTCGACTTGTGCAGCCATCCTCCCCCTCCTTTTCCGAGCTGTTCCTCCCCCACTAACATAAACTCACTGCCCCCTAAGGTTCCTATCTAATCTTTCGAGTTGCTGTTGTTAATTTGATCCCAAATTCTCATGGAATCCAGACTTTCTGGAGCCATGGAGGCTGGATGAACCCCTGAAACTATCGCCCTGAGTTAATCTTTAAACCTTAAGCCAAAAAAATCCCCTGAAGTCTTCTTAAAGCCAAACAATAGTTTAGCTTAGCCAGCAAAGCATGTCTGCCTTAAGCATTGTGCTCTTTCAAGATCTATCTATATGGGATCAAACTGACAGCAGCAACTCGAGAGGCATTTTACACCCACTTTATACATGACGAAAGCAAACAGTTACCACCCGGCTGCTGACCGAAAAGTTGGAGAGTCAACTCCACCCAGAGGTGCCTTGGAATAAAGGCCTGGTGATCTACTTCCAAAAAGTCAGCCACTGAAAACCCTACAGAGCACAGTTCTACTCTGCACAGGTGAGGCCACCACAGCTTGTGGATGACTCAACGGGAGCTGGTTTTACAGAAGACAAAACCAAGGGTCAGAGTGGGTAAGTTAAGGGAAACCAGGGTTCATGCACCCAGACAGCCTTTCCCCCTCGCTGCCCTTCTCAAAGTGAGTCTGTGAGGGCTCAGCGATGCTAAGAGGCACTCCAAAAGAAAAACATTTCTAGACCAAGCAGGTGTGATAGACCACGCGTCTCGTGTGGCCCCTTATAGAGTCACCGTGGACAGAGCCGATCCAAGGCTCTGAGAAGTCCTGCAGTCAATAATCCCATTTAACTTCGTTTCAGCAAGCCTTCTTAACTTACTTGGCCATACAATCATTTTTTAATAAAACCAGTTGACATCCCATAGAATATTGAATATAACATAGAAGCCAGAAGAACGAACAAATCATTCCTGGAAGAAGTACAGCCAGAATGCTCCTTAGAAGCGAGGATGGTGAGACTTTGTCTTGCTTCCTTTGGACATGTTATCAGGAGGGACCAACTGCCAGAGAAAGGACGTCGTGCTTGGTAAAGTAGAGGGTCAGTGAGAAAGAGGGGAACCCTTAATAAGATGGATTGACGCAATGGCTGCAACAATGGGCTCAAACATAACACCCCTGAGGAGGGAACAGGACAGGCAGGGTTTCTTTCTGTTGTACATATAGGGTTGCCGAGAGAAGGAGCGACGGCGTCTGACAACAGCAAATGACTCACCCTCCAGAACCCGCTTTGGTTAACCCCATTACAGAGCTCAGTGTCAAGCAACTAAGCTAGAGAAATAGCTGTTAAAGCTTCATGAGCGGCTGAATATCTGAGTTACAGAGTCCTTGAGTCATACATCACCTTTGAGAGAATAAGAACCGATACTGTCATCAGTGACTTTCAAACTTCCAGGCGGGCAGAGCTCCTCGGAATGAGTCTCCCTATCCCTTTGCGCCTTCCTTTTGGAAACCCTGTCTTTCTTTAACGACCTTACACACACCTCTCCCAACTTACCCTGGGTCTCTGGTTATTCCTTTTAGGGGTGTGTGTGTATGTAACTGGTTACTGGGAAAACCAACACATGCGTATGACTTATTTTTAATAGAAAAATGCAGAGGAACACATAAAGACAAGAGGACACCTCCCACCCCGGCCCCACAGACATGTTTCCTGGGACAACCATGTTCATCCACGTCAGGACTTGGTGCTTCTAGGGGGCGTTATTGCAACTCTAAATAATAAGCTTTTACTTTATGTTATGGATTGAATCATGTCCCCCAAAAAATGTGCGTCAACTTGGCTAGGCCGTGGTTCCCAGTATTGTGTGGTTGTCCTCTATTTTGTGATCTGATGTGATTATCTTATGTGTTGTAAATCCTAACCTCTATGATGCTAACGAGGCAGAATTAGAGGTAGTTATGTTAATGAGGCAGGACTCTATCTACAGGATTACATTGAGTCAATCTCTTTAGTCAATTTATTTTGAGATATAAAAGAGAGAAGCAAACAGAGAGGAGAGGGACCTCATACCACCAAGAAAGACGTGCCAGGAATGGAGCACGTGCTTTGGACCCGGGGTCCCTGCGCTGAGAAGCTCCTAGACCACGGGACGATTGATAACAAGGACCTTCCTCCAGAGCCAATACAGAGAGAGAAAGCCTTCCTGAGGGATGTCACCCTGAATATGGACTTCTAGCCCCCTATACTGTGAGAGAATAAATTTCTCTTTGTTAAAGCCACCTGCTTGTGGTATTCCTGTTACAGCAGCACTCGATAACTGAGATTCTTTGGTTCCTTGATTTTTCAATCTCATATCACTGAGGATTGACACCCCAGATCTTCTGGTTTCAGATCAGAGATGTAGAGAGCAAGAAAGTGCATCACCCCATTCTCACAAGAATCATCTGGAAGACTGGAAATTAATGACTTGGTCTGAACCCGCCAGAGAGCTGATGTCAAGGATGACCAAGTAACCTAGAACATGGAGAAAGACAGGTGAGTGCAGGGGGAAACAGGACCAAGAACGGCACCTGGGCAGACCCCATCAGACGCAGCTGAAATTGTTCAGATTCAGCAGAAATTGTTAATAAATTGCTGAAGACCGAGTGTGAGTTAGCATGAAGATGTGAACCCTGGGGGCTGCTGATGTGTGTGTGTGTACTGTATGTATGTGGTATGTTGTGTGTGTGCTGTGTGGGGGGTTTGTGTGTGTTGTGTGTACGTTGTGTGTGCTGTGTGTGTGCTGTGGTGTGTGTGTGCGTGTGTGTGTGTTGTATATGTGTGTGTCTGTGTGGTGTGTGTGTGGAGAAGCGTTCACCTTCTTGCCAAAGAGCTTACAGGGAGGACCTGGGTCTTCCTGAGAAAGTGTCCCTTGCAGTCTGGCTGGGAGTGGACACGTCAGCCATTGCTGAACACCCACTCAGATCCATCTTCCTTACTGCCCCTAAACCAAACCAAACCCCACGCTGTCGGGTCGATTCTGACTCCTACAGGATAGAGTAGAACTGCCCTATGGGGTTTCCAAGGCTGTAGTCTTCACAGAAGCAGACCGCCACATCTTTCTCCAGCAGAGCCACGATGTGGGTTAGAATAGCCGACCTTTCAGCTAGCAGCCGAGAGCTTAACCACTGCACCACCAGGGCTCCTTCCACTGCCCCTGCAGGGGAAGAAAACCAAACAACTCAGTCTGCAGGAGGAAGAGCAACAAAACTGTCATCTTAGGGCGCTGGTAGAAACTGGCTACAACTGGGGGAAGAAAAGAGAAAAAGCGGAAGTAAGTTGTACCCAGGGGGTGGGGATGGGGATGCGATGGGGATAGGATGGGGATGGGGATGGGGATGGGGATGGGGATGGGGATGGGGATGGGGGTGGGGGGGAACTGAGAAAGTAGGGAATGGAGGGCAGAGGAATTGGGCGTTCACAGCAGCGGTTTCAGTTGCTGGGTTTGGACCTCTACAGCTCCTCACTCAGGACCGCTCCCTTCCCTTCCTGACCCACCCGAGAACCCAGTCCCACCGAGAATCTCGAAGCTGCTTGCCTGGCATTTGTTCTTGCAAAATTTCCTTTCACGGTGTGGAGGGGTGAGGTGGATTAAGTTCGTTGGCACTGAGTGGAAGTCAAGTTAAGCACCTTGTGGGCTCCCTTGGTGTTGACTAGCAGGTCGTGCACCCACCCACCCAAACGCACACCATTTTTCCCCTTGAGGCTGGTC